>NC_139954.1:8774159-8789159 GCF_963454915.1 Gymnoscopelus microlampas | reverse complement strand
ACCTCTGTGGTCTGGTTTGGGACAGTGAATGCATTGGAACATGCGGAAAGGGGGAAACCTGGCCAATCCAGTGGGGGAAATTCTGTTTACAGCTTCGCCCTGCAGCTGATGGCTATGATGAGCGCTCAGGGAGGAGCAGTTAGGGGTTAAGTGTCTTGCTCATGGACACCCATGGTCTGGGAATCGAACCTATGACTTTCTGTGTCCCATGGAGGCTGCCTCTCTACAGCCCCCAGAACCCAGTGGTTTCATTGAAGCCAAATGGACATGCTGGCTGGTATTGCAGCTGGTATTGCAGCTTAGGGGCCTCAACATGAACAAGCGAAAACGGTTTCGACCAATAGGCTCGACTCACGAGCATGCGCACGAGCTTGCGCACGGGGCTGCGCGCTTCTGTGACGCAAAACGCGTCACATCTGTGACGAATTGGGCCCATAATAGGCCGCGCCCACCAAATTTCCAAACCGGAAGAAGGGGTGATTTAGGCCCATGCGCTGGGTGAGCAACTCAATGCAAGTGGATGGGAGGAGATTTCGGGTGCCCTCTCTATTATTTTTAACTCTATGCTCTCTACCCATTCAGCTATGGCCGCCCACAAGACCTGTAGGAGTCCATCCTATTAAAGTTGACCTAAGGGAGGACTGGCCGGCCGGCCGGCGGACCACACGGGCGGACCACTCTTAGGGTCGTTTCAGATGGGGAGCGGTCGACCCACCTACAGTATGTTATTCATTTTCAATGAGAGGCGGGCAATTATTTGGGACTCACAGAGAAGTTGAGGGGCGGTGAGGCAGGCGGGCGCGGTCCCGTGAAATTTTCAAGAGCTGGATTGTGGTGAGCTTTATCTTTTCCCGCACCACGCAAGAGGACAAAACAACAATGATCGCGTCCACCGCTCCCCGTCTGTAACAACCCTTAGTCAGACTCAGATATAACCATAAACAAACCTCATACGCCCATAGATAGGCAGGACCACGGCCACGTCACTCTGACTCCATAAACAAACCCGATACGCATAAGCCCATATATAGGCATGTCACTATGAGTCAGACATACTGTAACCATAAACAAACCCCATAAATATAGGCATATGGAGATCCAGTTGTCCAGAGCCACAGGTCCAACTGCTATGCCCATATATGGTCATATGCATACAGTATGGGGCCGACCAACTTAGAACTCGGCACGTGCAAGGACTTAAGGGAGTGCAGTGCCTGCTGCTGAGTTGAATGGATATGCGGTTGTCCAGAACCGCCGATCCGACCAATATGTCCATATATGGGCATATATGGATATCCAGTTGTCCAGAACCGCCGATCCAACCAATATGCCCATATATGGGCATGCCAATATAAAGGGTATGGGCCATACTAATGCCATCAGGGATCTCTATATATGGGGATAAAGGGACACAGGTGAACAGACAGATACAGAGATCTATATGGGCACAAAAAGGACACAGACAGACGGTACAACGGGTACTCTGACAAAGCCCCCGACACTAGATCTGACTCTAGTTTGTACACAAAGACCCAAAACGTCTCTTTTAAGAGCCAACCCACTCATTACTATTGAATACAATTCCTGCTATATGTATTACTGTATCGTTCATGAGAGCAAAATCAGTTCCTGTGTGCCTCTGCTGTAGGGCTTGTGCGTTGTCTGTCCCGTGTTGCTGGTTCTCGGTCGGTTGGAGCTGGACGATTCACGGAGTCAAGTGGCCGTCTTTAACGTCCTCTTCACGACGGTCGCCGTCCCACTTTTTTCCGTATCTTTCTTAACATTTTCTTTTGCCAACGCCCCACCATCACCTTCCTGTGACCCCACTTGGGGTCGCGACCCATGGATAGAACCGCTGCTCTATAGCAATGATTACTATCACAATGTACGTTTACTTTTGACTTTTTAACAAGAAAACCTTTTTGTTTTAACCAAAAAAAGAACACTTACACAACCTTTTTTAGTTTTAATGAAGTCACATTGAGGACACCAACTGTGTCATGAAGGAGCCATGCTTGAGTCATGTGTGTGTGTGTGTGTGTGTGTGTGTGTGTGTGTGTGTGTGTGTGTGTGTGTGTGTGTGTGTGTGTGTGTGTGTGTGTGTGTGTGTGTGTGTGTGTGTGTGTGTGTGTGTGTGTGTGTGTGTGTGTTCCTCTCTAATTCTTTCACCATTTTACTTTATCTTCCTCTTTTTCCTATCTCTCTCCAAATTATATAAAATACACGCACACACGCACGCACACACACACACGCACACGCTCGCTCGCACGCATGCACACACACACACGGCATGCACACACGCACACAGATAGAGCTATCTCCAGTAGATAGACTGATAGGTGAACACAGCTGGTTACATTCCGCTGAACACACACACACACACACACACACACACACACACACACACACACACACACACACACAGACACGCACACACGCACGCACGCACGCACGCACGCACGCACGCACGCGCGCACACACACACACACACACACACACACACACACACACACACACACACACACACACACACACATTGATGGAAAACAGAGAGCTATCTGAAGACGGGAAAAAATATTTATATATAATATAAACCCATATTATGACAAATATGTTGAAAGAATATTAAATTAAAAGAACAGGCTGATACAGATGCAGTACATTATCAAACTGTCAAATGTGCATGCACTTTGTTTACATTTTCTGTCGTATAAGAGTAGGATACGACTCCAGACAGATTCAAGAGTTTATTTGTCTGACTTGCCACGCACTTTGCTCACGACGACCCGAGGGAATGCCATGCCCGGCATTGGTTACGGTATGGTTAGGTCATATATGTTCATATATGGATCAGACCGACTTCAAGAGCCAACCAATTTGCCCATATATGGGCATTCTGGCTCTTGAAGTCAGAGAGAGAGAGAGAGAGAGAGAGAGAGAGAGAGAGAGAGAGAGAGAGAGAGAGAGAGAGGGAGAGATGCCTGTAGGCATAGAGATCCAGTTGTCCAAACCACCGATCCAACCGATATGCCCATATATGGGCATGCCCATATGGGAATATACTGATAACATCAGGGATCTCCATATATGGGCATAAAAGGGACAAGGACAGACAGATACAGAGATCTCCATATATGGGCATAAAGGGGACAGGGACAGACAGATACAGTGTCTGTCTGGAACGATGCATTCCCAATTTGCATCGTTCTCGAGTAGATCGGTGTCTAGTACAATGCTGGAAATGGACCTAATTTACAAGGTCATATGATTTCCTACAGCTAAAATATTATGAATATTCTGGTAATATAAAATATTATAAATATGATTGATATGATTTACACATTTTCACATGGGGTTTAGAGGTTAGGATTAAGTAATCTGGATTAAGAAATCTGATCTAAGATCTACCATTCATTTTAGATACTAAACACATAGACTGTACACATGCACAGCGCTGCATGTGCACGCCCTTTTTTTCATTTACAGAATTATCTCAGTGTGCGTCCTCCTTTCTAGCCAGCTTACACGTCATGTGCATATTATGAGTGCATCTGGACAACGGCGAGGTCATTTTGTCTACATTGCAAAGTTGTGAATTGCAACATCGTTTTTCTTTTTGGCTGAAATGAAGGCCTGTTGTGGAACTGTGAATTATTGTGCAACTGAGCTCATGTCTCAGTAGAGATTTGGGGTTCCCACTTCCAAAATTATCGTTGTGCAACTGAAATTGGCAGAAGGAATGGAGAAGAAAAACATATTGTCGGGCAGAAACCTCTTATCTCCACATTCTAACTTTTTGTGTTTTTCTTAAATGAATGCCCTACTTGTCAAACTACTACAGCATCTCACAAAAGCAACACAAGTTGCAGATTTTCTATTTTTTGCTATTTTTGAATTCTAATCCTGAAAAGTTACAGTTTTGGACAAGTGGTTCTGCCATTTTATTCTCTTAATATCGTTTTTTTCTGACCAACCAGAGAGAAACGATCGGAATACGTGTTCACACTTATATTTTCCTGTTGTTCTGAATATCAAAAGGTTGTATACCACCCCTCTGAACCAGAATGAAAATTCCTTTTGATCAGACCGGTTTGGAATATTCTCTTCCAATTGATGTGTTTACATGAGGCATTTTTATTCTGGTTGAGCTGTCATTCTTAATATAAGTGGAACATTAGAGTCCATATAAACACAGTCATTGTGAACCCATTCCTGGAATACAGTGATTACGATTAAAACATCAGCTTCAAAGGCTGTATGGGAAAGAACTCCTTTTAATACTCTGCAGCAGTTATGTGGAATGAATGGGTCACAAGCAGGCCTTGAATCCATTGTTAACTTTAAAAGTTAACAAAGAGCAGGTTGAATAGCAGCTGGTTGTAATCATAAATAATAATATGTTGCTGCAGGTTCCATATACCAATCTCTTTGTTATTTTATTTGTCTTTTACATTAGTGTTAGTTATCATTTAATTTTTCTCTCTGCTACCCCCTCCACCCCCACCCCCCCAACTCAGAATTTAGTTCTCAAGCTGTATTGCGTAATCTTTTTCACACATGTCCAACATATGTTTATGCACATTCATTCTGTCAATAAAGATGTCATTAAACTATAAGTTACAACTTACAAGCACAATATTTTTTTACAAGTGTAAAATAATATTGGCATTAATTTAAGCCCATACAATCAATCAATCAATCAATTAATCAATCAATGGCTGAGGATAGTTAAACTAACTATGTGGAAGTGGGACACACTGTTTAGATATTGTCGCTGTCAGGCAGAAACCTTGTATCTCCATGATGGTTGTATTTGTAAATGAATGCCCTACTACTTCGTCGTACAAGAGTGTCGCACAAAAGTTGTCAATCTACAAGCTACAACGATTTTGGACATTCAAGGTGTGTGCCCAACAGTGACAAATTATCGTCTCAGTCGGGTGGAAACCTCTTGTGCGTGTCAAAAGTAATATTCCGATGAAATGCTTTGAGGTATGCTAACAATTGCATTTAATTAGCGTCCATGTAAACAGTTAAGTTGGAATCTCTGATCGTAATGATTTCATTCTAAATGAAGAAATGTTGTCCTTGTAAACACAGTCAGTGTGGGTCCCTGCCCCTCTGTCTCACTGTTGCCGCCAGCCTTCAGTGATTGGCAGAGTGGAGCAGGCCATCAGATCAAATAGATTACAGCTGGGTGAGGGCTTTGGAGAGTATATAACAATGGTGCAACTCTTAAGTGTTTCCTTTTCCTCTCTTGAGGCAGGTCCTGCAAGGGCTTCCACCTGGCCTGATTGGGGGCTAAACTTCTACTGTGAGTTGTACCTTTTGATAACAATAATAACACGAGGGTTGCCAAATACCCGAAATTCAAATAAGGAAATCTCTTTTTTCTAAGAAAAATGAGGGATGCCCAGAAATAGATAAAGTCTCATTGTATATATGTACAGTTTTAGTATATTATATTAACCACTTGAACCCCAGCATCCATTTTCTGGGGGTAATATTAGCCAAAAATAGCCGATCTACAAGATCACAGACAATAAAATACCATTAAATTGAAACTATTATATATATTTTTTAATGTTATATTATTAAAATCTTAGTGTTTTGCCAATTATTTGGGGCCCACTTGGAATATCCTCACGGCCCACCAGTGGCCCCTACACACGCACGCACGCACGCACGCACGCACGCGCACACGCACACGCACACACACACATAGAGATAGAGATATCTGCTATCAGACTGGCTGATACTGTAGTAGGTGAACACAGCTGGTTAACATTCCACTGATAACGCACACACACCAAGGGGCCAGCCTGAGATTTTCACATTGACGCCAATATGGAAGAGACAGTTCATATGAATGGCCATGGTTTCGCTGTTTTACCCCTGCCGGTGTTAGAAAGAATTTATCTCAACGGAAGCGGATGGGTTTTTGACAAACTTTAGACTAGATTTTCTTACCTTAATAAAAATGGTCATAATACTATATGCTTCCATTCGCTAGTTTAAAGTCTCCTTTCAATCATCATGATATGAGTTTTGGTAAACTATGGTCCCATTTCTTTAAAAATTGACGATAAAATAGGTTATGTTCTAGGAGGGGCGGGATGATTTGATTGACAAGCTACACAACCAATAGCATTCATTCCCCGCCCCCGCTCTTGATTGACAAGCTACCAAACCAAAAGCATTCATTTCCGGTTGCAAAGGATATGACACGATATGACGCGATATTGAAAGATGGCGGATTGCACACAGCTGAGCAATCGGCTTCATTTTCGGTCTGTAGAAACCAATGGCGTGACGCTGTCCATTCATTTTAACCAGTCTATGACACACACACAGATGGAACTAATTAGGGTGTGTCATGTTCTGACCGTGTGTGTGTGTGTGTGTGTGTGTGTGTGTGTGTGTGTGTGTGTGTGTGTGTGTGTGTGTGTGTGTGTGTGTGTGTGTGTGTGTGCGTGCGTGCGTGCGTGCATGCATGTGCGTGCTTACAAGTACATAGTCATTAAAATATTTACAATCAGATGTTCACACTCTACCGTTACTGATGTTCATTTATCTGTGTGTATCTCTATGGTAACTGTTCTGTTGGTAACCAACAGACGGGAAGCTCTTGGTCTACTCTTGACAACTGAAGCCAATGTAGAAGTTAGCAACTGTAGCTGTCTATAATACCTCAGTGAGAGCACATGCGTCAGAGCAGCGCACACGCGTGGCATCTGTTTGAGTCATAGTAGTTTTGTATGGGAGGCATGCGTTAATCCGACAGACCTTTTCTCCGACTATGTGGCATCCGCGTGCGGTTAGGGTTAGGGTGCGAGTTTTGTATATAGCGTTTTAGACCGTGTTCTCTCTAACTTTTTCCCCTTGACCGAGCGGTCGACTGAGTTGGGAACAATGGAGACAATGGCGAGAAAGGTAAACACGGCGTGGAATGAAGACACGACAACGGGATGGATGCAGTGCACGGAACGATAAGCACGAGTCCTTGGATTTGAACATGGGACATGTGGGTGCAAGTGTAATGCCTGGGAATCGACACTTACAGTATATGCCTAAAAGGGAATTCCCCCTTGGCCGGGGAAAGATATTAGGCTTTTGGTCATCAAATTGCTGCCCTCCATTAAGAGGAAGGAAGAAGAGGGCCTTCGTGGCGGGCAACATCGAGGGGGGCGAGGGCGGTGGTGGGGGAGGTGAAATTAGCCATGGAACACGACAGAGTACAGGGCCAAACTTGAGACATAACACCACGGAAGAGTGAGTGTGTGTGCGTGCGTGTGTGCGTGCGTGCGTGCGTGCGTGTGTGTGTGCCTGCGTGCACGCGTGTATGCGTGAGTGAGGGGGGGGGCAGCAATCAGGAAGATTACTGGGAGCACTGCAGTGACCGGGTCCAGGGAGTATAGGCCAACGAGATTAACCACTTCAACCTTTGCATCCGTATTGTGGGGAAAGCTTTTGCAGAAAATAGCAGATCGACAAGCGTTGCGTGTTGTGAGCTTGTCGATCAGCTATTTTCAGCGAATGCTTTCGCCACAATAACAGAAAACAGAAAATACCCTAGTATAGAGCCTTGAGGGACTCCGATCAACCATATAGGGTCGAAGTGGTTAAACTGTTCTTCAATGGGTTTGATGTAGGAGGGGCCCAGACGATGACCAACCTGCAGCGGCCGAGTGGGATACCCGCGGGACCACAGTGGCCGAGTCGCCACTGTATAGATATCAGTGTATTGTCGTAACGACACTGTGATAGTGTGTATTTGCTTGTGGTCTGTGTATGTGAGTCTTTGTGTGTGTTTGTCCAGAGCTAATCTCGCAAACTGCTGAACCGATCAGCACCGAATTTCTTGTACACTACCAGTATAGACTAAAGTGTACCTCCATAATTGTTTTCACATGTATCACTTAACGTACATTTTTGATGGACGTCAAAGCAGCTCACACCAGGCTGAAACCTTGCCCAAATTTGGAGTCATACATCATAGAGATGTCATAGAATAGATGACTGATGTCACAGGCTGGTCACATGAAGTCAGAGTTTTTAATAATTATTAATTAAAGTGTATGGTAGTTACTGGACTAAGTATTTCTCTCACCGGTTGCTGTAGTCAGTTGGTGGTATTATGAAGGTGGGTGGCTTGTTTTGATGTAGTTCACCCTGTTTATCAGTAGGGGCAGCGCAACACGGTATGGGGCTTTGACCTTTAACCTTTACACAGACAGGAAGCTGACCAGCTGGTTCCTGTCTCACTCAGAGCACAATTGAAACAAGCAACCCACGCACGCACGCACGCACACATACACACACACACACACACACACAGAGAAAACAGCTATTTCCTGTTACAGTTGTCAAACTTCTCTTCTCCTCTCTCCTTCTCTCCCACTACCTTTTTGTTTTCTTCTTCTCCCACTATCCTTCCTCTCCTCCCATCTGTTCTCTCTATCTCTGGACTGATATTCTAAACAGAAGCCCTTTCTCTCTCTGTCTGTCTGTCCGTCTGTCCGTCTGTCTGTCCGTCTGTCCGTCTGTCCGTCTGTCCGTCTGTCCGTCCGTCTGTCCGTCTGTCCGTCTGTCTATGTCTCTGTCTCTGTCTCTCTCTTCCTGTCAACGCCCTCATAAATCCAATGACTTGGAACTATGACACATATTATGGGTGTGCGTGTGCGCGTGTGCGTGTGAACTTGGAGAGGAGAGGAGAGGAGAGTCTGACCCAGATTGTACACGTCCGGGAGTTTGATGATGTAATATCCGGTCTGGAGCAGCAGCATTGTGTCCACTTCCTTTCTGACAGACAGACAGACAGACAGACAGACAGACAGACAGAAAGTATATAGAGGACAGTTTTATGACTGTGTTGGCTGCAGGCAGAGGATTTGTCCAGCTGCTCAGAGCCCCATGGCAATCTGTTTGGACAATTATCCGTCTATTAATTACCTTATCATATGTCTGTGTCTCGTTCTGTTTGGTCTATATCGCCCTGTTAGTATGTGAGACTGTCTGTCTCCACTCTCATTGTTTTCTATTATTATCTGATGATGATGATTATAATCATAAGTAGTAGTAGTAGTAGTGTTGATGTTGTTATATCATTTAAATATTATGTATATAATGTGTATATTGTAGCTGTTATATATTAGATGTGTATGTGTATATCTGTTTCCATGTATTAGATGTGTATATATAGTGGATTAATTACACTGTTTAACAGACAATTCACATCTGGCTGTCTTCCTCTCACATATCTGCTCCTGGTTATCTCTAGGACACGCACGCACGCACGCACGCACGCACGCACGCACGCACGCACGCACGCACGCACACACACACACACACACACACACACACACACACACACACAGTATTTTCCTGTTGGGAAACCAGGGAGGGTCAAGGACCAGGATGTAGAGTGTCCTCTCCTCTCCTCTCCTCTCCTCTCCTCTCCTCTCCTCTCCTCTCCTCTCCTCTCCTCTCCTCTCCTCCTTGTCTTTTGTGAATGTTTGTTTTTCTTTCAAAGTCATTGTATGTTTTGCTTTGGCTCTATTAGCTTGGTATTTAGGGCATGAGGTCAGAAGGTGCAGGTCTGTCACACTGGGGAGTTGAGTCTCCATTTCTGTCTACAGTATGTCCACCCTTCTCTGTAGCAAGGTCGTACTCACACAATCTGTACAGGGGTCAGATCCAGTGGTGGAAGGAGGACTCGGATTGTTTTACTTAACCCATTAAGACCTGAGGCCGATTCCACAAATGCCCTCTAAATCTGTAGTTCTCAAACTTTTTTGTGCCAAGGACCCCCAAGTTGATATATATTTGGCCGCGGACCCCCCATCTGAAAATGTTTTGTGCCACGGATCCCCCAGAAGAGAAGATTTGTGTTAAAAAGCAAAATATTTAAAAGATTTTAAAGATTTTTCAAAGAAATTTCAAAAATAGCAGATGTACAAGCTTGCAGCGTGGCACAAAGTGACACGCTGTGTGCTTGTAGATCTGCTATTTTTTAATGGCCAACGAACGCTAAAATTTAAAATGACACGAACGCTTTACCGGTTTTAATCGGTTAAGTAAAAGTAGCAATACAACAATAGTCTCTTAAAAGTAGAAGACAAGTCCTGTAATCTCAAATTGGTTCATTTATGTTTTATAAAACTGTCAAACAATTGTGGTGTCTTGCCAGTTGCCTCTGAAATGTAGTAGAGTAGAAGTATCAAAAAATGGAAATACTCCAAAATAAAGTAAAAGTACCAAAACATTTTACTTATTTACAGCATTTGAGTCAATGTACTTAGTTTCCACCACTGGTCAGAAACCCAGGCATTAATGTCATTATCTGATCCATTTCCCTTTCTTTTCTAGCGTCTAGGTATTTTAACCATGAGCCCTATAGCGTCTCTTTTCTGGGCATGACACAATAGGCGAACATCTGGCAAACAATAGTCTGATTTACAAGTTCACAACACGTTGCGTTGTGACGTGTTGTGAGTGCTTCTTTATTGTGTTGATCGGCTATTTGCTCTACTTTTGTAAATAGGGCTTAAGTGGTCACTTTTCTTGACACCCATTAGTTTTTTTCTAAAATGACATCTCTGGACATCAGTGGACCATGGCCTTTCTGCCAGTGTCCCAGGGAGGTCAAGGACTGTTTGACAAACTTGACAGTCCTATTACAGAGGAAACAGTCCATTCACTGTTTTCCAAAAATGGTTTTGGTTTGAAGAGAAATGGCCAGTCTGATTTTCTGAAAACACCGGGACATGACATGACGACAAGCATCACTTTTCCGTTGAAGTTGGACAGGATGGACTTATCGGGTCCAGTGCATTTTATCAGTTAGGAAGGAAGTTATCAAACCCCACCCAGCTGTGTGCGTGTGCGTGTGCGTGTGCGTGTGCGTGTGCGTGTGCGTGTGCGTGCGTGCGTGCGTGCGTGCGTGCGTGCGTGCGTGCGTGTGTGGGTGTTTAGAGGTGTCATTGAAGACCATAAACACTTAAAACCCATGCGTTGTTGAGTGGAGCACCCCAGGGCTGTCTTTTCTGTTTTCGCTCTATATTAAATGTCTTCGCTGAAAATAGCATCGATCTGCTATGTTTTCTTTAGAATACAGATATGATGGGGTTTAAGAAGTTAACAAGAGCAGTCTCTGTGCTGTGTGGCGTGATTGAAATCGTGAATGGAAGATATCAAAGCCGTTGTTTAGAGCGAATAACTTCAACAGTTGTTGAAAGACCGCCTTTTCAATTATTTTACATAAAAACAGGAGGACATGTTTAGATTATTCATTGTTTTAAGAGTGGCTTGCTTGACGACTGCTGTTCTCAGGGCCTGTGGGAAGCAATGTGAAAGATGATACTTGATCATCTGTAGAAGATCTGCAGGACATGAAGTTTGAAAGATTCTTTTAAAAATTCTAAGCAAGTGGTGGAAGTAAATGGCTCCCAGTCCCCTCCCCTCTCAGTGACTTGTGGTGTTCCGCAAGGAAGTATACTAGGACCTTTACTGTTCCTGATATATGTGAACGATATGTCTTCAGCTTGCGACTACAAACTGTTCCTGTTCGCAGATGACTCGGCTCTGCTGGTCTCGGACAGGGACAGGCTGCAGGTTGAGAAAACTCTCAGCTCTGAATTCAACAAGATCTGCATCTGGCTCTCCAACAACAAATTATCAATATAGCTGCAAGCAGCGATAATACGGGGCCAGTGAATAGAGAGAGAGAGAGACATGGAAACGGAATAGATTGAAGAGAGAGAGAGTGACATGGAAACAATAGATTGATGAGAGAGAGAGATGGAAACATAATGGTTTGATTGGACATCTCAACCTACTGCCATTAACAGGATTCGAACTCTCAACCTTCAGACTAATAGGCTGCAACACTACCTATAGTGCTATAGCTTTGTCCAGGCTGATATTGTCTGTTGAAGATCATAAACTCTTGCCTTCTTTCATGAACCAAGCCCCTGTTTCACTAACACTAAGATCACTCGTTCACAAGCCATTTACCAATGAAGAAATTGTACATCTCCTCAGAACCAAAACTAATGAAAGTAGCCGATCTACAAGCTCACAAACCATGAAAAGTTGTGAGATTGTAGATCAGCTATTTTCAGAATGAAGTATGTCATACGTAAAAAACGTACTCTCAAATAAGCATTTCAGGTTATCTTTACCATTTGCACATGTATTCATTGATACAGTCATGTTGTTTGCAATTCAACTTAAATTAAGTCTACATCAAGTGAGGCTTGAACTGGCGACCTTGAGATTGTGAGGCATTCATTTAAGGGAGACGCCATTGGCCCAACAGACAAGTAACTGTGAAAAAGGAGATCACACAGATGATACAGTTTCACGCAAATAGCTGAAAAATCCTGGGTTTAAGTGTTTTTCAAACTGCTCAAAATTGCGGAAAATCTAAGGGTGGAGCTTAATGGTCAAATCGATACGTGTGTTCCTCATGAGTCAAGGCACATGTGTAAGCAAGTTTCACGACTTTCGGCCAAACGAGGCATGACTTATGCCTGTTTAAAGTCTGCCTTTTCAAAAAATTGCTATAGCGCCCCCTTTTTGCCAATTGGAGTAAGATTGGTTTCAGTGATATTTGGAATGACCCTGTACATTTCTGCAAAGTTTCAAAGAAATGTGAGTCTACATGTATGTTTTAGGCACAGATGAATAATTTTCTTTAAACTGTAATAGTTAAAATCTATCTCCTCCTGGGATTTTTGAGCAATCTGCACGAAACGTTTAGCACTTGAACCTTGGACCACTGCCTACAAAAAATTCCAACGGATTTTCCATAAGTGAAAAAATGCAGAAGTTAGGAGCCAATGACTGTTTTTCATATAATTCAAAATGGTGGGAGATCTAAAGGTCAGAGGTCAAAAGTCAGAGGGTGAAAGTTGTTCAGCATGAGGAGACGCATATGTGTATCCAAGTTTCATGGCTGTAGGTCAAACAGGGCATGAGTTGTACCTGGTCAAAGTTGGCATTTTCAATTGAGTGCTATAGCGCCACCTTTGGACGAAAGATTGTGAGAATTATTTTTTGATCGTTTTTCATGACCATCTACCATATGGCCGAGTTTCGTAAAAAGCGACACCGCGGTTCAGCCAGAACTGCGAAAAGTGGCAGAAGAAGAAGAAGAAGAAGTGACAGAATACTGCCAATAACAATAATTACACCTGGGTAAAACTGAATCCATCCTCTTTGGGTCCAGTTCTAACCTTAGCAAGGCTGAGAGTTTCACGATCAAAGTGGGTGATGATGTTATCACAAGAAAGGAGGAAATTACGTACCTGGGTTCCATCTTGGAGGCAAACCTCTCCGGTAACAAAAACGCCGAAAGAGTGATCAAAAAGGTCAACCAAAGAATACGCTTTTTGTATAGGATTGGACGTCTAGTCAGTAAGAATACTCTGAAGATTCTTGCAGGGGCCCTCATACAAGGTTATTATGATTATGCATGCACTTCATGGTATCACAACACCTCCAAGGCCTTAAAAACAAGGCTCCAAACATCCCAAAACAAACTAGTAGCTACTTCTTGGCCTCAATCACAAAACCCATCTAACCCCTGCTCATTTTGCTAGGATTGGATGGCTTAGGGTTGAGGACAGAGTACAGCAACTTGCTATGGGCCTGGTCTTCAAGATACACCACAACATTGGGATCCCCCTGTATTTGTCAAAATACTTCCAAAATGTTAAGTCCACGATCATAACACCAGAGGCAGCTCC
This sequence comes from Gymnoscopelus microlampas, assembly GCF_963454915.1. Classification (NCBI taxonomy): domain Eukaryota; kingdom Metazoa; phylum Chordata; class Actinopteri; order Myctophiformes; family Myctophidae; genus Gymnoscopelus; species Gymnoscopelus microlampas. The sequence continues at coordinate 8,775,408 of NC_139954.1, read as the reverse complement.
ACGAATCATGTTCAACCCATATTTGGCTCAACAAAGGGAATGAACTCGTTCTCATGCTATTCATCAAAAATGTGGAATGCCCTATCAAAAGGAGTAAAGGAGTGTAAAACCCTACTCACTTTCAAAACTGCCCTAAAGATACACCTTCAGGAGGCTGCAATTCGAAAATGGCCCCTGTCCAAGTCTTAACCTACCCCCCTACCCCCCCCCCCCTTTTCTTTTTCTTCTCTTGTACATATTTTTCACTCTTCATACCATTAACCTGTAAGCTGATTGTATGACATTCTGTATAGTAGTTGTGTATATCTGTCTGTCTCTTATATGTCATCATGATTTGTGTGCATGGGGATCTCATCTTAAACAAGCTTAGTGCTTAATGAGTCTTCCAGTCTAGTAGACCATGTATTGTGAATTTGTACTTCCATGTACTGTTGTTCTCATGTCTTACAGTCTGACAGTATAATTTTACAAAGTAAAAATTGCATTTACACACAGTAGCAAGAGCTGCAGTAGCTCTGTGTGTGTGTGTGTGTGTGTGTGTGTGTGTGTGTGTGTGTGTGTGTGTGTGTGTGTGTGTGTGTGTGTGTGTGTGTGTGTGTGTGTGTGTGTGTGTGTGTGTGTGTGTGTGTGTGTGTGTGTGTGTGTGTGTGTGTGTGTGCTAAATCAGGCCTATTGTTTTATGTGTCCTAGTTCTTACAGCACAAATAAGATTAATAATGAGATGAGACACGCGTGTGTGTACACACGCACGCGCGCACACACACACACACACACACACACACACACACACACACACACACACACACACACACACACACACACACACACACACACACACACACACACACACACACACACACACGGATGGATAGACAGAACCTTGCGCTCAACATACCATACAAGGACATATGAACAATGAGGAAAAACTGTTAGCCCGTATGAACACACAGAATGGACAGAAGAAGATTTTGAACTGCTACCACCACTTACATGTCTACACTTGATGCAGTACCTTATTGAAGGAACAAGCTATTATACATTTAATAGCTTCCATAGTGAATTCTTGTAGATTGGGTGTTTTTTTTTAGAGATAGGTAATGTGGTCATCTCCACATAGTAGCTCAGGGTGTTAGCTGCTCAACATTTACAAACAGCCTGACTACCTGATTCACTGTGTTTTAATAACAATTGACTGAAAACGGGGTATAGTTACCCTGTCTGGCTTCATGTGTAAATTGTGTTTCATTTG
>NC_139954.1:8216659-8769159 GCF_963454915.1 Gymnoscopelus microlampas | reverse complement strand
CTGCCAGCTGCGTCAAACGAGACGCATGACATGAGGAGCTATAGTCTTCTTCAAAATAAAACGTGTGAAGTTGGATTTTTGTCTGAACATCTAGATTAGAATATGAATTACTACGGGGAATAGTCGGTGCATGTTGGCATACTAGGCTACATAGGGCCTACTGGCTACTGCAGGGTTACCTATGCAACACAAAAGTTTAAATCACACATACAACTGTTAAGAACCAACTAAATTGGAAATCCTTAACCATGTTTTATAGCATCATATTCATAAAGATGTTTAATATTTTAAAACTCGGTAATTGTGGAAGTTCCTTTTATTATTTTTTATGTTTTAATATAGGTAGGCCTACAGAACAGGTACAGGTATATTAGAAATCAGTACACCAATCCAACACATAAATATACATATGTTTTATAAGATTAATGAATATAGATATTGACCAACACAAATAATACACATTAATACATATTACTATATTCCCCTATCTCCAGTGGTGGAGATAGGGGACTAAGAACATTTACTCAAGTACTGTAGCCTACTTAAGTACAATTTTGAGGTAGTTTTTACTGTACTGGAGTGTTTCCAATTTTCTATCATTTTACTTCTACTCCACTACATCTCAAAAGCAAATATTGTAATTTTTACTCCATTAAAATGTCTTGACAACTTTAGTTACTTTGTAGATTTTGATTACATACTTTGGCAATTTGAAAATAGCAGTTCTACAAGCTCACAACGTTGTGAGCTTGTAGATCTGCTATTTTCAAAAAATGTTTATACATTTGAGAACTTGTGAAATGGACATTCTGTATAATGAGTTTTTGGTACATTTCTGATACCAATACTTTTGTACTTAAATGTACTTATTTGAATTCCGGACTTTTACTTGTAACAGAGTATTTCTACATTGCAGATACTTTGACTTCAGTAAAAAAAAAAAAGAAGTACTTTTCCCACCACTGTATATATTAATAACTTAATATTTTACAACTCGGTAATATTGTGGGAGAACTGACTTTATTCTGAAGTCTTGACCGGAAGTCCAGTTTTAGTCCGTGATGTCTAACTTGACCGCTGCTTCTTTTCTCTGCATTTCAACTAAAAAAACGGTTTAGTTGTGATTTTGTTGTTTTCTCCAGAAAAACTGCACCGATGAAGCTTTTATCGGTCTTTTAATACCCGTGTTCCGATCCCAGTGTGGGGTTTATTTTTTTTATTGCGATCATTTATTTATTTAACAATCTGTGTCGGTCGGTAGATTTATTTAGATTATTGGGGACATCGGGGGAGAAAAAGAACAAGCAACATTTGTTTCCAACTGTAGCCGTTTCTCCGCCGCCCTGATCTCCACAATGTCTGCCTGAGGTAAGAAATACAAAGCTTAATAATAGACACTGATCGAGGGAATCAAACGACACGTATGTGTGTGTGTGATCAGTAAAAAGGGGTAAAATAAATGTAGGTCATTGTGTCTGTGGGCCATCAACTGCAAACCGACCCCCTTTATTAATAGGCTTTAAAACAAGATCCATGCGATGTGATCAGCTTTTCTTATTGTGTTGTCGTGTTCTCTACTGTATACAGATGATCTGGTATCATATAATGTGTGATATAAATGCTGTAATATATCATTATAATGTAATGTAGTAGGGTAAGGGTTAGACGTAGCTCTGGTCTATACTAGAGTTAGATGGGGTTACGCTATGTTACTTTAGAGCCGTTGCCTGAACACCCGCGGTAGCGCAGGCTGCGCAGCCTCTCGTCTGTAGTAAAAAATAAGAAATACACTTTTGCTACTCGCCAAAACAAAGACGGTTTTAAGATGGTGAAGGCCTATTTTCCTCAGTGGGGACACTCTGACCCCCCCACCTTACGTCTAAAATATACTTTTTGGACCGTAAAGAAAATATTCTACCGGATGGAAAAAAAATGAGTTGCTCCACTGCGCCCTCTACAGATGTGGTCAATGGAATTGGTCTATTGACCAAATCTGTAGGGGGCGCAGTGGAGTTTTTCCTTCCGGTGAAATATTTTCTTTTCTGGCCAAAAAGTGTATTTTAGACGTAAGGTGGCGGTCTCTGAGTGTCCCCACTATTTAAAGTAGGCTTTAAACTTCTTAAACCGTCTTTGTTTTGGTGAGTAGCGAAAGTGTATATATTTTATTTTACTACAGACGAGAGGCTGCGCAGCCTGCGCTACCGCGGGTGTTCTGGCAACGGCGCGAAAGTAACATAGCGTTAAGGAGAACTCCTGCTATGGACCAGAGCTAGACTGGAGAGACGGTGTCTGGTGTCTTCAATGACACATTCTGTGGGTTGTGTGTGTACTAGAGATGATGTGGATTATCATCATCCTTAGACGCCCTAATATAGTCATTGTTTTTTAAATTATTGTGATGATTAAATATAAGCAGACAGAGCAGTGCAGGTGGTTATTTATTAATGTGTGTTATTAATTGGGTCGTAACAATGTGTCTGTGGGGGAAATGACTCGAGCCAGCGTTTCATTGGGTCCAATGCTGCAGTATGAGTACTGCAGCACTGACCTCAAATAGCCTGAAATGTGAACAAATAACCATATAATTACGTCCTGAAATGACCTCTTTTGTTATAAAAAAAAAAAGCCCTGTTCATATGACGTTAATGCAGTGGTGATAATATAAAGTGATAATACATTGGTTAACTTAAAGTAAAATGGCTCAGCGGTCAACTTAGCTGAATGCGTAATGCTACATTACAGAAAAGTAACAATATTCATAATATATAAGTATATACCTATGGAACAGACAGGCTTGAAACACGTGTTAAAAACAGCTGAGATGGGGGGTTTGAGCAGAATCTCCAGGACAGGTAGCATTATTAGCCTGGAAAGGCTAGTAAGACCTCAAGCAGCATGGTCAGAAGGGGCAATATAAATACCCCCTGATATCTCAATATACCCTCTGACCAGGGCTCGAAATGTAACATTCTGAGGAGAACCAATATTGTAACATTTCGTTTCTTGCGTTCCACCCCAACACAATGATGTTCCTAAACCAGTTAGAACAAATAAAAACAGGCTAATATTATCTTTCTTTCTTTTCATTACATAATTTGTTATACATTCTTATTCATATTGACCTTTTATTCAGGGTAGATTCACTGAGCTCAAATATCCTTTTTCAGCAACGCCCTGCTCCACACAGTCCTACAGTTACATGCATAGCCTCCTGGGAGCTGACCAGTATAACCACAGTGTTGTACTGGGAGCTGACCAGTACAACCACAGTGTTGTACTGGGGCTGACCAGTACAACCACAGTGTTGTACTGGGGGCTGACCAGTACAACCACATTGTCCAATGTAATCACATTGTGTTATAATGTTGTACGTACTGGGAGCTGACCAGTACAACCACAGTGTTGTACTGGGAGCCGACCAGTACAACCACAGTGTTGTACTGTTGTACTGGGAGCTGACCAGTACAACCACAGTGCGTTATAATGTTGTACTGGGAGCTGACCAGTACAACCACAGTGTTGTACCGTTGTACTGGGAGCTGACCAGTACAACCACAGTGTGTTATAATGTAACCACAGTGCGTTATAATGTTGTACTGGGAGCTGACCAGTACAACCACAGTGTTGTACTGTTGTACTGGGAGCTGACCAGTACAACCACAGTGTGTTATAATGTAACCACAGTGCGTTATAATGTTGTACTGGGAGCTGACCAGTACAACCACAGTGTTGTACTGTTGTACTGGGAGCTGACCAGTACTACCACAGTGTGTTATAATGTTGTACTGGGAGCTGACCAGTACAACCACAGTGTGTTATAATGTTGTACTGGGAGCTGACCAGTACAACCACAGTGCGTTATAATGTTGTACTGGGAGCTGATCAGTACAACCACAATGTTATACTTTTGTACTGGGAGCTGACCAGTGTGTATATGGATGTATACTATTGCCCACAGAGTAGCTCCACTGGAGCAGTTAAAGGCATAGTATGTAACTTTGCCTTGTGTTTATCATTGGGTTAAAACATATATGGGATACCACATCAGAAACGTGGACCTCTACGGGGACCTGCCACGGGTCACAGACAAGGTCAGAGAGGGCTGGGCACTGCGTCAGGCACCCGGAACTGGCGGCAAGCACACTGACTCTGTGGGAGCCAACCCAGGCCAAAGCCAGCAAAGGAAATGGGCGCCCCACCTACATAGATGCACTGTGGCGCGACAGCGAAGCTAACAACACTGCAGAGCTCAGACAGGAGGGTGTGGAGGGCAGCGATTCAGGAGTCCTGAGTTAGTGTTGGCTAGACCGCACTCTTGCATCACATCGCACCCATCATTTTCCCTCTACACCTGCAGTCATCAGCCACTGGAGTAGTGTTTTTTCTTTTTGGTAGACAGGGATGTTTTTGGGCAACCAAAACAAAACAGTGACATGACCCTCTTGACTGTACTTTCTTGTTTTGGCTGCCCAAAAACATCCCTGACTGCTGGTATAGAGGGAGATGGTAAAAATGTTATGTATTGTTGTGTTATGTAAACACAGGCCAAATTTGCATGCTATGCCTTTGAATGTGTGCAATATCTATTATGCTCAAAAACACATTATTTAAGTGCTGCTGTTAACATGAATAATAACAAGACTGGCTCCTATAAGGACATGACTTCATGACTGTTATGATTGATGACTCCGTATTCAGCGCAATTCAACCCCTTTTCAACAGATGATGTCATCCATGCCCACATTTGGGCAATCCAAGCCCCTTTGACTGCCATTATAAGAAAAAGTTAAACATTTGAAAAAATATAGAACATATGTGGGATTCTACATTAGCCCACAAGAAATTTGGCCCTGATTGCTCCAGCGATTTCTCATAGAAGTCTACTTCTTTCAGAGCCATGACAAAATAACGTGATTTCTTCATATTTATTGTCCATATGAAAATGTTTAACTTTCAAATGGAACAGGATCACTCTTTGTTTGTAGCCTTTCCCCAGACATCTCAAAATACCCCCTCATATAGCAATAGCAATATAGGATATCTATACCCCTGCGCCCCTGGCATCTCATTATATCCCCTGACATCTCAAAATAACCTCTTCATCTCAGACAGAAGCTGTGAGTGAGCAGTAGATGATAAACAATGTATTTCTGTACAACAGGAGATAAACTCAAGTCCCGTCTTCTGAAGAATGTCGATGGTCAACATGGAAGCAACCAACATTCTCCCCATTCTGAAGAAGAAACTAGCCTTCCTCTCAGGTAACGTTGCACACACACACACACACACACACACACACACACACACACACACACACACACACACACACACACACACACACACACACACACACACACACACACACACACACACACACACACTCACACATTGTGGTGGTGTTGGTACTGTAGTCATGGTGCCACTTCAAAGTCACTCACAGTTTGGCGGGTGGTGGGTAGGGGTAGGGGTTGACCATAACATAGCATTGTGATATCGTGCATGTGATGATGGTAGCCACTAGGCGCAGCAGAGTGCTTGCATGCATACAGTGGTATGCCCAATTGCCCATAGAGTTACAAAAGAACTAGAGTGGTAACCGGAAATCTCCGCCCACTCACTTCTATGGAGTTGCTGTGTACTTATGTGATTACGCGTCGTCTCGAATGCGTAATCACACCTCCGTGCGCAACCCTCTGCGCAAGCTCGTGTGTCGAGCCTCATTCATGTATCTGGTCCCAGCCGTGGTAAGCTGAACTTCCAGAGTCGGCCACGAGGACGAGGATATTCATGCTTTACTTATCCCTCTCGGTTCTGGAGGCTTGGGCACCGTATGCAAGCTTCACAGTGCAGTTGTAGGTTATGCCTACTCACCAACAAGCTACTTTAGTTTTCAGTTATTTATTTATTTATTTATTACACACAAGAGCGGTCGTTGAATACTCTGTGGTCTGACTCTGTGGTCACTGTTGTGACTAACAGACCACTGTACAACTTTCTGTTTCAATTTAATTAGCAGAAAGTAGTCTGGTCAATCTTCTTACCGTAATAATCAAATTTAGCAGAGTCTGGGGGCTCAAATCTACCACGGTGCATCTAGCTTTGTCGAGCGGCTATACATTATGACCACTTTTGGCCGTGTTCAGGGTGGGGAGGGTACACGTACTCCTACGGGCTGGGACGGCACCTGTCAGCAGGTAATGTTTGGCGGGACAGAGGTGCTACGACCTCCCGTTGGGGGCTCCTCAGTCCTCACTTGCAGGTGAGCCAGTAGGATACAACAGCAGCGACAACAAACAGAAATGTGTGAGGAGGAATTAATTAGCATAACGACTACAATAAGCCTCTCTGACCTACTTCCATTGGTTGACCGGCATCCCCCAGGGCTCAATACTCGGTCTGTTAGTATTTCTCTCTAAATCTCACCAAATCACTTCACTGAAAATAGCCATGCTTAAGCTTATGGATTGTGTGCTTGTAGATCTGCTATTTTCGCTGAATGTTTGCCACAGAATCGGGACGGTAGGGTGCTAGTTCTTAAGATAATAGGACATTATTGGATGGGGAAATATAATAATAATAATGGTAATATGGACACTCTTGTATGCATTGCTTGTTGTTCTATGTTGTTATCAAGGCACACAATTCTACAGTAACACAGACTTAAAATGTACAATAATAATAATGACCTGGTCGGTATAACACCATCTTACTCCGCTGCTAGGCTACTGTAGCAGTACAAGCTCTCAACAGCAATTTCTGCCAGCATTCACCAGTAAAAAGTGTGACGGGAGATGACAGGAGGCTTGTGTCACATACCTCGGTGTTGCTCTGTCTGGATCAGTCACTCTCGGGATGAATTTATTGCAGAGAAAGTACTATCCAAGAGTGACTGTGAACTCACATTGCTGTATCGCTGAATGAGGCTTGTCTGACATTACAATTACAAACTACAGTGCCACGTCTATAATGCCTTTTCTGCATGGTCCAGCGGCTTGACAACGAAGATACTGTAAGGAACAAGAAGGCAGGTTGTGCAAAATAACATCAGAGATGCATTCTAAATGTCCCAGAGCTCATACAGTAGAAGGTGGGCCTGCTGCCTGTACATGTGAAACTTAAACTCATGTATAACATCATCAGTGGCGCTGCTCCCAGATATCCATGGTTCATACTAGAGCCCGACGACCCAGGCCAGAGTTTTGAGTCCGATGCCGAGCCAGATTTTGAAGAGTCCTAGAGCACCGAATACCAATGTTTTGACACATATTTGAGAGTGTTTAACTTGAACCTACTAGATTTAACCACTTAAGCACTATTGGCTACTACAAGCTGACAACGCATAGCATGCTTATAGATTGGCTATATTGGAAACATTTTTAAAGGTTAAAACTCAAGTCGGAACACATGGGCTGCATAATTCCCAATACAGCTGCCATCCAAAAAAGTCAAATGACAGCCGTTATATGGGCCAAACTGATACATCTGTCTCTCTAATCCATGGTTCATACTGGTGCACTACATCAGGGTCTGTCTGTGTGCGCTCATGCGAGGTGCCGCGAGGGAACGGCGTTGCTCAGAGCTTTTTTAAATACAGGGACCTTACTGTGGACCAGCCTTCCACTTATCGTCAAAATGTCACAATCCAGAGCGGTTTTTGAGGTCAGGTCTGGGCTTATCTCTGGGCTATGATAGCCAGTTTAGGAAATGACAGGCTGGTATTGTATGACAGTGGTTCTTAAACCTTTTCATGTCAAGGACCCCCAAAATGAAATGTATTTGGCTGCAGACCCCCCATCGCAAAAATATTTTGTGCCAGGGACCTCTAGATTTGAGTTAAAAATGTTTGCTTTAAAAAAAAAAAAAGATTTTAATATAATAACGATTTTTCTAAAATAGCAGATCTACAAGCTCATAGAATGGCACAAAGTTACGCACTATGAGCTTGTACCCCCCAAGACCCCACCCTCTTGGGGTCCACGGACCCCACTTTGAGAACCAATGTTTTTTTCATTAAGTTTTTTGTTTGTGTTGTTGTCTGTCCTGTTTTCCTGAGATCACGGACCATGTTGGAAACTTAAGTATTTCTCACTTTAACATGTTATCCCTTGGATTTGTCTTCTTCATCCATAAAATCATAATATAAATAAACCAATCCATCAGTCAATGGCATTACATCGAATTTCCCCCGTATCGGTACTTCGGAGCAACATAGGACAAACCTGACTACAACATGCTATGTCAGCAGACTGCTGGCCCGCCCTGGAGAAATGAATGCAGTGACCTGCAAAACACCAGTTATAAAAAATCAATGACCTGGCCATGATATGTTGTCTATAGCCTAATTAGTAGTAGACATCGGCAGGGTTTGATTCACTGGGGGTGGAGAATCCATGCCTCGAGACATGGAGGCATGTTTTTTCTTTCGTAAATTAATGTCCTAATTCATCATGCAAGAGTGTCTCACAAAGGTAGTGAGAATAGCATATCGTTGCTGTCGAGCAGAAACCTCTTATGTCCATATTTTAACTTTTTTGTGTTTTTTCGCAAATGAATGCCTTACTTGATCATACTACAGCGTCACACAAACGTATCAAAAATCTTAACGCAATGCTTCACGCCGCGTTTCGAGTTTGTAGATCTGCTATTTTCTTTATTTGAATCCTGAAAAATAACTGTTTTGGACATCCGACAGCAACGATATGGATGGGACCAGGGAATATCTACATCTGTATTGTGTGCCGTTTGAAAGGGAAGTTGCATTTCATTATGAAGTTACATTATGAAAGCATGAGGACGACATAGAGAAAGATAAGGTTAATAATAATTTACACATAGACACCAAACAGCAAAGCCATGTCTCTCTTCATTCCCTGGATATGGAAACCTTTTTTTTAATGATAACTATTATTTTCAAATCAGAAAACAAATCTGAAAAATCATTTTTTGTTGATGCATCTATGCTTGTGGTCTATAGTCTACTGTCAAGGTCAGATGCTGTGTCATGGTTCTTTCTCATTTGTGGCTGAATAACTGAATAAGATTATATATGTTAACTCAGTGGTTCTCAAAGTGGGGCCCGGGGACCTCAGGGGTCCTTGAGGGAGTTCCAGGGGGTCCCCAGCTGAATGATAGATAGTGAGGAACCAAATGGACCCTTATGAGTCTGTAACTCGAGAGTGTACAACATATGGAACCAAATGGACCCTAACAGGTCCATTTGGTTCCATTTGTACACTCTCAGAGTTAAATTAACATTGATTTTACTATACAAATTGGGGTCCCAGAGATAGAAATGCCATTAAATGGGGGTCCGTAGCCTAATGCATGTCAAACTGGGGGTCCTTGAAATTAAAATGGTTGAAAACTCTACAAAACACACTGTAGCTGTAAAAATCTAACCCTCTTATGGGGGTCCATGGCATATCTTTTCAAATGGGGGTCCTTCGGCTAATAAGTGTCAATTTGGGGGTCCTTGACATGAAAAAGTTTGTGAACCACTGTTATAGCCCATATCATTCTGTTGTTTTCTCTATTAGCCAAATTATGTCTAAGCTGCTGAGGAAGGCAGAAGCCAAAATGTTTGTCTTCTTTGGTTATACATCACAGGCCTGTTTTGGCAATAGATTTTGTTCACAAAGCCAAAAGCCAAACAGTAATGTCATTTTTATTTAGTTCCAAAGGTCAATGCCAAAAACACAATTAAATCATTAATTGCAATTATTTGTAAGTAATCATCAGCTAAAATGTTGTGATCATGACAGCCCTGCATCTCACTGCCTTTCATGTACATGTCTGTGTTCGAAGGGACGCAGAGGACATTTTAGAACCGAAGGGGACGCATGCACACGCGCGCATGCGTGCTCAGTGTGTGTGTATGCGTAATTGCGTATGTATGAGTTTTGTTACTTTTTTATTTGTTTTTTGTTACTTTCATTCGGTTAATTCGGTACAAAAAATGTACTCCATGAAGAGTAGATGTCGGATGTCGTTCCCAAATGGAACTGAGTATGTTTTTAAAAAAAAAACTTGTGCGTCCCTGTGTGTTCGTATTCCTGCTGACGACAGTCATTTGGCCGTCACAGTGCTGGTCCCCCCCCCCCCCCTCTCCACCTCCTCCAGGTGCTGTAGCCAGCATTTTACGAACACCAAAGTCATGAGTTCCAGCCCCCAAATTCAGTGTTGCATGAAAAGACAATTATGTTGCATAATTACAATGCATAATAAGCATGTTACTTATTTGTACACGCCCTGTAGCAAAGACAACTTGAGAGGACAACCGAACATTACCGTCTGTCAGCAACTGCTAACTGTAAAAGAACAGCTGTCAGCGACCTGATCTGTCACTGTTAGTTCTTGCAGGTTTACAGCTTACATATCTCCAGTGGTGGAAAGTAACTAAGTGCATTTACTCAAGTACTGTACTAATTCTGAGGTATTTTGACTTTACTTGAGTATTTCCAAATTTCAGTACTTTTACTTCTACTCCACTATACATCTCAGAGGCAAATATTGTACTTTTACTCCACTACAATTAATTGAAAACTTTAGTTACTACCATAGTTACTTTATAGATTTGGATTATTATTCCAAAACATACTTTAACCACTTCAGCCCTATATACATTTTGGCCATTTGAAAATAGCCACTCGATGATTACTTTTTCCACCGCTCGGCTGCATATCTCCCTGGGTAAATCAAGTGAAAGCAAAAAAGAGGGGACACTCCTACCAGACCACACCAGAGAGCCGGAGAATGGCTACTAGGGCTGAGCCTGTGACCATCAATTCATTTCTTAGCGATTATTCTATTGATTACTGTTTTGATTAATCATCTGTTTCTGTCTGTCTGTCTGTAGGAGGGAAGGACAGACGCAGCGGCCTCATCCTGACCATCCCTCTGTGCTCAGATCAGACCAGCATGGAGGAGCTGAGTACAACACTCAATTACCTCCTGTCTATACCCAGGTACACACACACGCACACCATAACATGCACGCATGCATGTGCGTACACACACACACACACAAACACACACACACACACACACACACACACACACACACACACACACACACACACACACACACACACACACATGCAAAATTGCAAATAACTCATCTGTTACCTCTGTCTTTCACAGTGAGAAGTGTAAATCTCGTGGTTTTACTGTCATTGTCGACGGTCGTAAATCTCAGTGGAACATCGTAAAGACTGTGGTGCTGATGTTGCAGGTAGGACAACATTAATTGTGACACCAGTCCAATAGGTAAGACAACATTAAAGGTGCAGTAAGTGATATTATTTTTGTTCAAATAAGTGTTAAGTATTAAAGAGCTCTATATTCAGATAATAATCATTGCTATAAACTCTGTTTAGTGTTTGTTCAGTAACAGTAGTCTCCCTGTCTCTCCAGCTCTTAAGTAAACAGAAAATGCATTTTCAGGTCTGGATACCACTTTTATACATTCAGGAGAGAGAACTCATATAGGATACAGGATAAACAAGTGAAATTGGAAAGAAATTAGCAGAAACTTGTAACTGAAACACTATAACATTGAAGCTGATGAATTAATTGATACTCCCTCCTGATTGGAGGAAATTGGCAACCCACCTGAAAATATATTTTCTGTTGAATAGCTGTAGAGACGGGGAGACCCCTGTTACTGAACAAACACTCTATAACATTGATTACTATCCCAATTACTATCGCAATATAGAGCTTATAGAACAAATCTTTAAAAACCATAACCATAAAATATCACTTACACTAACTTTTTAACTGTGACTCCAGTCCAGTATGTAGGACCACATTCACTGTGACACTAGTCTATTAGGTTAGGTACATTCACTGTGACAAGTAGGAGATGTGACACAATACAGTCTAGAAGGATTATGGGTGAAATATGTTTGGACATTATGTTGAGGTGTGTGTGTGTGTGTGTGTGTGTGTGTGTGTGTGTGTGTGTGTGTGTGTGTGTGTGTGTGTGTGTGTGTGTGTGTGTGTGTGTGTGTGTGTGTGTGTGTGTGTGTGTGTGTGTGTGTGTAGAGTGTCATCCCAGCAGAGGTCTCCTTGGTGTGTGTGGTGAAACCAGATGAATTCTGGGATAAGAAAGTTACTCATTTTTGCTTCTGGAAAGAGAAGGACCGCCTGGGCTTTGAGGTGAGATCTGATTGGCTGTCTGTGCACCTCAGTATGATTGATAACCAATCAGACTCGGTTTAATATCTCAATTCCTGCAAAGGGACAATAGTTTGTGACACCACTACTGAGATGTATAGATAAGTTATTAAATTATCAGTTATCAACATACAAATCGATGCAAACTACTGATAACCGCTCAATCTATCTGCCTTTCTGTATCGCTCTTCCTGCTGCCTGTCAGGTGATCCTGGTATCGGCCAATAAGCTGACGCGTTACATTGAACCGTGTCAGTTGACTGATGAGTTTGGAGGAAGTTTAGATTACGACCACATCGACTGGCTCAACAAGAGACTGGTAAGTAGCTCAACTGGATTAAACTGGTTAATCAGGTTAACTAACTAGATAAGTAGGATAACTACTGTATGTTAAACAAGGTTATCTGATTAACTAAGTAGATAACTAGGTTATTCTAGATCAGAGGTTACCAACCTTTTCTGCATCAGGGCCAACATTAAATTCTAGTGGGTGTGTGAGTATTTTTATTTTATTGTGTTTTTATTGTTATGGACCTCCCATGTGTCTAAAATCAAGAATTGAATTGAATAATTAGTGTAAGGCTTCATTCTTAACGAGGAAGCTGTTCATGTGTCCTCTTGGCTCCGCCCCCTCAGGTGTTTGAGAAGTTCACTAAAGAGTCCACCTCTCTGCTTGACGAGCTGTCGGTCATGACTGACAGCGACAAGACCACTCCCATGGACAAAGACAAGTTAGTACACTATTACCATTTATGTGCATTTATTTCACATCAAACATGTCTGTCTGTGTGTCCGTCTGTCTTACTGACTGTTTATCTGACTGACAGACTGTCTTCTCCCTCCAGGTCAGCTGACTGTAATTTCCTGCCTTCTTTTGACCCCGAGGCCGTCCTACAGACTGGTACAAACTACAATCTACTATTTTTAGAACAGAGTGAAGCAGTGATCCTTTAACCCATTGAGACCGGGACCGCATCTGTGTGTCATTTTTAGATTTCTCTGGCTATTAAAAAATAGCAGATATACAAGTAGATCTGCAATTTTTGCAAAATCCTGAACATTTGTGCAAATTTAACTCAAATCTTTGCTTCTGGGGGTCCCTGGATAAAAATATTATGAGATGGGGGTTGGGGGGGGTCCGTGAACAAATACATATCATTTTGGGGGGTCCTTGACATGACAAATGTTTGTGAACCACTGACATTTGTAGAATCCCCAGAAGCAAAGATTTGAGTTCAAAATGTTCGCTTTGAAAAATATATATATTCAAAGATTTGCACACATTTTCACGATTTTTCAAAAAATAGCAGATCTACAAGCTCATAGCGCGGCACTCTGTGCGTAGTTGCCGATATTAGTCGTTTTGTGGAAAGAAATGATGATGAAGTTCATTCACATGTGGTGATTCAGTCCGAATATAAATATGACATCCTGTCTGATGATGATTATTGTTATAATAATGTTAATATTATGTGTGTGTCCAGGTCATGAGTTGCTGTCAGAGTTACAACAGAGAAGATTTAACGGCTCAGAGGGAGGAGGTATTGTACTGTATGATGTGGATCCATGGATGGATGGATGGATGAATGTATGCATGAATGAATGCATTTATTGTATGTATTGTATGGTGTTATGGTCAAGAATGGTGTCATGAATGAATGGATGGATGGGTGAATGATTGAATATATTGTATGTACAGTATTCTAGGGCAATGGATGAATATATTATGTATACATTATGTATATTATTCTAGGTCCAGCATGGTGTCCTATGGACGAGGAGCTGTTGGCTCAGCCTCAGGTGATGAGGCTGCTGGATTCTCTCAGAGAGCAGTACACCAAATACCAGGAGCTGTGCAGACTGCGGAACAAACGCACACAGCTCGACGAAATACACAGCAAGGTCATGCAGGTACTGCAGGACACACACACACACACACACACACACACACACACTCACACGTTTGTATTACTATACTTGTGAGGACATAGGACTGTGATTTTATGAATGTCATTTTACAATCATGCTTCGTGAGCTTGTAGCAATTTTTTGGTGCACGACACCAGCGAGCAACTAATTATGAATCTGTAATAACTCCTAAAACTAACCTCTAAATGCCTAATTCTAACCCTAAACCCAACCTGAATCTTTTAAACTCTTAAGTTCTAGTAATACAAACTCACACACACACACACACACACACACACACACACACACACACACACACACACACACACACACACACACACACACACACACACACACACACACACACACACACACACACACACAGACAGAGAGAGTGTGATATTGGTCACTCATCTGAAAGTTCAAATGAGTTGTGAGCTTCCAGTGAAAGCTTCAAGTGTTGTGTAGCTAGTGCTTGTGTTACCATGGAGATGAAGGAGGAATTGGGGGAAAATCTTAACGGTGACGTTTACAGCTGCTGTTACTAGGCAACCAAACAGTAGAATGAAGGGTTTATTACAAATGAAGGGTTTATTATAAATGATATTAGAAGCGTCTAGGTTTTTATGTGTGTATGTATTTGAATATGGTTGTGTGATTTCGGTTTTTAGTTTTTTCTTATCTGCCTACTGTAATCTTTTTCAATGTATTCCCAAGACAATAAATAAAGATGAACCCATTTAGACCTGAGGCCAATTCTAAAAATGCCTTCTAAATCCTTACCTTAGAAGTTTTCTCAAAAACTTCAAATTGTATTCAACATTTCTTTAAAAAATAACGTTGCTATATATATATATATATATATATATATACACTGTATATAGCAACAACTATACACAGAGTTGTTCCTGGCTTGAAAGGTATAACAACGTATATATGTGTTCCAGGTTTAAATGGGTTAAATTAATTTGTGTGTGTGTGTGTGTGTGTGTGTGTGTGTGTAGGTGGTGACCTGGTTGGAGGGGCCAGGCTGTGATCAGTTGAAGAGTCAGTGGGCCATAGGAGACTCTATCAGAGCATCTCAGGCTCTGCAACAGAAACACGAGGAGATAGAGAGTCAACATAGTGTGAGTATGACACACCGGTAGGAAGTGTTGATCTAATAGGAATCAATATTCTGTTACTGCATTCGGCACATGGACTGTAAAAGAAATATGGACGAAGGGAGCCGCGACGTCACCCATTGGTTTCTGCAGACCGACCCGTTTTGAGGACATTACTTTAGCGAATTCAAATCCGCCATCATTGGACTGTCTGTCTGACCCCCCCCCTCTCTCCCTGTGTCTCCCTTTCTCTCTCAATCCCTGTCTGTCTGTCTGTCTGTCTCCCCCCCCCCTCTCTCTCTGTCTGTCTGTCTGTCTGTCTGTCTGTCTGTCGAAATGGAACCGGGGCGGGGAGCAAGGGCGGGTCTTCACTCAGTAGAAGCCCTAGAAGCTTAACCTACTGTATTATACAAGTAAAAATGTATGGGACCATAATTTACAAAAACACATGTCATGGTAATTGAAAGAAGACTTTAAACTAGGGACTGAAAGCATTATGTATTTATGACAATGTTTACTACGGTAATAAAATCTAGTGTAAAGTCTGGTCAAATACCCATTGCGTTTAATGGCATGACAAGTCTTCTGCAACCAGCAGGAGGGGAAATTGTGACAGCTTCTCTATGTCATTTATAGACAGGGTAAATTTTCAGAGAAGCATAACCCCGAAGGCATTTCGTGTTTATTTTTGGTATACAACATTTCTAGGGGTATTAAGGGGTGCTGAATCCAAATCTGCTGTATACCCAGCGCAAAAATGTCAATTAAGGCCTCAAAATTGAGAAATTCAACATGGCCGCCAGCGCCAGGACCTCTTTCCAAAAAAACAGGTGCTAAACCCACATTCTTTATTCTACTGACATGAAACTTTGCACAGAACATCTGCACTTATGGGGGAAGAAAGTAGGAATATAGCTGGGGTGCAACCATGAGAGTAACAGGGTGTTTTTGACTGTCTAACTGTAATCTTTGTATAGGCGAGGATACAAAAATGACATTTCTTCAGTGTTTGCAGGAATACTACAGCAATTTGGTAATAACTGTACAGTGTTGGACACCAACATTGGAATCCCCCAAGTCTTAGCTTTCTTCAGGTACCAAGTTTATGCCAGTAGCCCTTATAAGTCTGGATATATAAGCATTTTAGTGTAAGCATGCTGTTTTATAGTAGGGTCCGAAAGTGAGGTTCTGTGACCATCCTTTGGCAAGTATGTTTTTACGATTGATTTGACCTCTATGGACCCTTTAGAAAAGATTTAGCCCCCAGGTCCCTCCCAAAAATCCCGGCATTTTTTGCTAGACAGCCAAATTCAAAATGGCGCCCGGCGCCATCTCTAAAAATTAACTTTTGATCTGGATGACCTAGAATCATGTATGAAGGCACTTTTCCATACAAGTCAACCATGAGGATTCCAAATCTGACACAATTTTAATTGTCAGACCTCGTTTTGACTCCGAAATTCAAGATGGCCGACATCCAGTACAGTAAAAACTTATACCCAGGGGGCAAAGAACCAGATGGGCTAGAAATAAAAACTTGGTGTCTATTTCATGGTTTCAGAGCATGAGAAACTCAATGGAATACTTATCTTTATGATTGGGTGTGTCTGGACCTTTAATTTGCATATTTCCAAGATGGACGCCACGCGAAAATTAGTTTTACTATGACTTTTACAGTGACAGCTTACTGTTATGGCAAAAAGTCTGCTTTTTAAGCAATATGAACACATTTGGTCAGTTTGCGCTTTAATTTATATGTTGTCAATATGGCTGCAGTCATAAATAATGTATGGTATTACATTTTCCATTTATTGATTTATAGATCTATAGTTGTGGGGATGATTGCAGAGAAAAATCGGAGAAAAAGCCCACAATGTACCTTATGTATCATAAACTAAATACAATATAAACAGACACATGCACACTCCAAGACTTGCCAAAAACTTCAACTTTAGGGCTATACAAATTAACATAGTGGTATGCATTCAAGTAACATAACAAAAGATAGACTACTTAGTGACAAATAGAGTAAAAGCGGAGTTGAGGTTGCCTACAAAAGGTTCATTTTGACCTCTATGGTTCAGTCTTGCCTGCTTCTAAAGCCAATGATACTATGGTACAATGCTATTCACTGTCACTGTTGTCATGTTGCACTGATCCTGCTGCATCGTGTCTCCAGTCCCTGGCAACGGCATCCTAAGTAGAATGGAATTGCCTTCTTTGCACGGGAACAGTTTTTCTGGCAGCCTTTGATACAGCTGCATGATATTGCCTTGTTCATTGACACAGGCCAGGCTGGCTCGGTAGATGCAAGGGGGACTGCATTGCTAGCACTGAGAGAACATCCATACTCTGTGAAAGAAGGAATATCCGGCTTGGCGATATGTGCACATTTATCTATTATGGTTGCTAGAACAGCTCTTCTCAGGTGCAGGTCAAAGGAATTATCTGTCGGGGGCAGCAGCTTTAAGAGGGTTGATCTATTATTGAGGAACTTGTACACTCTAAGCTTACTCAGGTCAAAATCCTCCTGGTGGTCCGCTTTGGATGTATATACAGCAATTGTGAGGTCTCGTGCCTGATTGATGGACGTCATCTGAGAGGGAATCATAAGAGTTTTCACCAAACTCCTCAAGTGCAGAGATCCAGACGCATGATGGCCTTGAACCATGCCTTCTTCCCAGTGAAGAAGGGATAGCTGGTGGTACAGTATCTCTGCCACTTAAACTATGGATAAAGGGCAGGGCACGACACTGTGCGAGACCCAGTGCTGATACCATTTGATGGATAGGAAGGTATGAATTTTGCTCTGTTCTCACCCACAGCTCTGGAAGGCATTGGAGATGGGTTGCTGCATAGTAAAGGCACATGATGATGATGTCTGTGTCATTGGCATGGATGACAGCGCCGCCCATGGCTGCTGTGGTGTTGGGGAGTGTTGTTTCTGTCTGTAGTAAACTGTGCTCCGCTGTACCAAATGAAATTCCTAACATGTTCACATGTCATGGCAATAAAATCTTCTGATTCTGATTCTGACAACTCTGTCAACTTTGTCATTCTGGACACTGTACAGGGTGTGGAGTATTATTCTTGTATCAGCCTCCTGTTGTGTGGATTCTAGTGCAGGGACATCTTCAATAGACCCCTCCTTGATCACCACACTCCTTGTCTCTTCTTTAAACCCCCCACCCAGGTAAAGATGTGTTGGACCAAGGGCCGACTTAAGTTTCTCATTTTCACACCATTCGTCACAGAGGAAACTCAATAGGTTTGCCTTGTTAGCTGACACAGCAAAAAACTCCTGAGGATCTGGAGCTGTGTAATGCATACTGACTTTATATTCTTTGGTAGGTTTTGGTCAAGCATATCTGTGTTCTTGCTCAGCTGTCTTAAGACTAGGTCCACAGTACCGGTCAAAACAGAAGTGAATGATCTCTGTGCCAGCAGGCACATCATTCAACAGCAGACGTTGGTATCGTTCAGCGATTGTTCCAAATGCTTCACCTTTCAGGAACGACCAATGGCGCATGGCATACATGTAGGGGTGTGCCGATATATCGTCCCGCGATATATCGCGATACGTTTTCGCGACGATATGTATCGTTTTGGGGAAAAAAAATATCGTTTTTGAAAAAAAAAAAAAAATTTTTTTTTTTTTTTTCTTTTTTTTTTACAATCATAATTATCAGGCATGCAAACAGCCCCGAAGTGAAAAGAGTGACAACATGTTTTTTTTTCGGGTCAGGTGTCATACTATTTGGATTCAAAACGGCTATTGTAGCTGAAAAGCTACAAGTTTGCATGTCTGAATAATGCAAAAACAGAATTATTTGTTTGCATTTTCTTTTTTTCTCCTCCATATATTTTCATAATAAAAAAAGTGCGTATCGTATCGTATCGAAATCGTATCGAAGTTGTGAGCCAAATATCGTATCGTATCGTTTCGTGAAATTAGTGTATCGGCACACCCCTACATACATGGCATCAATAACTACTGCTGTTTTTCTGTCTTCTGTAGGCAGGTCAGGGATACATGCAACTTTGGTCTCCTCTTTCAGGACCTTCACAAGGCTTGCCTTGGTACCTGTTCTCATCCTGCCATCTTCCTGGAAGAGGGAAGGGGGGAAGTCACTGCACTCGTGGTTGCCTATAAAGTCAACAAGGTTGAGTTCTCCACCACTGGCTATGATTAGGGTCATGCGCAGGAGGGCAGTAATTTCATTGCTCTTGCCAGGTGCTGAGGTTTTCCCCTTAGATTGTTTAGATTTTGTGTTTTGAGTGTAGAAAGTGTTAAGCTTCATTATTCTTGTCTTCTTCTGTTCACTGGACAGTGACTCACACAGTGCCTTCAGACCCAGTTCTTTCACACTCATCAAGTCGTCCTTGACTGTGGATGTGGAATCAGCACACTGTCCTGTAGATATGTTGATCATGGATGATGTGCTCACTGTAAATGGGTTAGTCTCCACTGCTGCCTTGACTACCATCTCTGCATCCCGGATTACACGACTCTGACCAGACTCATGGTGTGGGTCTGCCATATTGACAACATATAAATTAAAGCTCAAACTGACCAAATGTGTTCATATTACTTAAAAAGCAGACTTTTTGCCATAACAGTCAGCTGTCACTGTAAAAGTCAAAGTAAAACTCATTTTTGCGTGGCGTCCATCTTGGAAATATGCAAATTAAAGGTCCAGACACACCCAATCATAAAGATAAGTATTCCATTGAGTTTCTCATGCTCTGAAACCATGAAATAAACACCAAGTTTTTATTTCTAGCCCATCTGGTTCATTGCCCCCTGGGTATAAGTTTTTACTGTACTGGATGTCGGCCATCTTGAATTTCGGAGTCAAAACGAGGTCTGACAATTAAAATTGTGTCAGATTTGGAATCCTCATGGTTGACTTGTATGGAAAAGTGCCTTCATACATGATTCTAGGTCATCCAGATCAAAAGTTAATTTTTAGAGATGGCGCCGGGCGCCATTTTGAATTTGGCTGTCTAGCAAAAAATGCCGGGATTTTTGGGAGGGACCTGGGGGCTAAATCTTTTCTAAAGGGTCCATAGAGGTCAAATCAATCGTAAAAACATACTTGCCAAAGGATGGTCACAGAACCTCACTTTCGGACCCTACTATAAAACAGCATGCTTACACTAAAATGCTTATATATCCAGACTTATAAGGGCTACTGGCATAAACTTGGTACCTGAAGAAAGCTAAGACTTGGGGGATTCCAATGTTGGTGTCCAACACTGTACAGTTATTACCAAATTGCTGTAGTATTCCTGCAAACACTGAAGAAATGTCATTTTTGTATCCTCGCCTATACAAAGATTACAGTTAGACAGTCAAAAACACCCTGTTACTCTCATGGTTGCACCCCAGCTATATTCCTACTTTCTTCCCCCATAAGTGCAGATGTTCTGTGCAAAGTTTCATGTCAGTAGAATAAAGAATGTGGGTTTAGCACCTGTTTTTTTTGGAAAGAGGTCCTGGCGCTGGCGGCCATGTTGAATTTCTCAATTTTGAGGCCTTAATTGACATTTTTGCGCTGGGTATACAGCAGATTTGGATTCAGCACCCCTTAATACCCCTAGAAATGTTGTATACCAAAAATAAACACGAAATGCCTTCAGCATTTTATACAAGCACATTTTCTGAAATTCTGCCTAGTCTATTATGAGAAGTGCAGAAAATGCTTGCCGACTGATTAAGCATTGTCTATTTCTCGCCTCAAAATTCTTCTAAAACATTCTTGAGTGTACACATACTTTATATATACATAGTGAGTGGAAATATTCTTCAGTGTACGTAGCTGTAAATTACATCTTATGTTTGTGTACATGGCTGCCATGTTGGATACGTCACAAATCAAGCAACGCTGATCGATTTGAGCCAGGTGCTCTATAGAGTCTTTGATTAGACAACTATTGCGGTCACTATTAAAAGCCACTGAACTCTGTGATTGACCAATCAGAATCTGTGTAATAACAACAGTTGTTAACCCTTCTAGATAAAGCTTATTTTCCCATGTGAAATATGATTACATAGATATTGACTGTCCATATGTTATTAAAACATGATTATCACAATCCCTACATGTTGTGTACAGGAGTGGTTTGCGGTGTACGTGGAGTTGAACCAGCAGATTGCTGCCTTGCTGGGTGGCGGTGATGAAGAGGAGCTGTTGGAGCTGAAGAGTCTTCAGCAGCAGCTGAGTGACGTTTGTTACAAACAGGCCTCACACCTGGAAAACCGACAGAACATCCTGCAGTCAGCGCACGACTTCCACAGCACTGCACAGGATGTATGAATATGCACACGCACACACACACACACACACACACACACACACACACACACACACACACACCTGGAGAACCAGCAGAACATCCTGCAGTCAGCTCACGGCTTCCACAGCACCGCACAGGATGTATGAACGCGCGCGCACACACACACACACACACACACACACACACACACACCTGGAGAACCGACAGAATACTTGACCTAGTTATGACGACCATGCAGACATTACCTTTGTCATTTGTTCTCATGTTGTTGTTACTCAGGCTTGCTTTTTCTTGACCACAATGTAAAAATGTTGATACCTGCAACAGGTTATATAGACAGATAGCAGATTCATTGTTTACCTTGTATCCTTTAGTTTAAATGTACAGATTTTTTTTTTGGATACTTAGTAATTGTTTAGACTGATGCTAGGTTCTTGGTTTACTCGTGATCCTAATTTACTGAGGCACTACACTGTCTCTCTGCATTTGATGTACGTATGTCATTACCTTGCTTATTGTAAGTTCCTCTGGTTAAGAGCGTCAGCTAAATGCCTAAATTGAAAAGTGTGTGTGTGTGTGTGTGTGTGTGTGTGTGTGTGTGTGTGTGTGTGTGTGTGTGTGTGTAGTTGTCTCAACAGCTAGATGGTCTTCTAGGAATGCTTTGTGCAGACGTGGCTCCAGCAGATGGAGCAGCCATTCAACAGACACTCAAACACCTGGAGGAGAAACTGAAGGCCGTAGGTCAGTACCAGAGACCCTTAAAGCAATAGGACACTTTGGTAGAGGTTTGGGTTGTGTACTTACCTCGTCATGATGTAACTAGTCCAATTGGCGACATATATCACTCCATTGTGCAAAAGAAGGTTTAAACAAAAGAAAAAAAATAGCTCCTCATTGACTTCCATTGAACTATGAAACAGCTCTCAAAGTCACTCTTTTAGCACATAAACAAAAGTAAAGGAAGCTGATTCTGACAATATATAACACCATCATAAAACCCAGTACGGAGTTTGTTTAAAAAAAACAAAACTAGTCTGATACCAAGTCTATAACTGAGTCTAGATCTTTACTGTATCACTACGTAAACATCTGTCTGTCTGTCTGTCTGTCTGTCTGTCTGTATGTAGAGAGCAGTCTGCAGGGTCTGAGGGAGAAGGGACAGGTAGTATTGGATCAGATGTCCAGCCAGCCTTCCTGGTCTGAGGAGGACAAAGTCAGTCCAACGGCCGAAACCCAAGAGAACATCACACATGTCCAATCTGTCATGGAAGACATGACACTCCGGAAACAACGGTAAGACTGACTGACTGTCTGATTGTCTGGTTTACTGTCTAAGTAACTGATTTACTGAGTGACTGACTGACTGAATGAATGAATAAAATACCTATGACCTCTTGCACATCTCCGAAATTTCGGTCCGACGAGTGTCTGAGACAGATCATATTTTTTTTGTTTTAATCGAACCCAGAATTCCTGCATTTCTTCGGCTGCGTTAAAACCTGATTGACCAAAATGTTATTGCATCGGACTGTGCGCTAGGGCCATTACTGTAGAGTTGCACTGATCAGTCTAGATTCTGTGCCAGTCAAATGTACACGTATTAGCAACAGACGCACATCTGAAGTCGATGCACCAGGCTCTAGGTTTCTGATGTGATGATTTGAAGTTGAACCATCCTATGTGTTCCAGAGTCGCAATTTCCACCACTAATATTTTTTTTTTAACTAAAACAAACATTTTGAGCATATATTTGTCCATATTTTGGTCAAATTTTCTACAAGTTCACAACATATTACAATATGAGCTCGTACATCTGCTTTTTTTGTTGCTGCTATTTTTCAATACAGTACAGCCCTACATATTGTACAAGTATGACGGCCTACAGTGGTTAAATAAGGCTGGCATTATTTAATTTAGTCTTAACATTAACATAGCCTACGAACAGTTTAAGCCCATGAAATGCGTTTATCCTTCTGACAATTTAGTATTGTCCGTCTATGTATGACGGCCTACAATGGTTAAATAAGGCTGGCATTATTTAATTTAGTCTTAACATTAACATAGCCTACGAACAGTTTAAGCCCATGAAATGCATTATCCTTCTGACAATTTAGTATTGTCCGTCTTGCCTGAACAAATATATAACTGGAAGTAATAGAACTCCAAGTGCCAAAAATGTACTGTTGCTTTGGTCAACGTAATTCACAATTGCAGTGAATATGGAACAACTTTATGAAATGACGGCGAGAGCCTTCAGAATGTAAATATGGCAATGTGTGTGTGTGCAGTATTCCAGCCAGTCAAAACCAGAGGTAATTTTCTTTTTCACCACAAGATGGCACTATGACTCTTCAAATCTCCATTATATTGGGCTGTCCATGGATAACCATTTGAATGACATAAACAAATTGCATTAGTTGTGTTGTTATATAAGATCTGAGGAAATGTATCGATAAAGTGGGATCTACAGTGATTTATTGTCAGTTAGATTTTATATGGGGAAAAAGAAAACCAGTATTAATCTGGAGCACTTTATTTTGAAATGTGTTTGTGTGAGAGTAACAGACGGTCCTGTACACTGGTACATCTGTTAGTGTAGTTGGTACTATGACTTTATTAAAAGTTGAAACTAATATCTCAATGGTGTGACGGCTTGACCTAGTGTATGTGTTGCTTTGAATTCTTCCACGTCGACAGTGAAGGAAGCTGAGAGACTGCTGATGTGATATGAATGAGACATACAGTAACCATAGTTGATGTTGTTGTTTTTTTCTCTAAATTTTTATCCCACGATTTTGTAACCCTATTTTTTACACCCAGTGCCAATCTCTATGTAATCCTGGCCACTACACTCCCTCTGCCAACCTAGGGAGGCCAGGGCCGAGCTCATTGCCTCCTTCAATGCATGAGAGCCAACTGACCTTCTTATCACCTGACAGGGGAGAGTTTCCCTGGTTGGACGTAGCGCGTGGAAGGAACGTGTTTATGTTAAGACCAATATCTGGAGATTTGATCTCACATGTCTGTTTTGAGTGTTTTCCCTGATGAAAAGAGAGATGTGATTCATACAATGAAAACGTTTTAACACTCTTGCTTCCATTATAGACAGAAATCTTGTATCTCCATATTTCAACTTTTCATGTTTCCTTTTTTTGTCAACTAATGCCCTACTTGCAAAAAAGCTGATATACAAACTCACTATGCGTTGCGATGTGTGTAGATCAGCTATTTTGGAAAAAACAAATAAGTGAAAGCGGTTGAAAGTCTGTCTGTGGGTCTTATATTGAACCAACAAAAAGTATTAGCAAGAGCTTGTTACTAAATAATAACTATTGGGTCCATCGCACCCATTGGAGTACAGTTATTTTTTCCATTTTCTGAAAAGTAACGGTTTTGGACAATGGACATACAAGGTCACCTGTTTGTGTTTGTTTGTCTGCAAATGCTGGACTGATCTGTGCCAAATGTGTGCACTACCAGTAAGCTAGCTTAGTAGCTCGTGGAGTGGTTAGCCGTGAGATTCTTTGTAGATAATCCTGTTATTTCTCTTGTCGTGTGTGTGTGTGTGTGTAGGTGTGAAGACATGGTGGATGTGAGGAGGTTGAAGATGTTGCAGATGGTTCAACTGTTCAAATGTGAAGAGGACGCTACACAGGTGAAACACATCAACGTTCAAAATGTTCTAATAACGGGAGCTTTTTGGCATTAACAAATCCTGAACCACACTTTTATAATTTACTGTTAAAATATTGTACGGCAGGAGTTCTCAACTTTTTCATGTCAAGTTAATTATGTATTTTGGAAAATATTTTGTGCCAAGGACCCAAGATACAAGATTTGTGTTGTTAAAATGTTTTAAAAATATGCCAAATCTTTCACATTCATCTTTTCAAGATTTCTTGAAAATAGCATATCTACAAGCTCATAATGCAACGTGTTGTGAGTTTTTAGATCTGCCTATTATCAAATATCCGACATTTAGATTTAAAGTGGTTAAATTGATTTTGATGCTAAATTAACTAATTTTTCTGGGGACCCCACTCTGAGAACCACTGTTCTACAGAATACTGCTACAAACATTTAACTATTGCTACATAATTAAAACCATATTTCACCATAGCTACGACAACGTTACTAAACGATGCCTGAGTGAGGCTAGAAAACAAAATGTTCAGTTCAATGACTTCATTCTTCATTCTGAGTGGACGGTGCAATTAGTTCAATGTACAGTATGTTGAAATGTTAATGTATATTAACTGTTGTGGACTTGTCATTACTTGCAGTATGTGAGCAAGGTGGTTTCTACTGTAAAGGGTTGCTAATTCACCATTGATGCGAGTCTCGTCGTAAACATGTCAGTAAAAAGTCATAATCATGTGTATATATGTGTACACTGTAGATAGATAGACAGATAGATAGATAGATATGTGCTTGTGTGTGTGCTGTCTATATTCTATACTTATGGATATACAGTATGCTGTGTATGTACATTAAAATGATATGTTGTATAATAATGGTGTTTGTATGCAGGCAGTAGAATGGCTTGGGGAGCTGTTAGAAGCCTTATTAAAGACCCATGTCAGACTGGGAGAGGACGGTCAGGAGACGAGGACCATGTTGGACAAACACAGGAAGTTTGTGGATGTGGCTCAGGTTTGTGTCCCGATTCCTTCATTACAGCACCATCCCACCGAGCTATTTGACAGATTAAAGTTAATAAAGGTCCAGTGCAATGACATTTTCGGTCATTTTATTTTTAAGTTTCATTCTGAAACGGCCTCGCAACTAATCAGAAGGTTGCATCCCTTCAGGCTATGGCACGGTAGCACCTCACTCACATGATGCGCAGTGTTAGTGTTTGTAGCCTGCAGGAGCGGGCTGGCCAAGGGAGACAGAGACTCGGCCACTGTGCAGAATGTTTGTTACCAAGTTGCTTATTTCTAACCTAAAATGTTTTCAGATACATATTTTAGTGTGCTGATTTAAGTTTACAATGAGTAATACACCGTCTGGACGTCATCTTGAATGAGATTCAAACTGAGTAGTTCTGTAATTAAAATCAGCTGTGTTTGGAGGAACATGCAGCTATGGGAATCACACAGGTGAACGAAATCAAGATTCATTTATATTCATGAAAGTTGTGTCACGCAGCACGTTTTCGTTCACAGGAAGATTGGCTTTTTAGAGACTTTTGATATAAAAAATACACAAAATTGTAAATAAATAAAAAATGGCATCTATTGTTAGGTGTGCCCATATGATGACCACAGATATGCTCTAAAATTGTGAAAAAAATGTTTTATTGTGAAAAACATTTGTTTTTCATTTCACTAGACCTTTAAGTGCAACAAGAGATCATTAACTGTAATAACAGGCCGGGTTATTAAATGTAAGAGATTATCACTATAAGCACCGTGTGCTTTGGACATGATGTCCAAAGCACTCCTCAGCTCAAAAGGCGTTCTCTGTGGACACAGCCCCTAATAACAGATCATTAACTGTAGTAACAGATTAAATGTAGCAACAGATTGTTAACTGTGACATGACTCCATTGGCTCCCAGTTACTGCCCGCACATGTCATTTAGATAGCATGTTATGTAGACAGATGCCAGATTCCTTTGTAGACCTGGCATCCTATAGTGTGTATAGTTTCAATATACAGATTATTATTTTTTTGATATTATACTGTTAAGACGTATTAACAGGTATTAACAGGTTGATGTATTACCTGTTTGCCTTGCTTACTGTAAATCGCTCTGGATTAAGAGAATCTGCTAATTGCTTAAATTGTAAATGACTTGTTATTAGCTGTTTGAAGTTGACTGGTTCCCTTTTCCCCCTGTGTGTTTCTCTATAGAGTACATATGACTATGGCCGTCAGTTGCTGCAGGCCTCAGTGGTTCTGTGTCAGTCTCTGCGTTGTTCCACTCGGTCATCAGGAGACACTCTGCCTCGTCTGAACAGAGTCTGGAAACAGTTCTCTGTCTCGTCCGAGGAGAGACAGCACAGGCTGGAGCTAGCGTACAACTTCCACACGGCGGCTGAGAGGGTAAGACAACACAGACTGGAGCTAGAAATATAGCTAACACCTTTGACATGCCAATAATGTTACTGTGTGGCAAACCCACTGGATGGACATTTTCTGTGTTTTATGTACCTGCGAACAATGAGCTATGAGCTTGTATATCTGCTATTTTTGAATAGCCCAAAGTGTAAAATAATGCTTTTTAACTCAAATCTAAAAATGACACAGTTCCAGGTCTTAATGGGCTAGCAGGAGCTCACACACTCAGTGTGTGTTTTTGACAGCTTGACTGTTAAAGCTATCAATATATTTTAGTCATGAATCTTTCTTATTTTCACACCTACAATTGCTAGTATTAGAATTCAATACTGTTTCCATAGTAAGTGAACACACACAAATGAACACTTTTGTCCAAGTGACCAAAATCACGTGAATGAAGCGACTTGAAAAATACTTGCCTATCATACAGCTAGCAGGTAGACAGATATACAGTACTAACACGCAGGCATTTAGGAGGTCATTGTGTCTTTAAATAAACTGTCTGATTCATGGAATCTGTATCTGTGTGTGTGTGTGTGTGTGTGTGTGTGTGTGTGTGTGTGTGTGTGTGTTTGCGTGTGTGCGTGTGTAGGCTCTACAGTCCGTAGAACCGGAAGATCTTCAGGACGTTACAACAGTTGGGAAAACTCTGCTGGACAGAATCAGTATGCCTGTCATATTCCCTGATGGGTACGAACACCCCCCCTCACACACACACACACACACACACACACACACACACACACATTGTTAGAGTGGATCATGTTTCTCAGTATATTCTCCCACAGTGGTTGTACTATTTTGAGAGCTAATTTGCTCTGTATGGAGCTACTTTCTGCCCTGTCCAGTTATAATTATTTTGTCCTACACATGCCTTACACTTTTGTTCTATTCATGTCCTGAGGCCGATTTGATTCTGCAAATGCCTTTTAAATCAGTAGTTCTCACACTTTCAAAAATGTTCAAAAATAGCGTGACGGACTGTGAGCTCGTATGTCTGCTATTGAATAGCCAACACAAAAATATTTTGGCTTATTGGCCTACACAGTAAATGCCAGGCCACTACTCTGTATCATAACACCAGATGTGTTGTAAGCTTGTACTGTAGATCAGCCACTTTCAAATAGCCGATGTACAGTATATAGGGTTAAAGTGGTTTTGATACTCTATAAACTAATTTAGCTGGGGACACCCTAGCCTGGTAAACCCTCCCTCCGGAAATCTCATTTCAATTCGATTTCAGAAAGGAGTCTGGTCTGAAACGCCTTTCTGCAATAATCGCTGTGGGCTGGAGTTGGGCGGGAGTAATACCGTTGACTGACAACCCCTTCAACCAATGATCGTTTTTCCCCTTCAGCCAATGAGCAGTTCAATTTGACGAGCTCCAGACTATGTGACGCAACGGGACTTTTGGGACGGCCATGCCGAAAATAGGTTGCCTTATTGGGATACATGCGTGTCACTCCCCGCCCCTGCCGGTTCTCTAAATTTATATTTTTAAATAGGCTCTGTCATGATTAATTGACCACATATATGAAGTTAAACAACTAAATTCTATCCAAACGATATCTTATAAGTAAATTCCGTGCCTCAAAAAAGAAGTTTGAAAGCGTTATAAAACTGAAAGTAAGAAGTGAAGGCACTCGCACAAACAACAATGGCTGCCGTTCGTCTTTTTTCGGCGGCTCTCAGGCTGCACTCGGGTTCATTCGGGCTCACTCGAACTCGCCACCTGATTGGCCAACTGTCGCTGTCAATCACAGAACAATGAGCGACGACGCTGATAGGCTCGTCGGCTCGGCGAGCAGAGCGATTATTGGAGAAAGGCGTTTCAGACCAGACTCCTTTCTGAAATCGAATTGAAATGAGATTTCCGGAGGGAGGGTTTACCAGGCTAGGGACACCCTGGAACCCCTTCAAGGATCCCTGGGGGTCCCCGGACCCTACTTTGAGAACCACTGAACACAAATGTAGTTCTGACATAAACTCTGTCTGTCTGTCTTAGGAGCGAGCAGTACTTCGGGACTCCAGGCGACATGACCTCATCCGCCGATATCGTCAGAGAGCGCCTGGCGCAGGTCGAGGAACGGAGACTGCAGATACACGACGGGGCGGGGCTTCTCCCGGAAGGGGTGGGTCTTCAACAAGAGGGGGTGGGGCTAGATGTCATAGGTGAGGAGCTTAATGAGAGAGAGGAAGACGGTCTCCATGACGACGACGACGATGATGACGACAAGGACGAAGACGAGCTGGAGAGAGGAACCCAGGATTGCTAAAACAAACACACACACACACACACACACACACACACACACACACACACACACACACACAGTATATATAAATATCAGTCATTGATTTGATGTACTGCCGTTCCACTCCAAACCTGAGAACCAACTGGGAACAGACTGGGAATACTGAGCTCATACTGCAACTGGAACTGAAAAGACTGCGTTTCCTGTTTGCTTGACTTCTCCTTCCTCCTCTTTAACATTACAAACACCATCCACCCTTCATCTAATCAAATGGCTCTTCTCCACTACAAGAAATATCAACAATAAAATAATTACCCGCACACTGCCCAAACCTGCACGGTACAGGAGCAAAAACTTTACGTTTCGGTCAGTGGCGACCTTCCTCAGGCATGCCTGAAGCGCAATACATACTCCCTCTCGACGTCCGGACTTTTCTTCGGTGTGCTAACCGTAGTTTGGAAAGTCTGTCTGAACCCTGCTGTCGGAAGGAGTATGTATTGCGCTTCAGGAAAAAAAAGTGAACCGTGCCGTGAAACGTATGTCACAGGTTCTGGATGTGTGCATAACGCTACGGCTCGGTTTTCAGAACCTAATTTTTGGGCCCTGCTCAGGAGATGGTACTAACCTTGAGTTCTGGGAACACAGGCCAGAACTGAGAATTTATTCATTAAAAAAAAAATCCAAAATAGAGGAAAAATAGCCTATCTACAAGCTCACGATGCGTCGCAACACGCCACATTGTGAGCTTGTAGATGTAGATCGGCTATTTTCACTTCTTTAACAAGTTGTCTTTCTTATTACATATCTTCCCCTTCAGGGGTGATACTGATTTTAACAGAAACTTAAACAAACAAAAAACATCACAGAACTTAAAGGGTTCTGTAAGGTTTCAGGTTATGGAACGTCCTGGGTTAACCGATCGTAGTCGAAAAGAGCCATAAGTATCAAACGGAGAACAGCCTCCTGTGTTGTTGTACAGACGTAGATAGTTTATCATTAACATTTATGGTAAAATTATTATGGATATGAAAGCCAAACCCTATTCATGACGTGACCTTTTAACCCTGGTGTCCCTATTCTGGGGGCGAACATTCTGCGACAATAGCAGACTATAAGCTCACTACGCGTTCCGTTGTGAGCTTATAGATTTGACTATTTTTGCTGAAGAGGTTTGGTGTTGAGGAAGAAAAGGCGGGGAAAGGCGAGGATGCTGAGTATAGAGCCATTGGGGACCCCGGTCAGTTAAGTATATAGGGTTGAAGTGGTTAAAACTGTTACTGTTGCTTTGTTCTACATAAGCTTGGTTTCTGTGGTAATATTTGGTAACAAACTAACAGGTTTAGGGCTGCAACAGTTAATCGAACTAATCGATTTGATCGATTTAAAAATAATAATCGATAATTTAATAAAAGAATCGATTAATAATCCATATTTTGGGCATGCATTATAGGCATTATAGTGAAAAATAGTGAATAGGCAATCTACAAGGTAAAAACGTGTCGCAAGCTTGTAGATTTGCTATTTTCACTATTTTTGCTAGACACCATTGTCTGACAAAGTATAAAAGACGTGTAAGTGATTAATCAATTTGTTATATATTTTTTAATACATAAAAAACAGCACTTCTCGATTATTTGATTAATCGAATTAATTATTCGAAGATAATCGATGGTTGCAGCCCTTCACGGTACACGTCTGTCCGCTGCTTGGCCTTTTATTAGAAACCAGTTCAACTGGAAATCTAGAAAACTCATGTGAGCTAAGAAACTGGTCCCCGTGGCCCTGCCAGGTATGCTATTTATTTCCTGTTTTGTACATTAACATTAATATGATGATGCATTGGTTGGATTATGGACCAGACCACGTTAGCTCTGCCAACTTCTATAACTGCCCCGCCCATCATGTATTATGATATAAAAAACAAAACAATTAAAGGTGTCATGGTCAAGTTATTGGTCTGCTTATTTTCAGTGGTGTAAAGTAACTAAGTAATTCTTCTCAAGTACTCTACGTGAGTACAGTTTGAGGAGTATGTCTATTTTTCAATACTTTACACTTCTACTCCAATTATCTGAAACCTTTTGTTACAAGTTACCTTGTAGATTTAGGTTATTAATACAAAACATGCATTTGCCAATTTTGCCTATTTTACTGGATCTATCTAGCAGATCTACAAGCTTATAGATCTGTTATTTTCTTTTCAGTTTTCTTTTTTAGGCTTTCTATTTCGAATCTAGGATTTATACTTAGAACAGAGTATTTCTACATTGAGTCTCCTACTGACCAGCCACCCGGTCATCAAATTATTTGCTCAGGAATGTCGAATGTGACAAAAACAAAAAAATCTCCATGAATTCAAGGGGTGTGTAATTGGTAGAAAATAAGTATTTTTTTGGGTGAACTATTTCTTTAATACTTGCACAACAACTACTTTAATGCTTAAACAAAGTATATAATAAAATGACACAAGATTTGTGGTTTAAGTGATATTTTTGTTCAAGTGTTAAATGGATCTATATTCCAATAGTAGCCGTTACTTTGCAGTAACAGGGTTCTCCCCGTCTGTGACTATCCAGCTCTTAAGTAAACAAAAAGAAAGTGCTTTAGGCCGGGATACCATTTTCATCCAGTCAGGATAAATATGAGGAATTAAAAGTGATGAAAGCAAAGAAATGGGCTGACAAAATTAGGAACTGGAATACTGAATCTGATGAATGTGGGCTTTTCTTATATGCTTATATTTACATTTGTATTACATTATAATTAAGGTTATTATTATTATTCAATATAGTGACGTCACTGACGTGTGCTTTAAGTGATATTTTTGTGAGCTTGTAGATTGGCTATTCAAAAAAGGCTGGGAACCATAGAGTTATCTGGGAACTTGGTTAGGTTGGAACAATAACACTGCCGTACAACCTGGAAATGGGATGATAAAGCCGTCTAAGGCTCTGGATAAAGCCAGGTGCCAGTGTTGGCATGTCTGCTTATTATAAGCAACTTTGGGCTTCTTATTCTGTGAAGTTGCTTTACAAATTGGTGGTTGAGGTTTTTTGGGCTTGTCAAGTGTACTTGCTTATTTAGGCTTGCTTCCAAAAACAATGATTACGATTTAAACCAGTGGTTCTCAAATATTTTCCTGATTGTCTTGTGCAAGGGAGCATTTGTGTTAGAATGTTTCAAAAAAATCCAAATATTCCACATTTTATCGCAAGAGTTTTTGAAAATAGCAGATCTACAAGCTCGGCGCGTTGTGAGCTTGTAGACCTGTGTAGATAGGCTATTTTCAAATAGCCGATGCATATAGGTTTAAAGTGCTCATGTGGTCTAACTAATAAGTTGCTTCCTTTGGACTTGTTTTCCTAGACCTGGTTGCTTATTTCTTTCACAGAATATGGCAACACTGACGAGAAGGCCAGGCACGTCGCTTGAACACAGTTAAGAACATACAGTATCTACACTGGACAAGGACCCCTAATTGACATGTATTTGACTGGGGACCCCTATAGTCCTTGGGCCAAACCCCAAAATCTCACATATCGCTACCACCTGGGATGGCAAATTCTAGTTGGGATTTTTTTATTCCTATACATCCCTAGATATTATTTTTGTATGATAGACCTTCCTGAGGCCCAGCTAAATTGGGGTTATCAGCTGCTAAAGTTACCACCCCCCATTGAAAAATGGCATTTTAGACACATGTGCATATCTTGGTATTGGCTCACGTTCAGGGCATATTACAATGTTTTATATTTTATGTTTGGTATCATTTTTAAGGGGACACTTTGAGCTTTCATTCGAGCCCTTTGGTGACTATGTATGATAAGTACAGTGGTCACTGGAGCTCTTCAAACCTTTAATAACCTTTTTTTTCTCACAATTTCCGCCTAAACCATATATTTTCTTTTAGTTCTGTGGCATCAAGAAACATCAGAGACACAAAACACAACAACTGGAATACTGACATGACCCTAAGGATTCAGGAAATGTATAATTTACCCATAGTATTTCATTCTGGGGTGGTCATTTTCAGCCTTATCTTAAACAAGCACTTTTTATGAGAAATAGACCGGTCAATAGGCATATAAGAAAGGGTACCACTAAACCTCCCTAAACATTGATACAAAAGGGTTTTCAATTGATTCTGGTACCTTTAGGCATGCTTGAGAACATCCCAAATATCCAGGAAAATATACTTAGCAGAAAGGCATAATTTTCAAGATGCCATCCAAGATGGTCATGCAGTTCTGGGCAAGAACCATGCAGTGTTTTGCATGCAGTACAAATATGTAATTTCTGCCTATTGTAAAAAGGAGACCACTTCTAGAAGAGGAGACTGCATCTATAGCTGTATGAGACCACTGTACTGTATCTAGAAACCACTGTACTGTATCTAGACCACCACACTGTATCTATTGCTATCTGAGACCACTTTACTGTATCTAGAGACCACTGTATTGTGTATATATACCACTGTACTGCATCTATTATGAGACCACTGTACTGCATCTATAGCTATATGAGACCACTGTATTGTGTGTATATATACCACTGTACTGCATCTATTGCTATATGAGACCACTGTACTGCATCTATAGCTATATGAGACCACTGTATTGCATCTAGACCACTGTGCTGCATCTATATCCCACTGTACTGAATCTATAAACCACTGTACTGCATATATAGACCATTGTACTGCATCTAAAGACCACTGTACTGCATCTATAGACTAGCTACTGTATCTATAGACTGCTGTACTGTATCGATAGACCACTGTAGTGCATCTGTAGACCATGTAGTGCATCTGTAGACCCCTGTCGTGATCTGTAGACCCCTCTAGTGTGTCTGTAGACCCCTCTAGTATGTCTGTAGACTACTGTCGTGATCTGTAGACATCTCTGGACACCGATACTGCATCTGTAGACCCCTCTACTGCATCTGTAGACCACTCTAGTGCATCTGTAGACCACTCTAGTGCATCTGTAGACCCCTCTACTGCATCTGTAGACCACTCTACTGCATCTGTAGACCACTCTACTGCATCTGTAGACCACTCTAGTGCATCTGTAGACCCCTCTACTGCATCTGTAGACCACTCTAGTGCATCTGTAGACCACTCTAGTGCATCTGTAGACCACTCTAGTGCATCTGTAGACCACTCTAGTGCATCTGTAGACCCCTCTACTGCATCTGTAGACCACTCTACTGCATCTGTAGACCCCTCTACTGCATCTGTAGACCACTCTACTGCATCTGTAGATCACTCTAGTGCATCTGTAGACCCCTATACTGCATCTGTAGACCCCTATACTGCATCTGTAGACCCCTATACTGCATCTGTAGACCCCTATACTGCATCTGTAGACCCCTATACTGCATCTGTATATCACTCTAGTGCATCTGTAGACCCCTCTACTGCATCTGTAGACCACTCTACTGCATCTGTAGACCACTCTAGTGCATCTGTAGACCCCTATACTGCATCTGTAGACCCCTCTACTGCATCTGTAGACCACTCTACTGCATCTGTAGACCCCTCTACTGCATCTGTAGACCACTCTACTGCATCTGTAGATCACTCTAGTGCATCTGTAGACCCCTCTACTGCATCTGTAGACCACTCTACTGCATCTGTAGATCACTCTAGTGCATCTGTAGACCCCTATACTGCATCTGTAGACCACTCTACTGCATCTGTAGACCACTCTAATGCATCTGTAGACCACTCTAGTGCATCTGTAGACCCCTCTACTGCATCTGTAGACCCCTCTACTGCATCTGTAGACCACTCTACTGCATCTGTAGACCACTCTACTGCATCTGTAGATCACTCTAGTGCATCTGTAGACCACTCTAGTGCATCTGTAGACCACTCTACTGCATCTGTAGACCACTCTACTGCATCTGTAGATCACTGTACTGCATCTACCGAGCCTTTGTGGCGACATAGTCATGTTAAATGTGCTTTATATATACATGTTTAAAGCTGTGTTGAGTTGAGATGCAGTATAGTGGTCTATAGATACAGTACAGTGGTCAATGTATGTGGTCTATAGATGCAGTACAATGGTCTATACATGCAGTACAGTAGTTTATAGATTCAGTACAGTGGTATTGGATGCAGCACAGTGGTTTATAGATTCAGTACAGTGGGATATAGATGCAGCACAGTGGTCTAGATGCAATACAGTGGTCTCATATATGCAGTACAGTGGTCTCATGTAGCAATAGATGCAGTACAGTGGTATATATACAATACAGTGGTCTCTAGATACAGTAAAGTGGTCTCATATAGCAATAGATACAGTGCGGTGGTATATATACAATACAGTGGTCTCTAGATACATTAAAGTGGTCTCATATAGCAATAGATACAGTGTGGTGGTATATATACAATACAGTGGTCTCTAGATACATTAAAGTGGTCTCATATAGCAATAGATACAGTGTGGTGGTCTAGATACAGTACAGTGGTTTCTAGATACAGTACAGTGGTCTCATACAGCTATAGATGCAGTCTCCTCTCCTAGAAGTGGTCTCCTTTTTACAATAGGCAGAAATTACATATTTGTACTGCATGCAAAACACTGCATGGTTCTTGCCCAGAACTGCATGAGATAGGCATACATTTGGCATGTCTGTACAGGAGAGGCTTGTAGGTATCCATGTAACCCATTTTCATTCACATATATTGAGGTGACAGCTCAAGGGACCATTTGGAAAATGGTGATGGTCGTTTTTCCCTTGCCAAAATGTTGTCTTAACTTTGAATCATTAGGTATTTAGCCCCCTTCCCGACAAGGTAGCATGACAAGGTTGGTCCCATTGGAAACCTGAGGTTGTCTGGAATCAAATGGTATCTCTATCTTTGGGCTACGTCTAAATTTGAGTGTTCCACAGTCTCCGAAAGACAGTCTCGCCGGCGTTCCAGCCAGCCATCCCGCAGGTCTCATAGGGTTAATAAAACATTGAAAAAAACACACTTGGGACCACTTTTTTTCTTGGGATCATCAAAATCCCAATATTAGAGGTCCTATGGATGCCAAAAATCAAAACTAGAAAAAGAAATAAGCAGTCGCGCGTGGACCCCTCCTAGGGCCTCTACTACTTCAGCTTTGATTCCTGAAAAAACTGCTCCACCACCAAATAGGCCACACCCACTTCATCAACTACTTTAATTGGACACAGGTTTGTTTAATTTATAAAAAAAAGTAGCAGTGTGATGTCCAAAAAGTGTGTTATATAACTTTTAATATGTTGTTGGCTATGAATGAAAATCCGCCTATAGAGAAAAATAACAACATGTCAAAAAATATAAAAAGCTGCTCCTATGGAAAGTCTATCATATTTTTATTTACTTATATTGGCCCAAAAAACAATTTAGTATAGGTAAGGTTTTGCCAACTTAGTGGTAGCGATATCTCGTCTGGCCCAAGGACTACTATGGAAGTCCATAGGTCCAAAAATAAATAAATAAATACAACAATGAAATACATTAAAAACACAATGATACAAAAAACATAATGTAACTAGAAAATGTGTTCCTCGGAGCACAGGTCTCCGCCAGTACTATTCCTGATTACATGTGGCGCAACGCCTTCTGCTGTCGGTGTTGCACCTTTGCTTCTTCATCAGGTTCCAGACGATGATGCTTCTTCAGTTTGCGTAATGGGAGTTAGTTGCATTGTGTGATCTCAGCTGTGATCTCTGTTTGTACTGGAAAGTACTGTTCCTGAATGATCCTGTCTAAGCTATTTATATATTTATATTACATATTGTGATGTCACGTGGAACTTGACCAATGTTAGGTGTTCTCAAAGGGACACACACACGCACGGACGGACGGGTAGGGGAGAGTGAGGTAATGTGAGACACAGGGTAAAGTGAGACACCCCCCTTATCACCTGACCACAACACCTGTGTGGTCATATGACCATTAGATTTTGAAGCCCCTCCCATTTCCCACTTACCATGGAGGAGAGGACCTCATTGTGCTGTAGTAAGCATGTTTTTTTCACTAAAATATGTTTTTTTGCATGTAAAAGTAATTTTTTGGCCTGTCAACATAATCAGCTGTTGTGTCAAAGAAAATTGATTCAGGTAGAAAAACTTATGTCATGCATGTTGATGAACTACAAACCTATACATCCATGTGATTAATACTAATTGAAGATTAGCCAGAATTGCTAAAAGTGCTCCTTTTCACCAAAATGTGGCTGTGGGGTAAAGTGAGACAAATGGCTTGGGGTACAGTGGGAAACTGTCTCAAAGTTAAATTTAGTACTTAAACATAGTTTAATCTAAGATTGGTTTGATAATCTAATATTGGTTTGATTGGTTAAAACTGGTTTGTCTCGGTTGGGGTAAAGTGAGACACCTTCCAATTGTGTA
Organism: Gymnoscopelus microlampas; assembly: GCF_963454915.1. Lineage (NCBI taxonomy): Eukaryota > Metazoa > Chordata > Actinopteri > Myctophiformes > Myctophidae > Gymnoscopelus > Gymnoscopelus microlampas. The sequence goes on along the minus strand of NC_139954.1, from coordinate 8,730,957 downwards.
GAGCAAAATGTGCTTAATGACCAATTGCCATGATTCTGTTACTAGTCTGACATTAGTTCTGGAATGTGTGGTTGTCAAGCTAGCTGTCGGTATTCTAACTGTTAGAACATGTGTTTTTATGGTAGTTTTAAACTGAAAAAAGTAAGTGGATCAGTTTACCCCATTGATTTTTCTGGTTTGTCTCGGTTTACCCCAGACCTGGGGTAAAGTGAGACACCAGAAAACTTTTTTTAAAACAATCATATTTTCACTGCCTTTTGTCTTGAATACATTCTGATAATTTCCATTGTTAGGAAACATCCCAAATGTATGGGAAATATGTACATTGTACTGATATATCATTTTAGCTCACCTAGAGGGGAGAAAATGTAAAAAGTGTCTCACATTACCTCACTCTCCCCTAATTTGTACTGGAAAGTACTGTTCCTGATTGATCCTGTCTTACCTCACTTCGAAAACCATAAATGGCTTTTCGAAGTGACACACCTATTTATAGGATTTTATTTTGTCATGCGTCCCTCTAGCCAATCAAAAGCATTGGTGACAACATATTGTCACGTGTCACGTGAAGCTTGACCAATGTTAGCTTGGCTAGGGGGGGGACACACACAGCGTGACGGGAACGAAAACATACTCTCCACCGCTGGCGGAGACAATAAATAAATGCATTCATTTATTTATTAAGCAGCTTTAAATGCTGACATATTTCAACTTTACTAACTGATGGCTAACATACTAAAGAACGCTTCAAGAGTAAGAGACATCTGCTGAGAGTGACCGAGTGATTGTGTAGTGTAGTGGTTTATTGATCACTAGCACACACATTCCATGTTCAAGCCCCAGTCCCCAATGTGCCTTTAATTATTTTGGGGGAATGACCCAAAATGATGTTCATGCAATGTCAATGTACAACGTTTCTTATGTCTGGGTAGCTCAGTTGAAAGAGCTCTTGACTCTGAACAACAAGGTCATGCGATCACAACCTGGAAATGGCTAATCAGCATGTGTGTCTTTCTCCCAAGGGTCTAGTGCTGTAATAGGGATAGACTCCTGTGTTCTTGGCTGTTGCTGACAATAAGCCCACTTCTAAAGTGCATGAGCCAAATGCCTTTAATTAATTTGGGGGAATGACCCATCACATTCATGTAATGTCAATGTACAAAGCTTAGTGTGCTTAGTTAGCTCTGTCAGAAGAGCTCTTGACTTCAGATTCACAAGGTCGTGGGATTGATTCCCATCTCAGGAAACTTGGCATCTGAGCAAACTGGCTTCCACGGGTCTAATAACTTTTTTGCCATTGACAATGCATTGCATTGGGCGCTTAAAGTTAAATATTAAAAATCTCAAGCATGCATGTCCACAGTAAGGTGGAATTTTTAAATTGTGAATCAAGTTTATAGTTTAAAGTATGAAGGAACAGTGGTGCCAAAGTTTTCAGATGTATGTTTTAAAAACTACAAAACATTTCAAAGTAAAAGTTTCAAGCATTTGTGTCCATAGTAAGATGAATTATAAAAAGTGTGAATGGAGTTTCTAGGTGAAAGTGTTTCTTGAGGTGCCGAAACTTTTAAAGGAGTATATTTCTAAAACTATGAAACATTTCAAAGATTTGTTTTCAGGCAAACATTTTCACGGTAAGATGAACATTTTAAAGTTTGAATGGGGTTTCTAGGTTTAATTATGTAGGACTAGTAGGGTCAGGGGATCTTAGAATAATCTCACATTCTATTCCAATTCACTTTTTAAACAATTATTTTACTGATTTTCCTTTCAGACCCCAAATTAGATATTGCTCAATTTTTCAAATATTCACTTCCAATTTTGAATTTCGTTTCGGTAAAATTTATTTTACCGAAACGAAAGTTAAATCCGAAAAAATCACTAAGTGTGGAGGCCAAAATCGTCCCCCCAAAAACCTGTTAGGGCTAGAGTGTTCTCCCACCTAAAACACTTAAACACTGACATTACATTTTTACAGGAAACACACCTGCGCACAATAGACCACCAAAGACTTGGTAGGCCCTGGATAGGTCATATTTTCCACTCTCGATTTAACTTCAAAACGAGAGGTGCAGCCATCCTTATTAATAAAAAAGTAAATTTTATTCTTTCCAACACCATCTCTGATCCTAATGGACGCTATATTATTGTAACAGGATCTCTCTGTCATACTCCGGTGGTTCTTGTTAGTGTTTATGCCCCAAATTGGGATGATTTAGATTTCATGAAGAAATTAATATCATCACTTCCTGATTTACAAACTCATAAATTAATATTTGGTGGTGATATTAACTGTGTGATGGATCCCAGACTGGACAGATCGAATCCCAGAACAGTTACACTTTCCAAAATGTCTTTGGCCTTATCTACCTTCTTGGACCAGTGTGGCTGTACTGACCCATGGAGAGTTACTCACCCAAATGACAGGCAATACTCTTTCTACTCGCATGTCCACAAAACGTACTCTCGTATAGATTATTTTTTTATAGATAAAACACTTCTTTCGTCCGTCATTTCAACTGAATACTCTCCTATAGTTAACTCTGACCACTCCCCCGTCATACTCAATTTAAATTTCGCAGCACAACATAAAGCAACCTACTCCTGGAAATTGGACTCCACACTTCTATCTGACAACACATTCTGTAATCTCATCGTTCGATCCATAGACCTTTTTGTGGAGACCAACACAAATGAAGATACTAGCCCGTCCTTGCTATGGGAAACCCTTAAGGTGTTCCTTAGGGGTGAGATCATCTCTTATACTGCCCACACCAATAGGAAACAGAAAAAACGTAAGCAGGAATTAATGGTAGCTATATCTGACCTAGATCGTCAGTGTTTTACCTCACTATCCCCGGAACTGGCCAAGGAAAGACTCAGCCTCCAGACCGAGTTCAATCTCTTGTCCACTAGGGATGCAGAAAAAATGTTGCTAAGAGCTCAGGGAACAATATATGAACATGGAGATAAAGCAGGACGCCTTCTCGCACACCAGCTGAAAAGCAAGATGGCATCGCGCCAAATCCCTCAAATTATGAATAAAGCAGGCTCAATAACAACTGACCTCCCCGAAATTAACGAAACCTTCAAAGACTACTATTCAGAATTATATAGATCAGACTCATCAAATAATGAGGCGGACATGTCAAATTTCTTTAACGGACTTAATGCTCCTAGATTAACCCCAGAACATCACAACACATTAGAGACACCACTGCAACTTGGTGAGATAACCAACTCTATTAATTCAATGCAAAGTGGAAAATCGCCAGGAATAGATGGCTACCCTGCTGAGTTCTATAAGAAGTTTTTTAACCAACTGGCGCCTTTGCTTTTAGAAATGTTTGAAGACTCCTTTCAGCAAGGTAGACTACCACCAACCCTTACTCAAGCCTCTATATCACTTATCCTTAAGAAGGACAAAGATCCAAATTTATGTAGTTCTTATCGCCCCATTTCCCTTCTTAATGTGGATGAAAAGATACTTGCAAAAACCTTGGCTAGTAGACTTGAGACCATAGTACCATCCATAATCTCTGATGACCAAACAGGATTTATAAAAAACCGACAATCATTTACAAACATACGAAGGGTTCTTAATATTATTCACTCCTCGACTTCGCTGGCCAGTCCTGAGGTAGTTATTGCACTCGACGCCGAGAAAGCTTTCGACCGAGTTGAATGGGGTCACTTATTTTTCACTTTAAAAAAGTTTGGATTTGGCGAGAGATTTATTTCCTGGATACGGTTAATCTATACTTTCCCGCAGGCACGAGTGTCCACCAATAACCAACAATCTGACTTTTTTCCACTATCACGTGGCACAAGACAAGGATGTCCGATCTCTCCCCTCCTCTTCGCAATAGTCATCGAACCTCTAGCACTTGCTCTTAAGGCTAACAAGCTGTTTACAGGTATTAAAAGAGACGGAATTGAACACAAAGTATCCCTGTACGCAGATGACCTGCTCCTTTTTGTTTCGGACCCAATAAGATGCATTCCACAGATCTTAAGTATTCTCCAACTATTTGGCAGTTTCTCCGGGTACAAGCTGAACGTACAGAAAAGCGAATGCTTTCCTGTTAACCAACCGGCCAAAGTAATACCCCAATCCATAATTCCTTTTAACTTATCTAGCAAGTTCAAATATTTAGGAATTATTATCACTAACTCTATCCCCTCTCTCTGTGAGGAAAACTTTACGGTTCTAACAACAAAAGTAAAAACTGACTTACACCGATGGAACACCTTACCTCTTTCCCTTGCAAGCCGAGTGCAATCGATCAAGATGAATATACTCCCCAGATACCTGTATTTGTTTCAGTGCTTACCCATTTTTTTACCTAAACAGTTTTTTCGACAATTAGACTCATTAATTATGAACTTTATATGGAGCGGGAAGAATCCAAGAATATGTAAACCTCTACTTCAGAGGGAGAGATCAAAGGGGGGACTCGGTTTACCAAATTTTCAGTCTTACTATTGGGCAGCAAATATGTACAAGATCGTACTTTGGATCTCAAATACAGAGGATAGCTGGCTTCAACTAGAATCTAACTCCTGTCACTCCTCGTCCTTAAAAGCTTTAGTATGCAGTAAACTTCCACTCAAACCTAGGCAGCACTCTTCTAACCCTTTTGTTATTTCAACTTTAAAAATCTGGCAACAAATTAGACAACACTTTGGCTGGACCTCTCTATCTCTAGCCACACCGCTATGCAACAACCAACAATTTCAACCCGGAAAAAACGATGGCAGATTCTCCAGCTGGGCTTTACAAGGGCTGTCTTGCCTAGGAGACTTCTATATGGACAACACATTTGCCAGTTTCACACAGCTACGCTCCACATTTAACCTTCAACACTCTGATTTATTCAGATATTTTCAATTTCGTAACTTTGCTAGACACAATACTTTATTATTTCCACAGATTCCACCGGCCTCGGGCACAGACCATATTCTACCAGCTACTCAATTGTCAAAAGGCCACATATCTTTTTTATACGATCTCTTATCGACACCGACCCCTCCCGCTTTGATTAAGATCAAAGCGGGGTGGGAATCCGAACTGGGTATCACTCTGTCAGATACATTTTGGGACACCGCGTTAAAAACTATTAACTCAGCCTCCTCTTGTGCGAGACTATGTCTCATTCAATTCAAGGTACTTCACAGGATACACTATAGCAAAGCTAGACTATCGAGAATATACCCAGATCTTTCTGATGCATGTGACAGATGTTCTCAGGCACCAGCCGATCTGACTCACATGTTCTGGTCATGCCCAAGGCTGACGGAATACTGGAAATCTTTCTTTGATAGTATTTCCGAAATATTAGCAATGAATGTGGATCCATCACCTTACATTTCTATCTTTGGCGTCCCAGAAGAGGGGACCCGAATGAACACCAGACAAAAGAATATAGTTTCATTTGCTTCTTTAATTGCTCGCCGTCGAATCCTCCTCCTATGGAAAAACCGGCTACCCCCTTCAAACGCATCCTGGCTGCGGGATTTAATGTCATTCCTGAAACTTGAAAAGATTAAATTCGCTGTTCGCGGCTCGGTTGAAAACTTTTACAAACAATGGCAGCCTCTCATCTCTCATTTTGATGCATTACAGAACATTCCACTTGATTAGATGGACCATTTGAAATCTGGGGGTGTGGATTGTGAGGTACCTGCAACACACGAGGCGCATGCAACATTTGAGGATGAGTCAATATGCTGTTTTCACTCTTTTCTGTTATCTCTCTTCTGTCTCTTTTCTTTTCTTTCTTTTTTTCTCTTCTTTTCCTTTCTTCTGTTCTCAATGCTTTTTCTTCTAGTTTTCCCCTCCCCCTCTTTTAATTTTAAGGGGTGGACAGGTGGGTGGGGAGGTAGGGGAGGGGTACTAGGAAGTAGGAGGATAGCTGAAGGGTACATTTTCTTTGAAAAAATAGAAAAACCACAGGAAAGCACTAACCCTCAAACCACTGGTAAACCTACCGGTAATTGTTACTACGCAAAGACATGATCTATGTAATCACATATAGAATGAACTATGTATTATATTATATATCATGAGCTATGTGTTCACATATGTAAACATGTGATGTGTCATTGCAAACTGTGGAATAAAACTTAAATATAAAAAAAAAAAAAAAACCTGTTAGGAATACGTTTCAGGCAATTTAGAGTTGATTGGTATTTTTCGTTTCGGTAAAATTTATTTTACCGAAACGAAAGTTAAATGCGATAAAATCACTAATTGTGGAGGCCAAAATCGTCCCCCCAAAAACCTGTTAGGAGTACGTTTCAGGCAATTTAGAGTTGATTGGTAATTTTCGTTTCGGTAAAATTTATTTTACCGAAACGAAAGTTAAATCCGAAAAAATCACTAAGTGTGGAGGCCAAAATCGTCCCCCCAAAAACCTGTTAGGAGTATGTTTCAGGCAATTTAGAGTTGATTGGTAGTACTTTGTAGTGACTTTTTTTGGTCCCTAACATTCATCGAGCTCTGGATTTATTTTTTCACCATTGTGTCACTACCGAAACGAAAGTTTGTCACTACCGAAACAAAAGTTAAATCCGAAAAAATCACTAATTGTGGAGGCCAAAATCGTCCCCCCAAAAACCTGTTAGGAGTACGTTTCAGGCAATTTAGAGTTGATTGGTAATTTTCGTTTCGGTAAAATTTATTTTACCGAAACGAAAGTTAAATCCGAAAAAATCACCAAGTGTGGAGGCCAAAATCGTCCCCCCAAAAACCTGTTAGGAGTACGTTTCAGGCAATTTAGAGTTGATTGGTAGTACTTTGTAGTGACTTTTTTTGGTCCCTAACAGTCATCGAGCTCTGGACTTAGTACATTTATTTTTTCACCATTGTGTCACTACCGAAACGAAAGTTTGTCACTACCGGAACGAAAGTTAAATCCGAAAAAATCAATAGTGTGGAGGCCAAAGTTTCGGTAAAATTTATTTTACCGAAACGAAAATTACCAATCAACTCTAAATTGCCTGAAACGTACTCCTAACAGGTTTTTGATTTTTTTCAGATTTAACTTTCGTTTCGGTAGTGACAAACTTTCGTTTCGGTAGTGACACAATGGTGAAAAAATAAATGTATTTGTCTTGTTTGTTGTTCAAATCAAAGCACCAGGAAGGCTGTACTTCTTTGCCAACAGTTAGCTCAATGGGTTGAGACGCAGTATTCATGATCCAGAGGCCATGAGTTCAAATCCCACTGGTGTCTTTACTGTGATGCTTTCCTTTGCAGACTAACTTCTAGAAAAACAAGTTAAAACCACCAGGAAACCTGTAACTCTCAGCCAACAGCTTAGCTCAACTGGTAGAGCGTCTGTCCAATAACATGACTTGACTTGACTTGAGTGGGTTCGATTCCCACTCGAGTCAAGTGTCCCCGGTAACTTGGGGCAACGGATAAAATGACTGATATCCTTAGTGATGCTTCCCTTTGCAGACTAACTTCTAGAAAAACAAGTTAAAACCACAAGGAAACCTGTAACTCTCAGCCAACAGCTTAGCTCAACTGGTAGAGCGTCTGTCCAATAACATGACTTGAGTGGGTTCGATTCCCACTCGAGTCAAGTGTCCCCGGTAACTTGGGCCAACGGATAAATTGACTGATATCCTTAATGATGCTTCCTTTTGCAGACTAACTTCTAGAAAAACAAGTTAAAAGCACCAGGAAACCTGTAACTCTCAGCCAACAGCATAGCTCAACTGGTAGAGCGTCTGTCCAATAACATGACTTGACTTGACTTGAGTGGGTTTGATTCCCACTCGAGTCAAGTGTCCCCAATAACTTGGGGCAACGGATAAATTGACTGATATCTGTAGTGATGCTTCCCTTTGCAGACTAACTTCTAGAAGAACAAGTTAAAACCTGCAGGAAATCTGTAAGTTAAAACCACCAGGAAACCTGTAACTCTCAGCCAACAGCATAGCTCAACTGGTAGAGCGTCTGTCCAATAACATGACTTGACTTGACTTGAGTGGGTTAAATTCCCACTCGAGTCAAGTGTCCCCGGTAAATTGGGGCAACGGATAAATTGACTGATATCCTTAGTGATGCTTCCCTTTGCAGACTAACCTCTAGAAAAACAAGTTAAAACCACCAGAGAACAAGCCAATTAAGAGCTGTGATGGTGCAGTGGTGAAGATAAAGGACTTGAAACCAAAAGGTTGCCGGTTCAAATCCAACAAAGACTTTTTTTGAACTTTTACCTGACTGCTGCACCTTTATCTCAACTTTCAGTGAAGTCCACTCAAGAGTACAAGCCAACTAAGAGCTATGATGGTGCAGTGGTGAAGATTCAGGGCTTGCTGCCAGAAGGTTGCAGGTTCAAATCCAACAAAGACTTTTTTCAAACTTTTACCTGATTCCTGCACCTTTATCTCAACTTTTAGAAAAAAGCAGGCAAGAGAACAAACTTAGTAAGAGCTACGATGGTGCAGTGGTGAAGATACAGGCCTTGCAACCAAAAGGTTGTTGGTTTAAATCCAACAAGGACCTTTTTAAAAAAAAACTTTTACCTGACTCCTGCACCTTTATCTCAACTTTCAGTGAAATGCACGCAAGAGAACAAGCCAACTAAGAGCTATGATGGTGTAGTGGTGAAGATATATAGAGCTTACAACCAAAAGGTTGCCGGTTCAAATCCAACAAAGACTTTTTTCGAACTTTTACCTGACTCCTGCACCTTTATCTCAACTTTCAGTGAACAGCACGCAAGAGAACAATCTCAATAAGAGCTACAATGGTGCAGTGGTGAAGATTCAGGGCTTACAATCTAAAGGTTGCCGGTTCAAATCCAACAGAAACTTTTTTCGAACTTTTACCTGATCCTGCACCTTCATCTCAACTTTCAGTGAAGAGCACGCAAGAACAATCTCACTAAGAGCTATGATGGTGCAGTGGTGAAGATACAGGGCTTGCAACCGAAAGGTTGCTGGTTCAAATCCAACAAAGACTTTTTCCGAACTTTTACCTGATTCCTGCACCTTTATCTCAACTTTCAGTGAACTGCACGCCAGAGAACAAACAAACTAAGAGCTACGATGGTGCAGTGGTGAAGATACAGGGCTTACAACCAAAAGGTTGCCGGTTCAAATCCAACAAAGACTTTTTTTTTTTACTTTTACCTGACTCCTGCACCTTTATCTCAACTTTTAGAAAAAAGCAGGCAAGAGAACAAACTTAGTAAGAGCTACGATGGTGCAGTGGTGAAGATACAGGCCTTGCAACCAAAAGGTTGTTGGTTTAAATCCAACAAGGAGCTTTTTTATTAAAACTTTTACCTGACTCCTGCACCTTTATCTCAACTTTCAGTGAAATGCACGCAAGAGAACAAGCCAACTAAGAGCTATGATGGTGTAGTGGTGAAGATATAGGGCTTACAACCAAAAGGTTGCCGGTTCAAATCCAACAAAGACTTTTTTCGAACTTTTACCTGACTCCTGCACCTTTATCTCAACTTTCAGTGAACTGCACGCAAGAGAACAAACAAACTAAGAGCTATGATGGTGCAGTGGTGAAGATTCAGGGCTTACAATCTAAAGGTTGCCGGTTCAAATCCAACAGAAACTTTTTTCAAACTTTTACCTGATCCTGCACCTTCATCTCAAGTTTCAGTGAAGAGCACGCAAGAACAATCTCAGTAAGAGCTACGATGGTGCAGTGGTGAAGATACAGGGCTTGCAACCGGAAGGTTGCTGGTTCAAATCCAACAAAGACTTTTTCCGAACTTTTACCTGATTCCTGCACCTTTATCTCAACTTTCAGTGAACTGCACGCAAGAGAGCAAACAAACTAAGAGCTACGATGGTGCAGTGGTGAAGATACAGGGCTTACAACCAAAAGGTTGCCGGTTCAAATCCAACAAAGACTTTTTTTTTTTACTTTTACCTGACTCCTGCACCTTTATCTCAACTTTCAGTGAACAGCACGCAAGAGAACAATCTCAATAAGAGCTACGATGGTGCAGTGGTGAAGATACAGGCCTTGCAACCAAAAGGTTGTTGGTTTAAATCCAACAAGGACCTTTTTTTTAAAAACTTTTACCTGACTCCTGCACCTTTATCTCAACTTTCAGTGAAATGCACGCAAGAGAACAAGCCAACTAAGAGCTATGATGGTGTAGTGGTGAAGATATAGGGCTTACAACCAAAAGGTTGCCGGTTCAAATCCAACAAAGACTTTTTTCGAACTTTTACCTGACTCCTGCACCTTTATCTCAACTTTCAGTGAACTGCACGCAAGAGAACAAACAAACTAAGAGCTATGATGGTGCAGTGGTGAAGATTCAGGGCTTACAATCTAAAGGTTGCCAGTTCAAATCCAACAGAAACTTTTTTCGAACTTTTACCTGATCCTGCACCTTCATCTCAACTTTCAGTGAAGAGCACGCAAGAACAATCTCAGTAAGAGCTACGATGGTGCAGTGGTGAAGATACAAGGCTTGCAACCGGAAGGTTGCTGGTTCAAATCCAACAAAGACTTTTTCCGAACTTTTACCTGATTCCTGCACCTTTATCTCAACTTTCAGTGAACTGCACGCAAGAGAACAAACAAACTAAGAGCTACGATGGTGCAGTGGTGAAGATACAGGGCTTACAACCAAAAGGTTGCCGGTTCAAATCCAACAAAGACTTTTTTTTTTTACTTTTACCTGACTCCTGCACCTTTATCTCAACTTTCAGTGAACAGCACGCAAGAGAACAATCTCAATAAGAGCTACGATGGTGCAGTGGTGAAGATACAGGGCTTGCAACCAGAAGGTTGTTGGTTCAAACCCAACAAGGACATTTTTCCAAGTTTGTATTTGGCTCTTGTACCTGTACCTCTAATCCTTCACTTAACAAGCAAGAGAACAGATTAAGTATGAACCACTGTGGTACAGTGGTTAAGATAAACGCCTTGGAGTGCAAAGGCTGTGAGTTCAAACCTCACAGATGATGAAAGAGAAAGTCAGAAAGAGGGTAAAAGAGGAACCCCGAAAGATGGAAAAAGAGGAACCCCGAAAGATGGTAAGAGAGAAACCCCGAAAGATGGTAAAAGAGAAATCCCGAAAGATGATAAGAGAGACACCCCGAAAGATGGTAAAAGAGAAATCCCGAAAGATGGTAAAAGAGAAACCCCGAAAGATGGTAACTGTGAAGAAGAAAGAAAGGAGAAATGACAGAGAAAACATAAGCAAGCGACGCCTCGACACGAACGAGATTCCCACGGCAACGGCTCAAGATGGCAGAGATGAAAGGAGCCGACGCCTCGACACGAACGAGATTCCCACAGAAACGGCTCAAGATGGCAGAGATGAAAGGAGGCAGAGAGTTGAGTAAGAAAAAGGGGAAAAAGCTTTTTTTTATATATATTTTTTTAATTTTAAGCCCCTCCCTCTACAACCTGAGGAAGGCGGGCTAAATCCATCCTCCTCTCCTTATGAACAAAAAAAACTAAAACTGCTATAGCCGGGGTTCAAACTCCCAACCTCCTGCATGTGAATCCTGTGCTGTACCTTCACGCCACCAGGCCTTTCACATTAAGTGAATATTTTAAGTAATATTTGACATCGAAGGCAGAGATGGCAGGTTAAAAGATACAAATATTCAAATATTTGCATATTAATATTAGATTTATTAATGTGGTGTTTAGTTTTTTCATCATATTTAAGTAATTTCATTATTAGTTTTAGATGACCAAAACTTTTCAAGTTATTTTCTAATCAAACACATTAGCTTTTAGGTCTTTAAATGAAAAATAATTAGTGGCTATAAGGACATAAGGATTGTCAGACAGTGTGGTATTACACCCATACGTAAACTTCTCTCTGATTAGCTGAAATGAGATTAACTTATGTTATGTTATGTTATGTTTTATTTATTTGATATGGACATCACAATTACATTGGACAAAACCAGATGCATTGTTTACAGTGTATATACTGTAGCACGAGTGCTAATTTTCAACACCTGTCCACAGGAAGCTTTTCTAAAGTACAGTAATACCAATCTAAAACCCAATCAAGTACAAAAAAGAATAATATATATATCTATCTGTACATGTACATGTACATTATCACTCATGGCATGCAGCATAATCACATTAATGAAGCTGAGCCAAATAGTTATCAACTACATTGTTTTTTTTAACCGATTTAAGACAGCATTATGTCTGTTTGACTTGAAATGTACATTACATTGATGCCAATCACTTCCAAAACCTCTACTAATACTCATACTATTCTAAGTTCAATATAACCATATAGTAAAACCTCATGTCATAGGACACTACAAAGTATCCCATGACAACATACTTTAATATAATACTGTAAAAAAAAATAACATGAACCTAACTAACCCCATGTCGTCAAAAACCTTGACAAGATGGATTTTGATTTCAAGACATCTTTATTGACACAAATGCATAATGAATAAACGTGTGTGTGTGTGTGTGTGTGTGTGTGTGTGTGTGTGTGTGTGTGTGTGTGTGTGTGTGTGTGTGTGTGTGTGTGTGTGTGTGTGTGTGTGTGTGTGTGTGTGTGTGTGCGCGCGCGTGGGGAGGAGAGCAGATCATTATTACAAAAAAACTGTATTAATACAATTTCCAATTAACCACACAACTAAAATAACATTAACATTGTGTTGTCTCTGCCTTTGATAACACTAGAAATACTCTGTTACAAGTAAGTACATAAGTACTGGTATCAAAATGTATTTAAGTACCAAAAGTAGAAAGTAACACTGCCCTCTCGTAACATTCTGGCAGGGTGTGGTGTTATATAGGGTGGTGTCAGGGTATATTCTTGTGGTGTTAGGGTTACATTCTTACCCTCTGGTAATTCAACCAGGGTGTGCATGGTCTATAGAAGGTGGAGTTCTCTGCATCAGGATCTTGATCCACTCCCTCAACAATGGATCCACACTGAGGTCAAACACAAAGGTCATAGGTCACAAACCAATGCACACCGTGTTATTTATAATCCATTCATTTCACTGTTGCTCTTTTACAACAGTAGAATAATGATCAGATCCTAGATCAGCAACAGCGGTGTAGCTATAGACCAGGGGTGGGCAACTTTGATGATGGAGAGGGCCACTATATTTCCACACTCACTCCAGAGGGCCACATTGCATATACTGTATGTACATTGCATATACAGATGCACCTCTTATCTCTATCTAAATGTGTAAATGAATGCCGTACTTCGCCATTCTATGTCACACAAAAGTAGCAAAAATAGCCGGTCTACAAGCTCAAAACGTGACGCGTTTTGAGCTTGTAGATCTGAATTGGAATCCTATTTTTTTTCTTTGCAATTTTTGAATTGGAATCCTGAAAAGTATTTTTTTTAATTTAATTTCAAATGTATTTAGCTATACTTATGTTAACTTATTGAACTTAAATACAAACACATTGGACATAAAAAAGACAATAGAATTGTAACGCTAGTCATTAAGCTACTAATATAGACTGAAGTAATTAAAGCAGGTCATGTTTGCATGTTTGGAATTGTAACAGCTGAAATCAATAATATATCAGTATTCTGATATTAACCTGCGGGCCGCATTAAAAGGTGGGGGCTGCATGTGGCCCCCAGGCCGCCAGTTGCCCATGTATGCTATAGACCATTGGTTCTCAAAGTGGGGTCCGGGGACCCCCAGGGGTCCTTCAGGGAGTTCCAGGGGTCCCCAGCTAAATGATGGATAGTAAGGAACCAAATGGACCCTCATGGAACTGTAACTCTGAGAAATGGAACCGTTAGGGTCCATTTGGTTCCATTTGTACACTCTCAGAGTTAAATTAAAATTGATTTTACAATATAAATTTGGGTCCCAGAGATAGAAATGCCATTAAATAGGGGTATGTAGCCTAATGCATGTCAAACTGGGGGTCCTTGAAATTAAAATGGTTGAGAATCACTGCTAGAGTCTTCTCTTATGGGGTGATATCTTTTCAAATGGGGGTCCGCGGGCAAATAAGTGTCAATTTGGGGGTCCTTGACATGAAAAAGTTTGAGAAGCACTGCTATAGACAGTGCAGGCAGAGTGGACTGGTCACACAGGGGCTCGTAGGCTGGGGGGGTCCCGTGGGGTGGGGGTCCCGTGGGGAGGGGGGTCAAGAATGGCTTTATGACTGATTCAGATTGCACCTCTAAAGTACGCCTGTGTTCAAAGAAGTGTGTGTGTGTGTGTGTGTGTGTGTGTGTGTGTGTGTGTGTGTGTGTGTGTGTAACAAATCCATCACAGAGATGGTTTGCATTTGCCCTTCTTGTCTTATTCTAGTAAAACAATCTCATAACAAAATGACATGCTTAATTTGGGGCAAAGGTTCTTCCTTTACAACCAGAGAGTGGGTGCAGTTTATCCAAAAATAGCAGATCTACAAGCTCACAATGCGTCTGCGACACGTTGTGAGCACGCACATCGGCTATTTTCGGCGAAGAGGTTTGGAGTAGAGGTAAAAAAGGACAGACCAAGTGCAGAGCCAAAGGTGACGTTTACAAAGTATTGAGGGTTTCAGAGGTTAAATGTCTGAAAAACATATTTAACATGAATCCAACATGTAGTGGGGGACAGGATTCTGAATGAATGAGAGCTGACTGTCCAGGACAACACCAAGGTTCTGAATGAATGAGAGCTGACTGTCCAGGACAACACCAAGGTTCTGAATGAATGAGAGCTGACTGTCCAGGACAACACCAAAGTTCTGAATCAGGGGTGATGCAACTTTGATAATGGAGAGGCCACACTTACTCCAGAGGGCCACATTGCATATACTGTCAGGCAGACACCTCTTATCTCCATATTTTAACTTTTTTTCGCAAATTAATGCTGTACTTCGCCATTCTATGTCACACAAAAGTAGCAAAAATAGACAATGAATTTCTTTATACTAGTCATTAACCCATTTTGGGCGGGAACCCCTATTTGCAACTATACCTTTCAGGACGGGAACCCCTTTTGGGGTTCTTGTTGCTATGTACAATATATAGCAACATACATTTGTTGTAATTTTTGAATACATATTTGAAGTTTCTCAGAAAACTTAGGTCAGGATTTAAAAGGCGTTTTTAGAATCAGCCCCAGGTCTAAATGGGTTAAGCTACTAATAAAGCGGGTCATGTTTGCGTGTTTGGAATTTTAACAGCTGAAATCAACAATATATCTGTATTCCGATATTAACCTGCGGGCCGCATTAAGTGAAGGTGGGGGCACATTAAGTGAATGTGTCCCCCGGGACGCCAGTTGCCCATGTATGTTCTGAATGAATGAGATTGGACTGTCCCTAACACCAAGGCTCTGAATTGGCCACAGTTACATGGACAGTTGTATTCGGAATGAATACACTTCTATTCGGAATGGATGAATGGATGAATTCATTCCGAATAGATTTGCTCATGTAAACACCCCAATTGGAATAGAATATTCCATTCCAGTCTGACCCGAATGCATTTTCATTCGGAATAGGAGGGGTGGTATAGACCGTTTGAATCGGGTTAAATCAATCGGAATTGACCATGTAAACACTTTATTCCAAACGCTCCTGTCCGTTTGGAATACATGCATTCCTTTGCGCATGTCTGTGCTTAGTAGGGCTGTCAGAATTGTCCAAAAATGACCTATCAAATCTCTAATTCAGCCACGGTTGGTGCTGAGAAGCGCTCGCTCCTGCGGGATAAAATTAATGATTCTAATAGCGTCATTTAATAAGCCTGTAATGGTTAAGCCCAGACTTGTCCAGGAGAACGGACGCTCTGAGGATTGCTGGGATCTTTTTCGAAACAGGTATTTTAGTCCTCAGTTTTTAAAAAGAATCCCTGGCCACATGACAAAGATTTTTTTTAAAAATCCCTATCCACACGTAAACGCAGAAACGCATTGATCATAGACTGTAGTGTTGCGCTCTCTCTCTCTCTCTCTCTCTCTCCATTTATTATTATAATGACCATGTGCGAATGCGCGATGACATTATCGTACGGTACCTACATGAGAAATGTGACAAATACTATAGGCTAGCCTACGTTTTTTTACCGTGTCTGGTACCAATACAAAAAAAGAAACTGGTCTGAACTTGTAGATCTGCTACTTTTGCATTAAAACGGCGATGACAAAGGAACACAGGCTTGCACCGCATACAACGCTGCCTGGCCAGGAGTCGGTGCGTTGCTTACCGGCCTGCCTACGACCGATAGACCTCCGCCGCCGCGGAGGCACAAGGGGGCTATTGCCTCCTCCCATGCCCACCAGGGGAAGCTCTGCTCCGGGTAGTGGCCCCTGGTCCATGCCCGGGCGTAGGCGGGAACCACTTTGCGCATGTCAAAAGTTATATTCTGAATGAATGCTTTGGTCGTGTAAACGAGGAATACTTTTATTCAGGTCCCATGTAAACAGGTGAGTGGATCAGATTCCTCTATTCAGAATGAGTTCATTCGGAAGGAATTCATTCTGAATGAATACATGAGTGTCCATGTAACTGTGGCCGAGAGCTGACTGTCCAGGACAACACCAAGGCTCTGAATGAGAGCCGACTGTCCAGGACAACACCAAGGTTCTGAATGAGAGCCGACTGTCCAGGACAACACCAAGGCTCTTGACCGTTGGAACAGAAGCCACCAGGGAGTTGTCTATGGAAATAATGAGGTCTTGCATGGAGCAGGATTTACCTGAGAAGAAGAGAAGCTCAGTCTTGTCTGGGTTCAGCTTGAGGAGGTGAGAAGACAAGACATCCACTGTGAGATGTCAGCCAGACATGCAGCGATGCACTCTTCAACCTGAGTGGCAAATGTTATACTTTTACTCCACTACAATTATTTGACAAGTTTAGTTACTAGTTACTTTGTAGATTTTGATTATTATTACAAAACATACATTAACCACTTACTTAACGCCCTATATTCATTTCGGCCATTTGGAAATAGCCGATCTACAAGCTCACAATGCGTCGCGATGCGACGGATTGTGAGCTCTTAGATCGGCTATTTTCAAAAGATCTATCTATATACATTTGAAACAGGACATTCTGCAAAATTAGCCCCACCTAGGGATGGGCGCTGATGACGCGGAGGAGAGGACACGCCCCCAGCTCCCACAGTGGGAATCGAACCCAGGACATTTCTAGCTGTGAGGCGACTGCCCTACCGACTGCGCCACCGTGCCCCCTAAACTTTTGTACTTTTACTCAAGTAAAAAATGTAATTCTTGACTTTTACTTGTAATGGAGTATTTCTACATTGCGGTATTGATACTTTTACTTAAGTAAAGAATTTGAGTACCTTTTCCACCACTGGTTTTTACAACTGTTAAAATCAATCAATAGTGAGGAGTATAAGGATCAGATCCTAGATCAGTGTCACAATCATGACATTTCACTTGACAATTCATTGTCATACAATGATTGCACAATTGGACAATTGGTATCAGTCATTGTCAGTCATTTCTTTGTAAGTTATTTGCCATATGAGATTTTTGTTTATAAAGCCTAAAAGCTAAACAGAAATGTAATTTATATACTGTATGCCAAGGAAAAAGACAATTAAATTAATGTAATTGTCTTTTTCTTTTGAACATATAGACGGATTTCCGCGCGACGTCATCACAGAGCAGAATGCGCAATCTGCGCATGCTCGGGGGAAACGAATTGTTGCGCCGTTCACTCTGTTGTTATGTTCGGGAGTTAGATAGCCATAATTCTGCTATTATAGGCATAATAGGCATAATGCTGCTATTATATACAAACAGATCCAACTTCCGACAAATCATTTTTATTGAGTAAACAAGGTATTACAAACTTCATAATTTAATCTACTTTAATTAAACCCGGTGAAGATCATATTTTATGAATGGACATTTGACCAGAGCTGCTGCGGGTAATGGCGCCCTCTATAGGCTACCCCCGGATCTGCACGGTCATATCCTCTCAACGTTGGTTTCATGTTTGTAAACGTTGAGAGGATATGACCGCGCAGAGGAGGGGGTAAGCCTATGGGTGCGTTTGGAAATTACGCACCGGAGCACACTCGCCTATTAGTTTGTATTGGCCAGTGCGCTCACTGCCGCTCAGGGCTGTATTTTCGAACGCGCCTTTCCCCCAGGCATGCGCAGATTGCGCATTCTGCTCTGTGATGACGTCGCTCGGAAACCCGTCTATAAGTAACACAATATAAATGACATTTCCGTTTAGCTTTTAGGCTTTGTGGACAGAAATTGCATGATGGCAAATAAAGTAAAGTAACTAAGTACATCTTGGTCTACAAGATACACCACAACATTGGGATACCCATGTACCTGTCAAAATACTTCAAAAACGTAAATGAAGTCCACGATCACAACACCAGAGGCAGCTCCACTGATCATGTCCAACGCCCCCCCCCCCCCCTCCTCGAACTGTTTATTGTACATATTTCTTATTTTCCACTGTTTATTGTACATATTTCTTATTTTCCACTGTTTATTGTACATATTTCTTATTTTCCACTGTTTATGGTACATATTTCTTATTTTCCTATGTTTATTGTGTTTATGGTACATATTTCTTATTTTCCTATGTTTATTGTACATATTTCTTATTGTCCATACCAGTAACCTGTAAGCTGATTGTATGATGTTCTACACAGTAGTGTATATCTGTCTGTTTTCTTAAATGTCATCATGATTTGAGTGCGTGGGGATCTCATTTTAAACAAGCCATCATGCTTTTATGAGCGATCCAGTTTAGAAGACCTTGTATTGTTAACTATACTTCCATGTACCTTTCCCATGTCTCTCTAAATAAAGTACTTCATTCATTCACTTAATTAATTAATTCACATTTACTTAAGGACTGTACTTAAGTACAATGATGAGGTATTTTGGAGTATTTCCAATTTTCTATATTTTTATCTCAGAGGAAAATATTATACTTTTACTCTACTACAATTATTTGAAAACTTTAGTTACTAGTTACTTGTTTTACTAGTTATTATTACAGAACATAAATTAACCACTTCAGTCCTATTTTAACTTTGACTATTTGAAAATAGCCGATCTACAAGGTCTTGTGAGCTTATAGATCTGCTATTTTCAAAAGATTTTTATATCCTATCCTTTAACTAAATGTCCATTACAGTTCATACTCACTCAGAAACATGTCGAAATGTCTCACACACACTCTTCTCCTCCAGGCTAGTGTGTTGACCAGCCACAGTCCATCTTGTAGTTATTAATGTCAGCTGGTTATGGTAGAAATACTGAGTGAAAACCCAGCTCCAAACACACACACATGCTGATATATACACACTGGTATTAATCCCCAGGTCTTTCATTTGGTGCCATTTACCAGATTATTGAATTTATAAACATCTCTGTTTTCTCTCTCTTACTTCCTGCTTTCTTTAGTCCCACCCCCTGTCAGAACCTGCTATATTGACTAGAGTTGATTGACACCTGGATAACCAATGACATTGCTTCCATGAGCTTGGCGTAAATGTAACATAATATGACCAAGTAGCTGCATGTCTGCTGCCCCCTAGTGGACCTGGTCTCACTCTGTGAGCTCGTCCATCATCCTCTTTTTGTCATCAATCTCGTTTCGGAGGCGACTCAGCTGTTTCTGATGAGCCCTTTGACTGTCCATCTGCACGCACACACACACACACACACACACACACACACACACACACACACACACACACACACACACACACACACACACACACACACACACACACACACACACACACACACACACACACACACACAGTGTTAGATAGATAGATAGATAGATAGATAGATAGATAGATAGATAGAAAGATGGTTTGAGTGGGTGAGTGTCTCATCTCTTATGCTGGGACAGTCTTTGTTACACGAAAGACGGTTGGAGTGGGTGAGTGTCTCATCTCTTATGCTGGGACAGTCTTTGTTGCAATGAAGACGGTTGCAGTGGGTGAGTGTTTCATCTCTTATGCTGGGACAGTCTTTGTTGCACTGAAGACGGTTGGAGTGGGTGAGTGTCTCATCGGTATCAAGAAGACTCACCCCAAAACCAACTCACCTCAGAGGTAGGAAAACTCACCCCGGAAGACTCACCCCAGAGGTAGGAAAACTCACCCCCAAGATTTTCGGGGGTAGGAACACTCACCCCAGGACCTGAGAAAACTCACCCCGGAAGACTCACCCCAACTTTGTGGAAAACTCACCCCAATGGTTTTTAACTTTGAAAAATGGTTTAAAAAAAGGTAGATCTACCGGCTTGTGAGCTTTCCATTTTCACAGAATGCTTTCATAATGTGTGCTTTCCATTTTCACAGAATGCTTTCATAATGATGTTTAATCCATATCTGGATTAAATTCTTTCTTTGAAGGTATAGAATTACCAAATTATGTTGTTCAATTACATTTAGCTAATTAAAGTGCTTTTCATCAGGTAGATTTCATCAGAAAAGTGAACAAGGAATGCAAATAGCATGGTCACCTTGCCCCATCCACCTATTAGATATCAAACAATGAATCATTAAGTGGAATGGGATATTAGTGTTAAGTGGTCAACCCCCCTCCTCCCCTTCACTCCTGTGCCCCCCATCAAACAAATTTCAGTGCGTGTATGGCCAGGTAGGAACCCAGAGAAGTGAACATTCCAATGTCAAATTATGTTGTTAAATTACATTTAGCTAATTAAAGTGCTTTAAATACAAGGTAGATTTCATCAGAAAAGTGAACATTCCAATGTGTATAATGCAAACAAATACTTACTTAACAAAGACAAATGAAGAAAAACTCCAGTGAAGGTAAAACACAGGTATAATGTTTTGTTTTCTGTGTGAACACATTTGTGAGGTAATTCTATACCTTCAAAGACAGAATTTAATCCAGTATGGATTAAACGTGTCTCATTATGAAAGCATTCTGTGAAAAAGGAAAGCTCACAAGCCGGTAGATGTGCCTTTTTTAAACATACAGACTTGGTGTAGAGGGGAAAAGTTAAACCCACCCACAAAACAAAAACTCACTGTACTTTACACCATTGACTTTTTCTGGGGTGAGTTTTCCTACCCCCGGGGTGAGTGTTCCGGGGTGAGTTTTCTCAGGTCCTGGGGTGAGTTTACCCACCCCCCGGGGTGAGTGTTCCTACCCCCGAGGTGAGTTTTCCTTTTTCAGTTGGGGTGAGTTCGTCTTGAGGTGAGTCTTCTTGTATTCGTCTCATCTTGTATGCTGGGACAGTCTTTGTTGAAAGACAGTTAGAGTGGGTGAGTGTCTCATCTCTTATGCTGAGACAGTCTTTGTTGCACTGAAGACGGTTTGAGTGGGTGAGTGTCTCATCTCTTATGCTGAGACAGTCTTTGTTGCACTGAAGACGGTTTGAGTGGGTGAGTGTTTCATCTCTTATGCTGGGACAGTCTTTGTTGTAACAAAGAGTGTTCCAGCATAAGAGATGAGACACTCAACCACTAGTCCTTGGTCATTCATCCCCCTTTTCCTATTGGTCGAGGGTTTATTGGGAATAACTCTAGTTCTGAGCATACTCTAGGTCTCGGATTTGGTGTGAGGTTTTTGGGGATCAATAGGAACAAATTGTTATTGGAGGCCACGCCCCCTCTGTATTCCTATTGGCTGAGGGGTTTTATGTAAATATCTCTGGTTCTGAGTGTCCTATATATGGGTCACAAACATGGTGGGAGGTCTTAGTGGACTAATGGGAATATATTGGTATTGGAGGCCACACCCCCTCTGTGTTTCGATTTTCTGAGGGGTTTTATTTAAATATATCTTGTTTTGAGCATCCTATGGGTCTGAAACTTGGTCAGAGGTCTTAGTGGACCAATGAGAACAGACTGAAACAAGATGAGTGGTGTGCTGAAGAACCCAGTACCCCACCTGTCTGTCTGTCTGTCTGTCTGTCTGTCTGTCTGTCTGTCTGTCTGTCTGTCTGTCTGTCTCTCTGTGTACTGGAGAACCCAGTACCCCACCTGTCTGTCTGTCTGTCTGTCTGTCTGTCTGTCTGTCTGTCTGTCTGTCTGTCTGTCTGTGTGTGTGCTGGAGAACCTCAGAAACGTGTTGAAATGTCTCACACACTCTTCTCCTCCAGGCTAGTGTATTACTTGACCAGCCACAGTCCATCTTGCAGTTATTAGTTTGTTTCTCAAATACTTTCTCCAGACCAGTATTTTGTATTGGTATTGTGATAAAATATATATATATATTTAAAAACAGTATTTGCAATTTGTATCAATTTGTATCAAAATACTTTGTTTCTCAAATACTTTCTCCAGACCAGTATTTTGTATTGGTATTGTGATAAAATGTATATATATATTTAAAAACAGTATTTGCAATTTGTATCAAAATACTTTTTGATGTATTTCCCCCCATCTCTGCGTACAATGAATGAAGTATAACTCTGACTAATGGCCATGGAGGCTTATGACTCTGGTATTTCCAACTCTGACAAGCTTGCAGGGGGGTCAGATCGCAGCTCATCTGTAAACAGCTTCTCAGACCCAATTAACTAATTAATTCACCTGGTTGGCCCTGCATACATTAAGTTAACCATTTATTGGATAGTATTTGAGACATTTTTGATGGGGGGACGTTTGGTTTTGAGGGATGTGTAATGAAAAGGATTTGGGGTCACTCACTTTAGTTACTCCCTCTACCTTTCACCGCCGCTACCCCAACGCCTTCCAAACATTCTTTTGAGTAAAGAGTAGTAGTACAAACGTAGAGGGGTTTGTACTCACAACCTTGGGAACACCAAGTGAGTGACTACCATGCTTAGTGCTTCATCACCGATTTCAGATTTACTTGTGCTTTAAGTGTTCTGGATGTTAAATCTGTCATATGAGGGGTGGGGCTGCACCACACCACCACATGTAAACATTGTAATAATTCTTCCTGTTTATTTACATTCTTGTCCACCCGGCTCTCGTGGACTTAAACGCATTCCGTCAAACATCTGCAAGTTTCAGCTAGTTTATGCTGTGTAACTCCATTTCCTAATTTCTTCATTACTGTCACACACACTCCATTACAGATTTACAGCTCAGAATTCCTATTCAGAGCTGTTGAACAGAATAAATTACAACAAAACCAGACACAGACATGTTGTATGGTGCTGAAATCATGCTTTATTAAATCATTAATGCATAAAACTCAAGGAGGAAGTACATAATGGTAATGCTATATCAACATCAATTAAGTCCAAGTGCAGGGCATACAATTAATGCATTTTTTTCTTTGTTTCACAGATGGTGGACTTGCTGTGGTGCACTGGCTTGGTGAAAACCCTGACAAGTGACAAGGTGAAATTACTAAAATCTACAAACACACTCAAACACACAACACATTACCAAACTAGCCTCCAAGAGTTGGCACTGCTTCTGCAAAGAAGAACTTGTACTGACTTTTTTTTTTTTTTTTAATTAAGGCCAGGAGATGTTACTCTTGAAAAGACAATCCAAGCGTCCTTTGCCAGAAACAGTGCACATTACAATTATCAAAACCCAGAGTGCAGGCCGCTAGCACTCTGAGCATGTCATCAAAATGGTGGTATGACATAGTCAGTCCGAACACAAGACCAGTTTATGCTGCTTACATGAGGGTATTATGCAAACAGCACTCAGGGTCTTATGGTCGTGTTATAATTCATAGGAGTACTGTAATATTACACGCACTGAGGCCACACGCCTCAGTGCGTGATAATAACTTGTCTCAGATTCTTGTTTCAAACTTCAACAGGGAGCCTCTCTACCTGCTGAGGCAATCTTAAAGACTTCAACAAATCGTTGAGGCACAGTGTTTTTGTTTCAGGCACAGGGTATTCGTTTCATGTGAAACTTTCTCCTTTTAAACTTTCAGTTTCATTTTGTTTCAGTTAATATTGTCATAAATAACAATGCATACATTCCCCATAACCGTTAAATTCGGCTATATACATTATGTACATGTCACAGAAAAATGGATCAAAAATCCTAAGTCATATTTATCCAATATGGCACATTTTATAACAACTTTAGACTTTAGTCTAGTTTGGCATAAATTAATGTCAAGTTTGGTATAAAAATAGTTCATATTTACAAGAACAGAAATCCAGGTCTTTATCTAGATCAGTAAAGATTAGGTTTTGCTAATTCAATAAATAAAAGTGTTGAGGATCAGGGAATTGAGGATAGAAATTATCTTGATGAAATGTGGACGTTTTATCCATGTTGCCGTTTTCTTTTTTCATTTTCTTTTTTTTACATGGACCGAATGTGAACAGCAGCAGATTGGAATCCAAGCTGGTTGGACAGTTTTTAAGATGTTCGCTCCAACATAAGCCTCCTTTACTCCAGACTTCCTGAAGTCACTGGTGTGACTGGTGTTGGTCCTCCCCACGGTCAGGAACGGGTCTGGATCATCACTCGTCTCCTTCACTCATCTGCCTGTTATCCCACACAAAAAACAACAGTTAGTTTCTACTGTCAAACCAAAGCGAGACATGACATCACTTTGCTATGCATTTTTTATTTGTATACTTGTTGTCAATCACCATGATGCTCAGCATAATCACGTACAATCAAAAGCTGGTTTTGATTGTACGTTAGTTACCGTCAACTAGCGGTAACTAACGTACCTCAGAGAAGAGGAGTGAGTAGACATTTCCGTCATTTTGCTGCTGCTGGAGCTCATGGCAACCACAGACTCAGACATTTCCATCATTTTGCTGCTGCTGGCACTCATGGCAGCCATTGACCCAGACATTTCCATCATTTTGCCGCTGCTGGCACTCATGGCAGCCATTGACCCAGACATTTCCATCATTTTGCTGCTGCTGGAGCTCATGGCAGCCATTGACTCAGACGTCATCATGGCAGACATGCTGCTAGATGCTGACATGCTCTCAAGTGAAACCTCAGCAGTGCGAGTGCTGCTGCTGCTGTAAGAGGCAGCTTCCACATGAGAGGCTGAGATATGTTCCTGCATCATGCTGCTGTCAGCAGAAGCTCTTTGCGCCATAATACCCATTTTAGTTGGTTCTTCAACAAGGGCTGAGGATAGCAAATGAAAAGCAAATGATTCATGTGTTATGGCTAATGTATGATTTTCTTTTGTCATACATAAGCTGTTGGGTGGTCGGTGACTCCACCGACCACCCAAGATGCATTCAAAGCCGAATATGTCAAATAAACATTCTGTGAGCCAAGTTTCTCAAAGAAAATAAACTTAACAAAAAGACCTGTTCACACGAAGCACTATAACCATATCGTTCACCATTGTCTTTGTTATAGATGACTCTGCCATCCACTTGAGTTAGAATGATTTTTAAAACTATATCTTTATAGTGATAATTATAGTTATAGTGCTTGGTGTTAACAGTTTTAGTAAAGCCAGTGACTATTATGTCATGGACATAATAGTTTATAACGACAGAAGATGAACAAACATTGTCTACATTATGACGTGCAGCCAATTAACATAATGCCTTCTTACCTTGCACAGCGACAGGTGCCTTTTCCAAGGTTGGTGACATCACTCTCTTTGGTGACTTGATTGGCTCGGGGGACTTGACTGTGGGTGGGGACATCACTCTCTTTGGTGACTTAATTGGTGACATCGCCTGCTCCCTCTCCGATGGTGTCGGGGACTTGACTGTGGGAGGAGACTTCACTCTCTGTGGTGACTTGATTGGTTCCGGTGACTTGACTCTCGGGGGAGATTTGAGTTCAGGGGACCTGGAAAGAGGGGACTTGGCCTCTGGTGAAGTGATCCTTTCTGCGACCTTCGCCTTGGACTGTGACTTGCTTATGGTCAGAGTGAAGAAAGCCTCCTGGCTGCCTGCAGCATTCTCCACCAGCAGCGTGTAGCTGCCTGCATCTGCCATCTCCACGCTTGAGATCTCAAAGCTGGAGGTGTACTCAGTTGAGACGATATGGTAACGGAAAGTGGAGCCAATCGCAGAGCCTTCCCGCAGCCAGGTGATAGAGGGTGCAGGGTCTCCATCAACGTCACACAAAAACTTGGCAACCTCTCCCTCGTTCACGGTCAGAGACTGTGGTTTGCTCAGGATCTTGGGAGCCACTTTTTTCCTTTCCGTTACCGTCTTTGTCTCAACAACAGTGGTCGTTTCCTTCACTCTCGTCTCCTCAACAGTAGTCTTAGATGATGAGACGTGATATACCTCTGTCCTTGTCATCTCGGGGTCGTGTGCAGACGGTGGCTCCTCATCCCTGCGGAGTGTTGAGAAAGCAGCATATTCCTCTCCTGCTACATCCAAAGTGGCGTAGTCGGAGGTTTCTCCCCTGGCGTTCTTGCAGACCACGCGGTAGGTGCCAGCATCCTCGGTCACACATTCAGTGATCTTGAGGGTCAAGACTCCACTCAGGTTGCTCATGTGGTATTTCCTGTTCTGCTGGATCTCCTTTTCGTTGTGGAACCACTTGATCTGTGGCTCAGGTTTGGCCTGGACATTCAGGGTGAACTTGGTGTTGCAGCCATAGGGCACGCGATGTGAGCGCATCCTGATAGAGATACGTGGTGTGTGGTCCAGGCTGAAGGGAGCCTGGGTCACCGTCTCCTTTCTCTCCATGGACATCCTCTCTGTCCTCAGGACCTGTTTCCTCTGCTCATACCTGGACATGAAGTCAACTTTAGGGTAGGTAACTTGATCAACTTTGGCAGTCTTCTGAGGGGCTGGAGGTTCAGGAGGTGGGAGTTTCTTGATTGGTTTAGGAATATATTCGGTGGCGACAGAAGTCAGGTACTCAGACTGAACATCCTCAGAGTATTGGGCGACAGCAGAGGTCTCCCTCTTGCAGACTCTGGTCTTCTCCTCAAACTCCATGCGTTTGAGCTCACTCTTGTAGCTGGTAATTCTCTGGGCTGTTTTGTGAGGGCGGAGCAACTCCTGATCCTCCTTCTCTTCATTCACCCTCTGTTTCTGCCTGGGAGGTCTGTAAGTGGTCTTGTCGTGGCGCTGGCGCAAATCAAGGAAGCTTGGGCCGGCCTCAAATCTAGATGGGATACGGTAGGAGTCGTATCTTGTGACTTCTTCTCCCTCCTCCTCCTCAGCGTGGACTACTCTTCTGGGAGATGTGGAGCGCAGGGCGGAGAGCTCGAAGCGCACAGGGCTGAGGCTGGGTGGAGAGGCAGAATAGCCATACTGTAGTTCCTCCTCCAGGCGTAGTCTGTCCTCCTCGGTTACCTTCATAGACAGATATTCCTTCACAGGCAGTAGCAGCTCCTCATCACTCAGGTCGCCCAGAGACCTCCTTCTGAGCTTAGGGTAACAATCACATCTCCCCTCAGGTGAGGGAGTGCGGTACCTTGAAGGCCTCACAGTCTCGAGGTCATCCTGGGTCATGGCCGGGATGCGCCACCTTGGCTTGTACTGGTCATTGATTCTGGGCAGAGGCACCTCGTAGAACTGCTCCCACCTGGACAGACGGATGCGCTTCATTCGCTTCTCATGGATCTTGTCCATGGGCTCAGGGAAGTTGTACTGGTCACGCAGTGTCTTGTACCATTTCATGTCAGACATGGGTTTGAAGTGTTTGATCTCATTATCCTCCTCAAGGACGGCTGGGTTAATGTCACGAGGAGTGGGAACATCGTATGGCATACGCAGCCGCTTCTCATCTGCCCTCTTCTTCCTCTCTTCTTTCTCTTTCTGGATCTCAGCCTCGGTCTTCTCACCCTTCTTGGTTGTCACGGCAGGTTTGAACATGGCGGCTGCTTCCCTGATGGCTTGCACTGCGACGGGGGGGAGAGGCAAGATAGCGGTGCCAGTCATAATCTGGTTAAGTCTCACCTTCTTGTCTAGTTTCTCCTTCTCAGCTGCCGCCTTCTTTTCCTTCTCACTCACATACACCTTCTTCACATGAGTGACGCGTTCCACTTTTAGGGTTGCCTGGCAACTGGCGGATCCAGCAGAGTTGGTGGCAGTAACTCTGTACACGCCAGAATCTTCAGAAAGTGTGTCTTTCACGTGCAGGATAAAGTAATCCAGGCCCTCATGGACAATTTCAATAGATGGACCGAAGGCCAAAGGCATGCCGTCTTTCTCCCACTTCAGGTCGGGGCGACCAGACACTCTGATCTCAAAGCGAACATTCTGTCCCTCCCTGCATTCAACATTGGCGAGCAGGCGTTTGAACATGGGCCTCAGTGTTGTGTCTGCTGGTGTGGGGCGAGGATTAATTGTGAGGCGACACTTACAGCTGTCATCACCGTACCTGTTCCGGGCCACAACGCTATACTCAGCTTCATCATCTTTCTCAAGGCTGTGGATGATCAGCTGATAAAGACCCTTGTCGCTGATGAAGGTGTACTTCTTGTCATCAGCACAAGGGACCATTTTCTGTCCAGACTTATGCCAGGTGACACGGGGCTCTGGGTGCACAGTGATTGTGACACCAAAGCGCACATCCTCTCCAATGTAGGCTGTGCGGTTGGTAAGAGGCAGTGTGAACTCTGGTGGCTTCTGGAGCATTCTAGCGGTGTCAACACGGCGCTTCACCTTCTTCACCACTCGTGCTGTGAAGTAGTCGCGGTAAGACCTGACACCATTGACGAACACCTCTGCATAGGCGCTGTCCTCTCCGTATTCATTCACAACCTTGCATCTGTAGGTTCCGTCATCTGCTCTAGTGATCTTGTTTATGGTGATTACAGCCAGGCCATCCTCATATTCAATCTCATACTTGTCACCGGCCTCCAGCTGCCTGACACCACAGTACCACGTCACCTCAGTGCTGTTGTCGTAGTTCTCAATGTTGCAGGTCATCTTGACACTGTCGCCCTCATTCGCAACGCTATGTCCGACCTGGCCAGTAAGAGGGCCGTGCTCGAATGGAGCAAACTTCACCTTGGCGACGAAGACTCCTCTCTGAGACCTGATGGATCCCCCACTGGCAATACGAGCTGCAGATACAACCGTGCTCCACTCCTTCTTCACTATGGACTGATAGTATCTCTTATGTCTGCCTGTCTGCATCGCCCTGCCGCTGAGCTCCTCTGCTGGCTTCGTCAACCAGGGATGTTCAAGAGCCTGGGCAGCCGTCATGCGGTGCTTGCGTTCCTTGGTCATCAGACGGTCGGTGAAGTCCAGTGCATCAACACTGACCTGCTTGAAGGATTCGTCTTCGTAGGTGTAGATTGCAGTGGAGATGTTGTCAATCATCTGCTGGTTGGTCTCAGCAGTGAATGGATTGAGGCCACTGATAAGTACGTAGGCAAGCACGCCGACGGACCACATGTCAGTTACTTGGTTGACCAGGTCACCTTGGTGGATCTCAGGAGCAGCGTACTCAGCAGTGGTGTACTGAATCTTGGCCACGTCTCCAGGAGTCAGATGTCTGCACTGGCCCATCTCAATAATCTTCACATTAGAGCCGGTTCTGGTGGTGTACACAATATTCTCAGGTCTGATGTCAAAGTGGCCGTAGCTCTGTTCGTGCAGGAAGTCCAGAGCTGTGCAGACCTGTCTTATGTAGTTCACAATTTCACGCTCGTTGAGCTCGAAGTCTGGTGAGTTGAGGCGCTCAAAGATGTCGCTACCAGAAATGAAGTCGTAGATCAACACCAGTTCCTCAGGGCTCTCAAAAGCGGTGTGGAGGAGGAGGAAGTTGCTGTGTTTGGCAAGATTCAAAGCAGCAATTTCTTTCTTAACAATGGCTTGATCAGCACCCCTCACTTTGACAAATTTAGCCATGTAGGTCTGCTTGGAGCTGATTTCAACGCAGCGGTGGATAATACCAAACTGTCCTCTACCCAGCTCCTCTGCAATGGAATATTTGTCGTGGAGATTCTTGGCGTCATTGACCATAGCCTTGCCCCTGGGGACAGAGCCAGTGTCATCAACCTCCCGGTCATACAGAAGGACTCTAGATTTGTCCTCCTTGGTCATGATGGAACCGCTGCTCTCGGATGGAGCGCTCTGGCCAAACTTGTTCTCAGCGATGATTCTGAACTGGTAGCCAGTTCCTCCAAACAGGCCGATAACGGTGTAGTGGCTGTCACGGGCCTGGGCAACACGCTCCCATCTCTCAGCGGTGGTGGGGCATTTCTCAATGATGTAGCTGCTGACCCTGCTGCCACCGTCGTTGGCTGGTTCCACCCAGTTGAGAGTGACTGAATCTCTGGAGATGTCGCTGGCTTTCACACCGCGCGGAGGATCGGGCACATCGGCTACATCAAGCTCCACTGTCTGTTGATCAATGCCAAATCTGTTCTTGGCGCAGACGATGTAGAAGCCAGCATCCTTCTTCTCCACTCCATTGGGGAACACCAGTGAGGTGAAGGACCTGGTGACGATGACCTGGTAGTAGCCATTGCTGTCGATGAGGTCCTGGCCCTTCTGCCAGGTGATCACAGGGTCAGGTTTACCGGTGAAGGGAATCTTGATGTTCACCATCTCTCCACGCAGGGCGGGGATGGCTTCCTTGTCCTTCAGGTTCTTAGGCAGGTTAATCTTGGCAGGAACTAGAAACGACAAATAGAACATATTAGTTTTAGGATTTTTATTACATGTTTCATTCTATTTAGAATGGCTATAAAACATTAAAATTACACAGTCATGTAACTACGGTCAATGTAGTTGGACTGCAAATGTCAAAGCAAAATTTGGTACATCTGTGTACACTGTAAACTGTGTGACCTAATATGTCATACTATTAGCAGTACACTGTCTACTATTGTACGTTTCTGTGAACTTACCCTCAACATCCAGAGAGATGGTGGCGCAGATGGAGCCTCCCTGGTTAGTGGCTCTGATCTGGTAGATGGTGGAGTCGTCCTCATCGGCCTCTGTGATGACCAGCTGGTGGTAGCCTCCCTTGAACTCCTGGATCTTGAGCTTCTTTCCATCGGACTGGATCTCCTTTCCTCGTCTGAACCATTTAATAACAGGCTTGGGCTGTCCTATGATCTTGCACACCAGGGTGGCGTTGCTCTTGTACTTGACGCTCTGGTTCCTCAGCTCCTCCTTGAAGGCCGGAGCGCGGACGTCCACTGCGTTGGCGGTAACCATGGGGGCAGTCTCCTCACTGTAGTCGCTCTCCCCTCCCAGGTTCTCGCACTTCACACGGAAGATGTACTCCATGCCCTCGGTGAGGCGCTTGACGGAGAACACGGTCTGTTTGATCTCGTCCGTGGTCACCGGCGTCCATTCGCCCTTCTTCTCTTTCTTTTCCACGCAATAGCTCTTGATCTTGGAGCCGCCGTCGTTGACGGGAGGTTTCCAGGAAAGCACGCACGAGACCTTGGTGATACCGGAGACCACAGGAGACACAGGCGGTGATGGTTTCTCTGTGGAAAGGAGGACATGAATTAGACATTGTTCTTTTGCTCCTCAATTTAGTCATTCTGCCAATTGCTCCTGAACAATGCACTACACTACACGGTCCTTGTCACTGCCAACCCCCACTGTACCCCACAGAGGGTATAGACAACCACATGCCTCCTCCATTACACATGGAGTCACCAGCTGCTTCTTTTCACTTGACAGTGAGGCGTTTCATAGGGAGGACATAACTATGGTGTCACTTGTGCCAAAGTGCATCTGAAGTTGTAAAGCTATGTGGTGGAATATCACACTATGTCCTCTTAATTAATTGTATTATTATCTATAATACCACATTGCAAACATACCCATTTGACTCTTGATGAGGATGGGTGCAGACAGTTCCAGTGGCTCGCTGTTGCCATAGCGGTTCTGAGCGTAGACACGGAAGTAGTACCCGGCGCCGTCGATCAGGTTGGGCACGCGGCAGGAGATGCCGTTAATGGATGACGATACCAGCTCCCAGTCGGAGCCTTCCTTGTCCTCACGCTTCTCCACAAGGTAGTTGGTGATCATGGAGCCTCCGTCATCTGTAGGAGCCTTCCAGCTGATGATGACCGAGTTCTTCAGCAGTCCGTCCATATTAATGGGGCCCACAGGAATGTCAGGTTTGTCTGGAAGATACACAGTGAATGAGGTTAACACTTTGAAAGTCTTCTCTAAATGTGTCTGTATATATCGTATCTCCATATTTCAATAAATATTTAACAAATTAACAAGAGCGTTGTGACTAAATTATAACTTCCACTTTCATACACGGTTTTCCATCCGAAAGCAACGATATGTACAGTAGCATAATGAATGAAAAACAATACGGATACAAAAACATACCATAGATTTCAACGTTGAAGGCAGTGTCAGTGCGGCCAAAGTGGTTGTGCAGCCTGATCCTGTATTTTCCTCCATGGACTCTGCGCTGGACGTTCTTGATGATCAGGTGAGTGTAGTGCTCCGTGGTTTCAATGCTGATGTCCTCCGTGTTCTCCAGGGTCTTAGCTCCCTGCAACCACATGATCTTGGGCTCTGGACGACCAATGTAGACACAATGGATCCTCAGGGTGCTGCCCAGGGCGGCGTAGTAGGTGTCTTTCAATGGGTAGTCGGGGTGGAATCTAGCAGCCGCCTCCAGCACCAGAAGGGCGGTGGTTTCACACTCTCCGGCATCGTTGATGGCCTTGCATGTGTATTCGCCCTCGTCTTCCTGCTGGTCCGTCGTGATGGACAGGGAGTGGTTGCGTCCGTCCGAGCTCATCTCGTACTTGCGGGACTCGAACACCTCCTTACCGGCGTGGTACCACTTGATTGTTGGAAGGGGTCTGCCGATGATCTGGCACTTCATGACGGCTGGCTGGCCAAGTTTGGCGGTCACTTCGTCCATTTCCTTCCTCAGGCCTGGTGCGCTTTCAGCTGTAACCACCAAAAGGCAGGTATTTGTTACTAACTGACCCCTTTTATTACATTGATAATTATTTAATGAGTTAATCTTTTTTATTTAGCTGCTGGTTACAATTGTATTCAAATACCAAGTCACTTGTGTATAAAACAGCCATTAGACCTCTGTGTTGCTTGTAATGATGACATTACTTGATAAAATCACTTCTGCTGGTATGAACATGACAGTTGTCTCACCACTCTGTTTGGTCTTGATGCATGTGGCGGTTCTGCGTGGTCTGCTGATTCCTGTCTCGTTCTCAGCAAACACTCTGAACTCGTACTCTGTGGCTTCCATCAGACCTGACACCTGGAACTCCTTGTCCTTCGTCCTCTGCTTGTTACATTTCTTCCAGGTGCTCTCGATGGACTTCCTGAACTCCACCCAGTAACCCAGGACCGGCTTGCCTCCGTCGCACTCTGGAGCCTGCCATTTGATCTTGATGAAGTTGTTCGCCA
The DNA here is from genome assembly GCF_963454915.1 of Gymnoscopelus microlampas. Taxonomy (NCBI): domain Eukaryota; kingdom Metazoa; phylum Chordata; class Actinopteri; order Myctophiformes; family Myctophidae; genus Gymnoscopelus; species Gymnoscopelus microlampas. The sequence goes on along the minus strand of NC_139954.1, from coordinate 8,697,770 downwards.
CTGTCACCGTGTCAATCTCACCTGGCTGGCTTGGCTTGTCTAGAAGAGAAGAAATAATAATACATTAATAAATCAGATAGCTCACAGTGAGTTTGTAGATCTGCTATTTTCTATGCGTGACACCAGCGTGCAAGTATAAATCAGGTCTAAGATGTGTCAGTTTAATGCTAAAAATGTATCTTATTGTATCCAGCAGCTATGATAAAATCCTCATCACAGTCTGTTTCACAATTCAACAACATGAAACTCACCGAATGGATCTTTGCAGATGACTGCGTCAGACAAAGGTCCAGCCTCGCTCTCTCCAATTTTGTTTACGGCAACAACACGGAACTGGTACTCTGCGTCTGGTGTGAGTCCAGGCACAGTGAACATGGTGGATGTCACCATCTTCTTATGGCGAGAACAGGTCTCAGCTGAGACCACCTTGTACTCCACAAAGTAGCCGGTGATGGCAGAGCCACCATCGTCCTTGGGTCGGGACCAAGCCAGGGCCACAGAACTCTTGGTGACGTCCATGATCTCTGGTGCGGTGCTTGAAGGCTCAGGGGCACCTGTTTTGAATCACAAAACAGTTAATATATGGAAGATGTTTTGCACTGTTAGCCATCTAGAAATGCAAGCGTGTTCTGTGATTGCAATGGTTAAAATGTAACATAAATGTGTAGAGGCATAGATGAAGAAATATTGATTCTACTCACACAAAGGAATCTTGGGAACCACTGGCTCCTCTGACTTCAGAGACGCACTGATACCAAAGGCGTTCTCTGCGGTGACCTTGAAGTGATACTTTGTTCCTTCCTTCAGGCCCTTGACCAGCAGGTGTGTGTCAGTAACCCTGGAGTCCACTGTATACCAGGCATTCCTGGACGACTCTCGTCTCTCCACAATGTATCCCAGGATGTCTGAGCCACCGTCGTCTGTAGGAGTCTTCCAGGACACCTTGACAGAGTTGGCCTGGATCTCCGCGAACACCATAGGTCCCTCGGGCGCACTGGGGCGTCCGATGACATTAACCTTGATCTGGGCTTTCTTCTTGCCAACCTTGTTCTCAAGGAGGAGGTTGTAGGTGCCAGAGTCACCCCTCTCAGCTCCCTTGATGACCAGTTCACTGGCATCCTCTGTGTTGGCAATCATGGCTAGGTCGGACACAGCACCGCCGTCCTTAGACCACGTGCATGCCGGACAGGGTTTACCCTTAATGGGCAGAGAGAGTCTGACGACTCCTCCCTGTCTCACCACGTAAACCGTCTTGTATTTCAATTCCAGTTCGTAGTCAGGAGATTCTAGACAGGGGACAAAAAGTGATGGTTAGCGAACTGGCTTAAGATTGATTGGAATGCTAGTGATCTAGGAATGTATGGCTATATATTTGCATATGTGTACAGTATTCATAATAATAGATGGTGAGCTTACCAAGCATCTCAGTGATTTTGACAGTTCCGGGAACCTCTGCGGCCTCTCCACTACCGCCAGCGTTGCAAGCCAGCACACGGAACTTGAACTCCTCTCCCTGTGGCATCTTGGTCAAGGTGTACTCACAGATCAGAGAGGGAGTGGTGTTACACTTGAGCCATGCATTGGTGCCTGCCTTCTGCATCTCTATCAGGTACCCATCCACCCTGGCATCTCCCTCGTCGTCTGGAGGACTCCAGGCCAGGGACACAGATTCCATGGTGGTGGCAGTGACCCTGGGGTTCTGTGGACAGCCAGGGGGATCTTTTGGGGAGGGGGGGTGTTCAGATAGGTCAGTGTTTGTCATGGAACAACTTTGTATCGTATTAGAGTTATTGCGTTTTGCTTGCCTCTTTTATTGCTTATAAATGGGATTACTTGTAATGTTAACAATGTACATATAATCAACATTTATTAATTCTTTGAAAGCTGCTCCTTCAAAAAGTGCCAGCTAAATGCCTCAAATGTAACGGTATAGTAGCATAACACATAATTTATTTAAACAACATAAAGAGGGCTCTTACCGACGGGGTCTGTGGCGACTGCCGGTTTGGACAGCAGGCTTGGTTTGCTCAGCCCTCTGGCGTTGATGGCGGTGACTCTGTGTTCATACTCAAGACCCTCTGTCAGATCAGTAGACCTGTAGCGGGTCATGGTGACAGGGTTCTTATTGGCCCGTACCCATCTCTCTGAGCGCACCTCTTTGCGCTCAATAATGTATCCAGACACTTCCAGGCCGCCATCCTCCTCAGGCGGGTTCCAGGCCACTGTCATGCCGTCACGAGACGTGTCGAAGACCGTGGGTCTGCCGGGAGGTCCGGGAACATCTGAGGAGGACATTTGAGCTTTTAGTAAGATGTAATGGCGCCTCTCTAATTCCTCTGGGGACGAACTGTGGACGTTGCTATAAAATCAGCATGCCTCTAAATTATAGTAATATCGTCATTGTAGCACTATACACAGGGTTAATGAAGCTAAAATCCTAATCTTACTCAGAAAGTAACTTACTGTGTGCGCTCTTGGCCATGACGACCTCAGACTGCAGGTACTCTCCGGTGCCGTAGCGGTTCACGGCCGCAGCACGGAACACATACTCGGCTCTCTCGATCAGGTTCACGAACCGGAAGGTGGGCCTGCTGACGGAGTCGCTGATGGGCACCCAGCCAGGACGGTGGGCATCGCGCTGCTCCACCACATAGCCACTGATCGGAGCACCGCCGTCTCTTTGTGGCGGATCCCAGCTGCAGGTGATGGAGGTGGCGTCGACCTCGTCCAACCTCATCGGTCCCTTAGGCTCGTCAGGCTTGGCTGAAAGACAGAAATAAAGAAAATGTGTTAAGTGTATGTAGTTATGTATCATATAAGAACCAAAACAAAAGAGAACCAACCATTCAGCAAACCACAAAACAAGCACAAAACAATATAATGTATATACATTTATATTATATACATTATTACTATTTGACACATATTTATTTATATACTATGACACCTGAAATTCCCTCCCGGGGATCAATACATGTTTATCTTATCTATCTTATAAAGAACATGTAATCATTTATGAGGATTTCTTACATAGGATGTTGACTTTGATGACCTCGGTGATGACTCCCACAACATTCTTCACCTCCAGTTTGTATTCTCCGCTGTCGTTAATGGTGGTTTCTGACACACTGAGCTTGGAGAAAGTCTTTGTGCTCTCGATCTTCACGCGGTCCGTTGCCTTCCCCCCCATCTTTTTGCCGGAGAAGAACCAGGCGCAAGTGGGTGGTGGTCTGCCGATGATAGGCAGGTCCAGCTCCAGAGTCTTACCTGCCAGAACGTTCACCACCTTCTGAGGAATGCTGGAGAGATCCACCACCGGCATCACTGAAGAAAAACACACACATATAGATTAGAAAATATAGAAAGGACTCTCCTCAAAACTACGTGTGGCCTCAAAGGGTCCAAATGGACCCTTATGCATCTGTAACTCTGAGTTAAATTAACAATGAGGACTTTATTATAATTTTTTGCCTAATGCATATCAAAGTGGGGGTCCTTGAAATAAAAAAATAGGATGAGAATCACATGTGTTACATACCTCTCTGTTCATTTACTGTGACAGCAGAAACCATCTCTTTTGGCATGCTGGGTCCCCTGCTGTTGACGGCCATGATTCTGAACATGTACTGCTCGTTCTCTCCCAGCTTCTCGAGCGTGAATTCAAAGTCGGTCATCTTCAGCGTCGCCACCTTCATCCACTTGTCGGTGCCGACGCGGCAGGCCTCGATGATGTAGCCCTGGAGTCTGCTGCCGCCGTCGTGCTCGGGCTTCACCCAGCTCAGGGTGACCGAGGACTTGGTCACGTCGATCATCTCAAACTTCTGAGGAGGCAGGGGAACTTCGCACACCAGGATGACGTCCGGTGTCTCGCAGGCCTCGCCCACGCCGTAGATGTTCTCGGGCAGGACTCTGAAGTAGTAGAACATGCCCTCCATCAGGCCGTCGATCTTGTAGGAGGTCTTGTTGCACTTGGACGTGACTGTCTTGTACGCCCTCATGGACGCCTCGCGTCTCTCAATGATGAAGTTGTTGACGGGCGCGCCGCCGTCCACGGTGGGGGCGTCCCAGGAGATGGTGACTGACTCCTTGGTCAACTCCTTGATCTTGATTGGTCCGGTTGGGCCAGGAGTGTCTAACATGGAAAGAACAATTCTAGTTAATACATCAATCTAGTTCATCGCTTATTGTTTGTTGATTAATGCAATTTGTTAAAGTTGTTTTGATCAATGCGTTATGACAGACACAGTGACGTGACGTACCATAGATCTTCACCATGATGCCGACCTCCTGCGTGCCGGCTGAGTTCTCAGCCACCAGCGTGTATTTCCCGGCATCGTAGCGATGCACCTTGTCGATGATGAGTTGTGTGTGTGAGTTGGTGACCTCGATGAAGCCGCGTGCGTTCAGATCAACGTCAGGCTTGCTCCAGGTGATCTTGGGAGCAGGACGTCCGGTGACGGTAACGTACAGGCGCAGCGAGCTACCGGCGCGCAGACAGATGGTCTTCTTCAGGTCGTCATGGAGCTCAAAGTCAGGGAGTTCTGAGGTGGAAAAAAGGCAGAAGTCACATTAGGGCTGGGAAATTAACCAAAAATAAATTGAAACCAACTTAATCTTGCTCATGTAGATTAATAGAATAATTGAGAAGCAGCTTTCTTTTATTGAAAAATAGATTAATACATGGTCCAAATACTCGTATTAGTAATAATAATAGATGATGAAGCCTTACCAATCCTCTCCATTGGCTCTATCTCGGCACATGGGTCACTAAAGTCTCCGGGTCCGTTGACGTTGACCGCGGCTACTTGGAAGTAGTACTTCTTTCCCGGAGTCAGGCCGGTCACCACGTGCTCGGGGTGCTTCAGCATTTTCTCGTGGGTTGGGGTCCATACTTCCTCATCCTCGCAGCCATCCTCCTGCATCTCCAGGATGTAGCCCAGAATTTCAGCGCCTCCATCCTCTACGGGACGGGACCACGCCAGACTGATGCTGTCGGCGGTAGTGTCGGTGACGCGAGGAATCGAAGGTTCATATGGAACGCCTGATGAGGAAACAGGATTAATATTAATATTAGAATGATATTCATATCGATGTTATCAATATTATCTGTCATTAGTGCTATGTATGTATGATACCATTATCAATGTTAACATTAGTATATTATGATATTATCAATATTAACATTAGTATATTGTATGTTGCAATTGTCAATATAAATTAGGGATGCACGATATGCACCCTTTTACTCTAACTAGATAAAACAGGAGAACAGATAAAGAAAGAGTCGTTTTTCGAGTAGACTTACATGTTGGAACTCTGCAGACAACTTGCGTAGAAAGCTCGCTGGCTTCGCTCTCTCCGGCCTTGTTGATGGCTGTCACTCTGAACTGGTAGGTGTTGCCCTCGGTGAGGCCAGACACCTTCAGGGTGGTGTCCACCAAGGTGCCGTCTCTGTTGACCTTCACCCAGCGGGCGCTCTTCTTCTCGCTTCTCTCCACCAGATAGTGGAGGATCGGGCTGCCTCCGTCGCTCTCCGACTTAAGCCACTGAAGGGTGACAAAGTCCTCTCCTGACGACAGGATCTCAGGATTGCCAGGCTGAGACGGAACGGCTAGAAGGAGGTACAAAGGACATCCGGAGGTTAATTCACTAATACTTGATGTCACTTTTGTAATTTTGGTTTTAGAGATTATATATTAATCTAATCCTCTTTAGGTTTATCTAATCTGTACTTCATCTTTTGAGGCAGTAATGTATTGAAAACAAGCTGTTTTTAGAACAGCCAGTAAAAAACAATAAGTTAAGTGTACTTACTGAACATGTCTCTGGCCACCATGGGGTCGGACTGGAGGTAGACTCCAGATCCGTACTTGTTCACTCCACGGACCTTGAACAGGTACTCTGTGTTCTTGAACAGGCGGGTGATGTTGCACGTGGTCTCCTTGCACTCGTCGTCCATGACGACCCAGGTGAGGCGGTTGGTGTCTCTCCTCTCTACGATGTAGTGGCTGATGGCGTCTCCTCCGTCCTCCAACGGGGGCTTCCAGCTCAGCGTGCACGAGTCCTGCGTGATTTTACTGAACTCAATCGCGCCCTCGCAAACTCCAGGAGTGTCTGAGAAGAGGAACACACTCGTTGTAAAAAAAATTACAAAGAACGCCACCCCGTACTTAAAGTCACATTTAGTTGAATTGCTGGCGTGCTTGCTTTTAAGTAGAAATTACAAAGTACAAATAGAATACAGTGTTCTGACTCACCGAGCACTTTGACGTTGACCTCGGCCGTTTTGGTTCCGCTGACGTTTCTGACGGTCAGGATGTAGACGCCGGTGTCATCTCTGTCACACAGCTTAATGATGGCCATGGCTTTGGTGGCGGTGTACTGAAGGTGGTACTTCTCACACAGCTCCAGGTCCCTGGTGCCTTTGGCCCAGGAGCACTTGGGGTCCGGTCTGCCGCCCACTGCAGCATCCAGAACCAGGTCTGAACCCGCCCTGACTGTCACTGTATCTTGCTGAAGCTTGCTGTCCAGCTGGGCCTTTGGAGGTTCTGAGGTACACAGGAAAGTGACAGTGAGTATGATAATAATATAATAATAATAAATTACTCCTCTATTCTGCTTTTGTACTGGGTTGTTCTGGGTAAGAATCCCATCTTACCTAAGTCTGTCTTGCACTGCACCTCGCCGGTCGATTCGGAGGGCAGACTGTACACCTGGTTGGCGTTCTTGGCAATGACTCTGAACTCATAAGCCTCTCCCTCTCCCAGCGCGGTGACCGTGAAGAAGGTGTCCGTCACGTTGGTGTAGTTACACTTCAGCCAGCGGCCCTCCCCTGACAGCATGTACGGTTTACGCTCCACGATGTACCCGCTGATGGGACTGCCTCCGTCGTTCAACGGAGACGACCACTTCAGCGACACAGTGGAGCGGGTGATGTTGGTGACTTCTGGTCTGCTTGTTGCATCTGAACACACACATGCAACAGTTAATATGTGGGGTCCTATTGCCTGGACTGGAATACAACTGTATGGTTTGTTTTTGTGTATCAGTTGATTTTCACACTTTCTTTTTTTAACCACTTTCAACCATTCCTATTTTGGGCATGAAAATGTACCGAAATCTTCAAAAAGCTTCAAGTTATGAGCTTGCAAATTCATTGTACGACTTAAGAATATTATGGCTTAAGTAGTTAAATATGAAAACAAAGGTAATATCAGGACAAAGGAACTATTACTGAATTATTTAAATCTTACTGATTGATTCTTATTACATATCTGTATAACAATGTAAATTGTGCTCATCCTCACCAACTGGGTTCTGAGCCACGGCTCTCTTGGAGGCCTCACTGGCTTTGCTGAGACCGGCGCTGTTCATGGCGTACACCCTGAACTGGTACTCCAGGCCTTCCACCAGGCTCTCCAACTTGTAGTAGCAATCGAAACAGGGGATCTTGTTCTCCCTCACCCAAAGGATGATATTCCTCTCCTTCTTCTCGATCCAGTAGCCCGTCACCTTGCTGCCGCCGTCATTGTACGGCTCCTCCCACTTGATGGTCATGCTGTTGGAGCTGACACCGAACACGCTGGGCCTGGTTGGCGGTCCAGGAGGCGCTGTTGTAATGAACAAGACATTAACACTTAGAGGACTCATAGTCATTCTGTTATTGTCTAGACAATAGACTATGTAATGTGACTTAGCATTTCATATGGCTTACTATTGGTTGCTTATAAAGTCGGCAACCAAGGGGGTTACACTCATAAGATTCACTGAACTGGTTTTACATTGCTCAGCATTTTATTCTATGTAATTCCCTCCCCCTCAGGTTAGCTAATTATGTTCAATCATAAAGTTACTCACTGAATGGATGCTCAGCAACGATGGTCTCAGACTCAGTGGACCTGCTGATGCCCATCTTGTTCTCAGCACAGACCCTGAAGGTGTACTGCATGTACTTGGTCAGGTGACTGACATGCAGGGTTGTGCGCTTCACACTGGAATTGATGAGCTGCCAGGCGGTGGAGCCAGACTCTCGCTTCTCCACGATGTAGTTGGTGATATCGGTACCGCCATCGTCCTCAGGCGGCGACCAGCTGACGTCACATGACTCAGATGTGATAGAGGTGACCTCAATGGGTCCTTCGGGAGGACTGGACTTTCCGATAACATTGACTTCAACGGTGAAGGTCTTGGTTCCCGGCGCGTTCTCCAGAGTCAGGTGGTACTTGCCACCGTCGCCCCTCATGGCCTCCTTCACGGTAATGCTGGTCCTGTCCTTGGACGTCACGATGGTGACCTTTTCTGTGCTCTTCAGCCTCATCTCCTCCAACTTCCAGGTGACCTTAGGAGCAGGTCTGCCACTGATAGGAACGTCGATGGTGAAGGTGCAACCGGACCTGGTTGTGATGAGTTGGTTTGCGATCTCGCTGAGATCGGCTGCTGGCTCAATATGAGGCTCCTTCACCAGAACAGGCGCCTGGGTCTCTCTGGGCTGGCTGAGGCCGGCGTCATTCTTCGCCTTTACGCGGAAGTAATACTCGTCTCCCTTGTTAAGCTTCTCCGCGTTGTAGGTGAGACCCTTGGTGTTGCCCATGACCATCCATTTGTCTCCATCTTTAGCTTTAGCCTCAATGATGTAGCCCTGGATGCGGGTGCCACCGTCATGCTCTGGCTTGAGCCAGCCCAGAGACACAGTGGTGTCTGTGGTGTCCAGAACGTCCAGTCTCTTAGGAGCGGCTGGCTCTGCTGTGGCACTGACGGGCTCCGGCAGCTCAAAGGCCTCGCCCACGCCGTGCTGGCTCTCGGCTGAGACTCTGAAGAAGTACGGCAACCCCTCCAGCAAGTCCTGGACCTTGAGGATGCACGCGGGGGAATTGGCTCCACACTGGATCCAGGTACGACGGCTGGACTCACGCCTCTCTACAACGTAGTGATGGATGCGCGCTCCACCGTCATTGAGAGGAGGCTCCCAGATGAGGGTGACAGACCCTCTGGTAACTTCCTTTAAGGCCACAGCCTGTGGAGCTCCGGGGGTATCCATCACCTTCACAGTGAAAGTAATGAGGTTGGTGCCACAGGCATTCTCCAGTGTGATGGAGTATTTGCCTGCATCATTTCTGGTGCAGTTTTCAATGGACAGGGAGCTGTAGCCATCTGTAGTCAGGATCTCTGACATGACGCCCAGCTCTCCCTCCTCCTTCACCCAGGTAGCAGTGGGAACAGGCTTTCCTCTGAAGTGGACGCCCAGACACACAGAACGTCCAGCCTTCACAATGTGAGTCTGCTTGAAGCTGGCGTCGATGTCCACCAGTGGTTCCGTCAGTCTGTCCATAGCCGCAGCAGCCTCTTCAATCTCCTGTGGGTCACCGGCACCCACGTGATTGACAGCTGCCACGCGGAACCGGTACTCTGCACCGGTCGTCAGGCCGCTCACCACGTACTGCGTCTCTGCCACCAGCTCCTCGTTCATTCTCTTCCACTCCTCGTCCTCCACCTCCCTCGCTCCCTCCGCCATTTCAACGATGTAGCCCAAGATCTCCATACCTCCGTCATCACTGGGCCTGCTCCATTCCAGGCTGATGGAAGTGCTGGTGGAGTCGGACACGCAGACCACAGATGGGGCGCAGGGGATGTCCTTGGGATCGGCGGCCTTGATGGGCAAGGAGATGTTACTGGGAGCTCCGACGCCGGCATCATTAACGGCCATCACGCGGAACTCATACTCCATGTCCTCGGTAAGGCCGGTGACCTTGTGACCGCATTCAACGATAGGTTTCTTGGTCAACACCTTGTAGAATTTGACGGTCTTCTTCTCACGTTTCTCCACAATGTAAGACTGGATGGGGTTGCCTCCGTCATTAGTCGGAGCTGCCCAGGACAGAGTGATGGTCTCTGCTGTCATATCGGTGGAGTCAGGAGTGCCTGGAGAGTCGGGAGTAGCTGGGAGAAAACAAGATGAGATGTTTAGATACTAATGTGGAGACATATAAATTATAATATAATTCATGAATTATAGCTTTGCAATTAGCCATAGAAGAACTTGAACATCACTATAATTTGAATGGTTTGCATGTATACAAGTTGAAACAAATATCTCATTTCCTATTTCTTTCTTGCAGCATGTTAAATCATCTTACTGTATTGCATCTGTGCAAGGATGGGGCTGGACTCAACCGTTCTGCCGACACCGAACTTGTTGACAGCAGAGACCCTGAACTGGTACTCGTTGGTCTTGATGAGCTTGGTGGCGGTGTACGAGCTCTCATGGCACTCGTCCGTCACCAGGGCCCAGGAGATCTTGGCGGTCTCGCGCTTCTCCACGATGTAATGGGTAATCTCTGAGCATCCATCGTTCTCTGGAGGGTTCCAGGTCAGAGTACACTTGCCCTCAGAAATGTCGGAGAAGACGATGGGTCCCACCGGCTCACCAGGGGTGTCTGGACAATGGAAAAATGAACAAATATGAATGAATATGAATAAATGTATTTAACTGTACATTATACTGTACTGCACATAGTAACAGTTTAAGATTCATCAGGTTATTAATCCTTTAGATTAACAGAATAAACGAGACAAATAACGGCATATTCTTTAGCTATAGATAGCTAGTTACTACAGTATGTGTGCAGTCAATGCTGCCATGCTGTAAAAAACCCAACTACTATCAAATCAATTTACTCATGAACTCATTCATTGTAATAATATATATGTAATATTAATAACAAAGGATAATAATTTATTAATGCCTCATTAAGACCACATACCTTGCACTTGTACAACGATTTTCTCCTTCTTGGTTCCAGATCCGTTGGTGGCCTCCACGGTGTACAGGCCTTTGTGTGTACGGTCTGCGTCTCTGACACACAGAGTGCTGGATCCAGGCACGTTGATGACGTCCATCATCCTTTTGGTGATCTCCACGCCGTCTCTGAACCACACCACCTTGGGATTGGGCCGGCCACTGATGCTCACCTTGACCTTCATGTTGTCTCCTGCCTTGACGGTCAGACCCTCGAAGTATTCCGGACCAAACTCAATGTTTGGAGGAGCTAGGTGGGCAAAGGGAAGTTGTGAGTTAGAATCGAGTACGACTGGTGGGATTTTGGAAGAATAAACTGTAATATTGAATTTACTAGATTATGACATATTACAAAGAACAGTGAGCTTGGGATCCTGGGTTATATTTGTCAATTTGTTACAATATTGAAGTTTAAACTTTAATATAAAAAGTACTATAGTTAACCTCTATGTATTACTTAACTAATCCAAATGTGAAGAACCGATTTATACCAATCTCATACAATAGCACTCACCATTCTCGTCTCTGACCACAATGAAGCCAGATGAGTTAGAAGGTGGGCTGACGACACCAATGGCGTTTCTGGCGATGATTCTGAACTCGTAGCGTTCATTCATAGTTAAGCCGGTGACCGTGTACTCGCATTCATGTACATCAGTCAGGTTAGCCTTGAACCAGCGACCCTTGCCTTGCCGTTTCTCAATGGTGAAACCTGTGATCTTACTGCCTCCATCATGTTTAGGTGCATCCCATTTCAAGCTCACAGAGTCAAAGGTCACATCTGTGTAGTCTGGCATTCCAGGAGCATCTGAAACACACACAATATGATTTATAGCGTGACATAATTTAATATGCATTTTAAAGCTAAAAAGTGGTCAATCTAAAATGTCACATTACACTCATTTGCAGGATAATCTGTTATCTTAAAGCTACAATCCAAACATTTTACGTCCTCTCCCTACTGAGATGGGTAATTTCAACTGTAACCCTGGATTAGATTGCAGCTTTAAGTGGCACAATATTTTTGTTGCCTATTGCAATTGCAGCCAGAATGATCATATATATAGAAATCTACTCACCAACAGGAGAGACAGCCATGGTCGCCTTACTCTCATCACTCATGCGGCTAAAGCCAGAGTCATTCTGGGCATAGACTCTGAAGTTATACTCCAGACCTTCTATCAACTCCAGGATCCTGAACTCGTTCTCTTTCACCAGGAAAGTGCTCACTTTCTGCCACATGATGCTGTTCTTCTCCTTCTTCTCCACATGGAAGCCCTGGATGGGCGCGCCGCCGTCGTACAGGGGCTGCTCCCACTGGATGGTCATACCATCGTTGGTTACATTGTAGACCACTGGTTTGCCTGGTGGGCCGGGTGGCCTGAACTGGTGCTTGGCGATGACCATCTGTGAGAGCAGAGGCTCGCTGGCACCGTACCTGTTCTCAGCACGCACTCTGAACTGGTACTGCACGCCTTTGACCAGGTTGCAGATCTTGTACTGGGTTTCTTCTACTCTAGAGCAGGCCATCTTCCAGTCAGACCCGTCACGTTTCTCCACCGTGTAGCAGGTGATTGCTCCACCTCCGTAATCGTTGGGTTCATCCCAGGAGATCATGATGCTCTCTGCTCTCACCTCGTCCAGGCGGATGGGTGCAATGCATTTGGACGGTGGTCCTAGGGTGATGACTTGGATATGGAATAACTTCCTGTTGACCCTGTTGTCCAGGACCAGGGTGTATTTAGCCTCATTGTCCTTCCTGATGTTTTTCATCATCAGAGTGGCCTTGTTCTCTGTCGTCTTGAAGCGGATCTGTTCGTCCTCCCTCAGAGGCAGGTTGTCCTTCAGCCAACTGACACCAGGTCTGGGCTTGCCCTTGTATGGCAGCTCAATGTGCACATTGTGACCCAGGCGGACTTTGATAGTGCTGCGTTCGTATTGTGAAAGGTCGGCGTCTGGTGTGATGATGTAGTCAATCACTGTAATGGGCCCAAGTTCAATAAAGTCGCCCTGTCCCTTCTCATTCCTGGCTGCGACTCTGAAGAACATCTGAGAGTGCTCATTCAGTTTCTTGACTATATACTCACAGTGTTTGCTGGAGCCGGCCAAAGACCACGTCTCCTGACCCTTGAGTCTTGTCTCAACAACAAAGTCAGAGATGATGCTGCCACCATCATAGTCAGGTTTCAGCCACTGCAGAGTGACAGATGTTTTGGATGAATCCTTCATAGAGACCTCCTTGATTGGTCCTGGAGTCTCAGTACACTTGACTGGCTCAGCAGTGCTGCATGGTTCACCCACACCGTTCTCGTTCTCAGCCAACACGCGGAAGAAGAAGGAAGTCTTCTCTGAGAGGTCTTCGATGGTGTACGTGGTCTCTGTACATTTGGTGGTCACAGCGGAGAAGGATCTCTTTGCGGAGTCTCTCTTCTCAACAACGTAGTTGGTGATCTCAGCACCACCGTCAAGCAGAGGAGCCTCCCAGCAGAGAGTGACCTTTCCTCGGGTCACATCCTTCAGCACCAGGTTCTGGCACTGAGCGGGAGTGTCCTGGACCTTCACAGACAGAGTCAGGAACTTGGCCTCGCCCACACCATTCTCAATTTTCACAGTGTACTTGCTGGTATCGAGCCTGTTCACCTCACGCATGACCAGCACAGAGGTGGTGTCAGAGTAGTGGAACTCATATTTGGGGTCTTTGTCAATGCAGTCGTCTCCCTTGCACCAGGAGGTGGTGGGAGCGGGTCTGCCCTTCAGAGGAACAGACAGCTCCACATCTTTACCCGCCTTCACAATGTAGTGAGTTCTCATGGCCATGTCTGGGTCAACCTTGGCCTCCTCTGCAAGAACCAGGAGAAACACAGAATGAATACTAACAATCTTATATAGGCGGATGAATTGGATTGCATTGAACTTGAGTGTTCTATTCCTTGACTGTGGGGAACGTGTTGGTTTTAATTTACTTCATATACTAATGCAGAGAATGTATACTGTGTTGAATGTACCCAGTACTAATATTAGTACTATTAATATTATAACTAGTGCTACTAAATACTATTACTATTCAATGTGTAATGTTTTGAACGTACCCAGGATATCCTTGGCCTGGACAGGCTCTTCCATCTCCAGTGGTTCTCCACGGCCGGCGCAGTTCACAGCAGACACTCTGAAGAAGTAGTTCACGTCTACTTTCAGTTCATGGGCAACGTATTCTGTGGTCTTCACCTCTCCCTTGGTGGTAAGGAGAGTCCATTCTTCCTCTTCCTCTTCCTTGGGCTCTATCATCTTCTCCACCATGTAGCTGGTGACCTCGCTGCCTCCATCCCATTCAGGCTTGGACCATCCCAGAGTGATAGAGGTCTTGGTGGAGTCCACCAACTTCAGCTTGCATGGCTCATCTGGAAGATCTGATGAGAACGCATTATTCACATACAGAGGTTAGCGGAATTCGATCACAAAGTCTGCAGTATCCACTGGAAAATATTAAAATTTAAACCTACTTCTGTTAACGGCAAAGCAGCTGATTATACAATGTTATACAGCTATAGCTTAGACTACACAATACATACATACAGTACACATACAGGTTAGAAAACAAGCAATTTCCATCAGTCTAAATGTTTGAAAACAATATATGATTTTGCAAATACACCCTCTACTTCCAAAACGATACAGATAAAAGAATGTCAATATGACCAACAAGACAAGATCTCGGTGTACTGACCGACTGGATCGGCCGCCTTGAAGTACTCAGAAAGAACTGAGTACGGTCCCTCTCCGGCCTTGTTGATGGCACAGACACGGTATTGGTACTCGTTCCCTTCCGTCAGATGGCAGACAGTCTGTTTGATGTCGGTGATGGGATCCTTCAACACCTTGATCCAGCGCAGGCTCTTCTTGTCGCGTCTCTCCAGGTAGTAGCCAGTGACAGTGCTGCCTCCATCTGCACCTGGTTTGTCCCATTCCACCACCATTGTGGTTTTGGTGGCGGTGTTCACGTAAGGTGTATGAGGCTGTCCGGGTGTGACTGGAGGGAACAACCGCAATTTTAACAATCAAGTAGTCAGAAAATAAATGCATCGAAAATAGGCAAAATAACTTAATAGGTGACGAGACCTGAGTTCAGGGCAGGCACATTTCTAATTATTATTCATTGGCATCTAAAGGTTAGCAGTATACTGTGGGATATGTCTGAATGATCCAAATTCATGTTAAATGTTAATATGAATGGAATAATTTTATACTGGAAGCGACATGAAATTGCCTTTGTGTCTTATGTTGTTTGTGTGTTTCTTGTATTTTTTTAATTATTTTATTTGGTCACAACATACCAAAGGTGTCCTTAGCGACAATGGGATCAGACTCCAGGGGTTCGCCCACTCCAAACTTGCTGACTCCCATGACACGGAACACATACTCGTTTCCTCTGACCAGTTTGCCGACCGACACGTACGTCTGTTCCAACTCGTCTGAGACGGTGGACCAGACAACACGGCTGGTTTCACGTCTCTCAACCACATAATGGGTCACTTTGGCTCCACCCTGGTCGGCCTCGGGCACCGGCTCCCAGCTCAGGACAATCTTGTCTGCTGAGACTGAGTTGAAGTTGATGACTCCAGCTGGAGGTCCAGATTTGTCTAGAGGAGGAACAAAACCAATTAATGTAGTCCTTAGATAAGCCACTGTCTATTTGTAGTGTAATGATGAATGTGTCTATAAAACACTAAGGGGAGAAGATTGTCCTCTTGTCTTTAAAAGTAGATTAACTTTGTTCAAACTGAATAATGGAATGCTTTCAATATGATACAGTATGTTTTGCCTGTCAGGGGACGTACCTAGGATCTCGATTCTAATCGATGCAGATGCCGAGCCCAGAACATTCCTGATTTTGATATCATATGCTCCAGTGTCGGCACGAGTTGCATCCTTGATCACGATACCAGAATAGTCATCACTTGTGGTCTCCACAGACAATTTGGAGGTCATCACCAGCTCCTTTCCATTCTTGAACCATTCGATGGTTGGCAGAGGCTTGGCGATGATTCCTACTCTGAGCCTAATAGAGGATCCGGCTTTGTACTGAACGACATCCAGGTACTCTGGAGGAAGGTCAATGGCTGGTGCACCTGGGAGGAAATAAATTGTACCAGGTTACAGTAGTTCATTCATTTGCCTTCAGTGCCTTCACAATGACTCTTCACTTTCCAACTACTTATTATGACACGTTACATCAGATAACATTTGACTATGAACTCACCACTTGAATCAACACAGGTGACCGGGCCAGCGATGAGAGATGGGTTGCTGACAGAGCCGACTGCATTCCTGGCATAGACTCTGAACTCGTAGGTCTCGTCCTGTGTCAGACCAGACACAGTGAAGGCCATCTCAATGATGTTGGTGAAGTTGGCCTTGACCCATCTGCCGGTGGTAGGATCTCTTCTCTCCAGGTTGTATCCGGTGATCTTGGCTCCTCCGTCATATGGAGGTCTCTGCCAGACAAGACTGACTGAGTTCTTAGTCACCTCTGTGACGCGAACGTTCGCTGGGGGCTCGCAGGCATCAATAGCCAGGATCTCCTCAGAGATTTTGCTGAACTTTCCAATACCAGCAGCGTTCTCAGCTGATACCCTGAACTCGTAGATGTGACCAGGGAAAACGTTGGAGACTCTCCACTGCATGGCTGGGATGCCTGTCTTGTTGACCTTCTGCCACAGAATGCTGCTCCGCTCCTTCATCTGGAGGTGGTATGCGAACACTGTGTTCCCACCGTCCACCACTGGCTCATTCCAGCAGACGGTCAGGCTCTCCCTGGAGACAAAGCTCACCCATGGTGTGGATGGAGGTCCAGGGATGGTGTATGGAAGTTTGATTGTGACTGAATTGGTGTCAATGTGGTCGCCGATGCCGAAGCGATTTTCAGCCTTGATTCTGAATTGATACCCCTCTCCCTTGGTCAGCTTGGTCACCTTGAAAGCACTCCTGGCCACGTTTGATGTCACCTCCTCCCAGTTGGGGGTGCTGGTCTCACGCTTGAGAACCACATAGTTGGTGACGGGGCTTCCTCCGTCGTACAATGGAGGAGACCATTTCAGGCAGACAGTGGTTTCGCCGATGTCTCCAATCTCGATAGGGCCGGTCGGAGCTCCGGGTCTGTCCAGCACCACGACGATAATGAAGATCTTGGTGGTTCCGCCCACGTTGGATGCGGTGATTTCGTACTTGCCAGCATCTGCGGCAGTACTCTCGTTGAGTGTGATGACGAGGCTCTCTGGTGTCACCTCTGTCAGGAGCCTCTGGTGGCCCTTGATGACGACATTGTTCTTGGACATGGACACTTTAGGCATGGGCTTGCCAGTGAGAGGAATCTCAAAGGTCAGGTTGGAGCCTGCTCTCACATAGACACTGTGGTTGGGGTAATTCTTCAGGTCAAACTCTGGAGCCTCTTGTATTTCCTTGACAATAACAGGTACAATCATTTCCTTGGGTTCACTGAGACCAGCGTGGTTCTCAGCACTGACTCTGAAGAAGTACTCGCCACCTTCCCTCAGGCCCTTGATGGTGTGAGTCATGGTCTTCACATTACAACACTTCACCCACTTGGTCTGGCCCTTCTCCAAAGCATCGATGAGGTAGCCAGATACTCTGCTGCCACCATCGTACTCTGGTCGGGTCCAGGCGATGGTAATGGTGTCCTTTGTTACATTTGCAACTCCAAGTTTTGTGGGTGGACTTGGCACCTCTGTAATCTTTGTGCCACTCTTGGCCTCCTGAGGAATGCCCACACCATGCTCATTTTCTCCAATGACCCTCAAGTAATAAACGGCTCCTTCCTGCAGATCCTCCACCTTGTATGACATTGTGCGGCAGTTGTTGGTTACATTTACCCAGGCCTTCTTGCTGGCCTCACGTTTCTCCACATGGTAGGCCATCACAGCATCGCCACCGTCGTTCTCAGGATATTCCCAAGCGAGGGTAGCAGAGTCCCTGGTCACTGCTGTAACCTTCACATTGAGCACTGGTCCAGGAGAGTCAAGGACCTTGACAGCCATGGGCAGTGTTGCAGTTCCTAAAGGTGACTCAATGGTGACTGAGTACTCTCCAGAATCATACCTTGTTGCCTTCTCAATGGTCAGTGATGAGTTGGATTCAGTTACATCAATGGTTCCTCTAACCTTAAGATCAACACCCTCCTTGACCCATGTCGCTGTTGGTGCAGGGTTGCCCTTGAATGGCGCATTCAAAGTGAATGCTGTGCTGTGTGTGACGATCATTACCTTGCGCATTTCAATGTCAACGTCGAATGATGGTGATGATGTTCTGTCCATTGCTGCGGCTGGATCTGAGTTTAGACTACGGGCACCGCTGCCAACCTTGTTTATTGCCTTCACAGAGAACTCATATTCTGCATCTGTCTTCAGTCCAGAAATGGTGAACTCCAGACTCTTAGTGAGAGGAATGGCCTCAACCCAGCTTGCCAGTTCCTCTGGTGATTCCTCCTCTTCCTCCTCTTCCTCATATTCTTCTTCTTCTTCCTCCTCCTCTGCTTTGCGGATGAAGTCTCTGTACTCTACACTGTAGCCAAGGATTACAGCACCGCCATTCTCTGTAGGTGCTCTCCACGCAATGCTAACAGTGTCCTTGGTGGAGTTGAGGATCTTTGGCTTGGTTGGGCGTGAAGGCACAATAAGAGCATCCAATGCTCTGACGACTGCAGATGCCTCACTTGGGGGACTCATGCCAGCAGCATTCTCAGCAATGACTCTGAAATCATATTCGCACATCTTGCGCAGTTTAGTTGCTACTGTTGTGCATTCAGTGACTAGCTCCCTGTTTACACGCACCCAGCGCATTCCTGTCTTTTCACGACGCTCAATCACGTATCCTGCGAGAGGACTGCCTCCATCACAGAATGGTGGGGACCAGGTGAGCGTCATTGAATCTCCAGTTACAGCAGTGACATCAACACTAGTGGGAGCGGTCGCAACTGTGTATGGATCCGTTACCTTGATAGCTTCACACTCCAGGGCCTCGCCACGTCCATACTTGTTGACAGCCAGAACCCTGAAGATGTACTCGTTGCCCTTGAGCAATCCCGTGACCTTGTAATTTGTTCTTGTGAGGTCTCCCTTCAGTTGTGTCCAGGCCAGACGGCTGGTCTCACGCTTCTCAACAATGTAGTGTGTGATGTCAGCACCACCAGCCTCCTGAGGTGGACCCCATGAAAGATTGCATTCCACAGCATTAAGGCCTGTGATCTCTAGAGGTCCTGCTGAGGGACCTGGCTTATCAATGATCACACAGTCGACAGGCATTGTGACTGTACCAGCAATATTCTGCAAGGTCAGGACATACTGGCCAGAGTCTCTTCTGATGCAGTCCTTCACAGTGAGAGAGGTGCTGGTATCAGTTGAAACGATCTGGATTCTGGCTCTCAATTCAATTTCTTTACCATCCTTCTTCCAAGAGATGACGGGAGCAGGGCGTCCGGCAATGTCAGCGTTGATCTTCAGTGTTTCTCCTGCCTTTACAACCACTGCTTCTCTGAACTTGACATCCATCATGATGCGTGGTGGGTCCACATCATCTTTGGCAGTGATGGAACCAGTGTTCCAAGATGGTATACTGAACAATCCAGCTGCATTCTTGGCAATGACACGGAAGTCATACTGGCTGTTCTCTGTGAGGCCAGTCACATCATAATAGGTCTCAGGAACATTGGTGAAGTTGCATCTTGCCCAGCGGCCTTCAGGAAGATCTCTGCGTTCAATGATGTATCCAGACACTTTGGCTCCGCCATCATACTCTGGTTTATCCCAAGACAGAGAAACAGAACTCCTAGTAACCGCAGTGGCCACAAGTGTACCTGGAGGGTCGCATGGATCTCTGGCTGCTACAGCTTCACAAGCCTTGCTGCATTTTCCAATACCAGCAATGTTCTCTGCATAGACACGGTACTCATACGACATACCCTCCTCAATGCTATTGACTTTGTACTCGGTGTCTTTGATCATGCTTCTGTTCATCTTGTTCCAGAGGATGCTGGTGCGTTCCTTTCTCTCCAGGTGATAGCCCAGAACAGTGCTCCCTCCATCAGCAACAGGCTCGTTCCAAGTCACAATCATGTAGGACTTGGTGGCCAGTTTCACTATGGGAGTGGAAGGGGGTCCAGGCTGCTTGAAGTTGTACTGAGCGGTGATTCCAGGGGAGTCCAGATGCGAACTCTTTCCATAACGGTTAACAGCATAGATACGGAACTGGTACTCTGCGCCATGTGTCAGTCGTGAAGCCTTCAAAGATGTTCTGGCTACATTGCTGGCAACGATCTGCCATTCTTGACTGTTTGTGTCTCTCTTCTCAACAATGTAGCCGCTGATGGAGCAGCCACCATCGTAAGCTGGTGGAGACCAGGACAGTGTGATGCTGTCTGAAGTTACAGCATCCACTTTAACAGCTTTAGGTGGACTTGGTTTGTCAAGGACCACAACTCCAATATCTGCTGTGACTGTGCCAACTGGGTTGGCCAGGACGATCTGATATTTTCCGACATGTTCTTTGCCTGCCTCCAAGATGACGATCTTGGAAGAGGTTGCTGTGTTAAGGATGGTCAGTGATGATGTCTGCTTCAGAGGAAGGTTGTCCTTCTTCCAGGATACAACAGGCTTAGGCCTACCTCTCACTGGCACCTCAATTGTCAGATCATCACCAGCCTTAACACTGTATGTGTTGAACTGCAGGTTCACAGATGGCTCAATATCAACATCCTTTGCCACTACAGGCACTCCCAGATCCTTAGGCTCACTCTTTCCCTTCTCATTTATTGCAAGAACTCTGAATAAATAGGAATCGCCAGTATTCAAGTTAGGAACAGTGGCTTCAGTAAGAGGCACCTTGACTGTGCATGCTGTGCCCCATTTATCACCAGTCTTTGTATTGTATTCAACATTATAGCACATGACCTTGCTACCACCGTCATGAGCAGGTTTCTCCCAGTGGAGTGACACGCTGGTCTTGGTGACATCAATGACTGTGACCTTGCTTGGTGGCATGGGCACCTCAGAAACCTTGATTTCTTTGGTTTCAACCGTCTGCCCTTGGCCATACTCATTCACAGCACAGACTCTGAAATAGTACATGCCTCCTTCAGGCAGCTCATCAATCTTGAACATGTTTGCAGTGCAGTTACTGCTGACAGCGGTGTAGGCCTTCCTGACAGACTCTCTCTTCTCCACAATGTAGTTTGTAATCTTAGCTCCACCATCAATTAGTGGAGTATCCCAGGTAAGAGTCACTGAATCTTTCTTGATCTCTTTGACAGTGAAGGTCTGTGGTGCACTTGGTGTATCCAGAATCCTCACAGCAACAATAGCAGATTTGGTTCCGCTGTCGTTCTCCAGGGTCAGTGAGTATTTGCCACTGTCGAAGCGGTTGACGCCGTCAATGACAAGCATAGTGTATGAGCTAGTGGATTCAATCGTAACACGTTCAGAGATAACTCCTTCCACCTTCTCCCATTTCACAGCAGGCTCTGGCCTTCCACGAATGGGGACAAATAGACGCAGACTTCCACCAGCACGGACAGAGACAACCTTTCTGAGTTCAGCGTCCAGCTCGATCTCAGGTGCTTCTATCTTGTCAGAGGTGACCACGGTGCTATGTACTTTAGCTGCTTCTCCCACCCCTTCTGAGTTGATGGCACAGACACGGAACTGGAACTCTACGCCCTCCTTCAGGTCTGTGATTGTGAGTTTAGTAGCCTGAATACCAGTGGGTGGAGTGCACGTGGTCCATTCCTTTCCAACCACTGGTGCTACTTCTGCCTCCTCCTCCTCCTCGTACTCCTCGTCCTCCTCCTCCTCTGTGCCTGGTGTGTACTCCCTCATCTCAACAATGTAGCCCTTAACGTAAGCGCCACCATCGGAATCAGGTTTGCCCCAGGATAGAGAGACAGTGGACTTGGTGTAGTCTGTCACCTTAGGGTGGTGTGGAGGTCCAGGTGGTGTGGGGGCATCAGAAGCTCTGTAGAACATGGACAGTTCACTCAAGTCTCCCATTCCAGCCTCATTCTCAGCAGCCACACGGAACTCATAAAAGTGATCCGTCATGAGCCCTGTGACTTTGAAGTGGGTCTCGGTGACCTTCTGCCTGTTGCACTTGGTCCACCTCACACCATCCTTATCACGTTTCTCAAGGTGGTAACTGTCAATGTCTGCTCCACCAGTTTGGTCTGACGCAGACCATGTCAGAACCATAGAGTCCTTTGTGATCTGGCTTGCCTCAGGAGTTCCAGGAGCGCTAGGTGGCTTGTATGGATTACGTGCAATCACAGGTTCAGACAACAGGAAATCTCCAGTACCATATTTGGTGACTGCTCTGACTCTGAAGATATATTCATTTCCAGTCATTAGGTTGAGCACTTTGTAGTACAGAGTCTGGACACTGGGTGCAACGATGGTCCAGGACAGTCTGCTGGTCTCCCTCTTCTCCAGGATGTAGTGGGTGATGTTAGCTCCACCATCCAGAGCTGGCTCTGCCCATGCTAGAGTGCACCTGTCAGCCATAACCCCAGTCACAGTGATAGATCCAGCAGGAGGACCTGGTTTATCCAGGACCTTTACATCTATTGGAATGGTTTTCACACCACCCAGGTTTGTGAGCTGGAGGTCATAGTGACCACCGTCCAGCTTGGTAACATCCTTGATGGTCAGAGCTGCACGCTTCTGAGTGGTTTTCACTTCAAAGCGCAGGGCCTTGACCATCTCCTTGCCCTCCTTCAACCAGACCACATCAGGGATTGGTTTTCCATGGATGTCAGCATTCAGAAGCAGGTTTTCTCCAGCATTGATAACAATAACGTCGTTATATTTGGGATCCATTGATACTGTGGGTGCTTCAATTTCATCAGTAGCAGTGATGGGTCCAGAGCTGTAAGATGGCGGACTAAAGGTTCCCGCTGCATTTCTGGCAATTACTCTGAATTCATACTGCTCATTTTCTGTCAGTCCAGTGCTGGTATACTCTGTCTCAATGATATTGGTGAAGTTGGCTCTGACCCAGCGACGCTCTTCAGAGGCCAGGTCTTTCCTCTCCACCACATATCCATTTATTTTGCTGCCACCATCATACTCAGGCTTCGTCCACTTAATCTTAATAAGGTTCTTAGAGATAGTTACAGCCTCTGGAGTTCCAGGAGGATCACAGGGGTCACGGGCAACAAAGGACTCAGAAGTTTTGCTGCACCTGCCGACACCAACTATGTTTTCACCAGAGACCCTGAATTCATATCCAATACCCTCCTCCAGATTGCAGATCTTGAATTGAGTATCAGTGATTAAGGTCTTGTTCAGTTTATTCCAAAGGATGCTGCTCCGTTCCTTGCTCTCCAGATGGTAGCCAGTAACTGTGCTGCCACCATCATTGACAGGTTCATTCCATTCAACGATCATCATCTCCTTTGTACCAGACGCGACACGAGGCGTTCCAGGAGGTCCAGGTACTTTGTATGGGTACTGCACCACGATGGCCTTGGAGTCCAGAGATGCACCCTTTCCATATCTGTTTTCAGCCATAATTCTGAACTGATACTCAGCACCAGTCTTCAGCTTTGTGACCTTGATGGCTAGTCTAGCAAGTTGTGAAGTGACTGTCTGCCATTCTTGAGTGTTTGTGTCTCTCTTCTCAACTATGTAGTTCTTCACCTGGCATCCACCTGTGTACTGTGGAGGCTCCCAGGAGAGATGGACGAAGGAGTTACTCACTTCAAGAACCTTTAGTGGACCTGTTGGTGGGCCGGGCTTGTCAAGGATAATGACACCCATATCTAGACTGAATGTGCCAACACTGCTAGTTGCGGTTACGTGGTATTTGCCAAAGTGCTCTCTGCTTGCTTCGATTATCTCGAGGCCAGTTGTTGTGGGTGTGTTAATCACATTGAGACTGGATGTAAGCTTCAGAGGCAGACCATCTTTAGTCCATGCGATTTTAGGTTTGGGCCTGCCAATTACAGGGAAGTCAACCTTCAGATCTTTTCCAGCTAATACACTGTAAGTGCTGAACTGCATCCTGATGCTTGGCTCGATGGTCATATCGTTAGCAATGACGGGTGTAGCAAGTTGCTTGGGCTCACTCTTTCCCTTCTCATTATGAGCAATGATACGGAACAGATACTCTGTTCCAGTTGTCAGGGCTGTGACAGTGCCCTCGCATGCTGTGCCCTTGACATTTGCTACAACTCCCCACTTATCTGTGCCTTTAGGCAGCATCTCAATAAGGTAGCCAGCAATCCTGCTGCCTCCATCATGCTCTGGTTTCTCCCAGGCCAGAGATGCAGTTGTTTTTGTGACATCAGTAAGGAAGACTTTTCCAACAGGCAGAGGCGCTTCAGAGACCTTGGAAGCCGCCTTGGTTTCAACAGACTGACCAACACCAAACTCATTTTCAGCCATAACTCTGAAGTAGTACATAGCCCCCTCCACCAGGTTGTCAACCTTGAAAGTTGTCTTGGTGCATTTGGTGGAGACATTGGCATATGCTTTCCTGGTTGATTCACGTTTATCAATGACATAGTTCTTTATCTTGGAGCCACCATCAACCAATGGTGCGTCCCAAACAAGAGTGACAGAGTCCTTCTTGATGTCTTGTACAACCAGTTTCGAAGGAGCTCCAGGTGTATCCAGGACCTTAACAGCTACAAACTCAGAAACCGTGCAACTGCTGTTTGTTAGGGTCAGTGTGTATTTTCCTGAGTCATTCCTGTCACATGAGTCGATGGCCAGAAGAGTGTGGTCAAGAGCCTTCTCAACCACTGCCTTCTCAGGCAGCTCTGCTTCATCCTTAGTCCACATGATCTCAGGAGTAGGTCTGCCCTTGAATGGAACATTGATTCTGACAGACGCTCCTGCTTTCACAACAATGCCCTTCCTCAGTTCAGAATCCAGGCTAATGAGTGGTTCGACCAACTTCTCCTCTGGCTTGGCTGTCCCTGAGATGGCAGCTGGCTCACCAACTCCCAGCTTGTTCAGGGCACACACCTGAATCTTGTATTCTTGACCCTCTGTGAGGTTCGTAATTTCATATTTGTTGACACGCAGCCCAGTGGGTGGAGTCACCATAGTCCACTCTTCTTCCTCAGCCTTGCAGACTTCTACAATGAATCCCTGGATGGCGGTGCCACCATCAGACAGGGGCTTGCCCCATGACACTGTGATGGAGGTCTTGGTAGTGTCAATCACATTTACATATGCTGGTGCTCCAGGCTTATACTTGGGATCACTGGCCTTGTAGTATGAAGTTGGCAGGGATGGCTCACCCACTCCGGCCACATTCTCAGCAGTCGCTCTGAACTCGTACTCATGACCAGTGGAGAGGCCTGTCACTCTGAAAGAGAGGTCAGTGACCTTCTGCCTGTTGCATCTGGTCCATCTGATTCCAATTCTGTCTTTCTTCTCAATGATATAGCCTGTGACTTCACTGCCACCATCATTCTCAGGAGCTGTCCAGGTGATTGTCATACCATCATGGGCAATGTTGGATACGTCCTCAATGTGAGGGGGGCCAGGAGGAACAAATGGAGTCTTCATGATCACTCCTCCAGACTCCAAAGGCTCACTGACTCCATAGCTGTTGACAGCCATGACACGGAACATGTAATCGTTGCCTTCCAGCAGTTTGGTTACTTTGTAGCATGTTGTGTTGCAGCTGTTAGAAACCACAGTCCAAGCCAAACGGCTGGTCTCTCTCCTTTGAATGAGGTAATGTGTAATGGGACTGCCTCCGTCATGCTGTGGGGCCTGCCATACCAGTGTGCATCTGTCTTCAGCTACTCCAGTGATGTGGAGAGGTCCTTCACATGGGCTAGGTATGTCCAGGACCACAACCTTGAATGGTATGGTCTCAGTGCCAGCTACATTTGTCAGCTGAAGTGTATAAAGTCCACCATCCATTCTAATTGCTTCCTTAATAACAATCATAGCATGGTTGTCTGTGTCCTTAATCTCAAGTCTAAGTGTATTTATGATTGGCTTCTCATCCTTGAACCACTTGATTGTGGGCAGTGGCTTGCCACGGACATCAGCGTCAAGCTTGAATGTATCTCTGGCATGGACTACAATTGTCTTGGTGAAAGCAGGGTCAATGGAGAAACTAGGTACAATCACCTCATCACTTGCAATGATTGCTCCACTGTTCAAGGACGGCTTGCTGATGGTGCCGACAGCATTTTTAGCGATGACTCTGAAATCGTATTGCGCGTTTTCAGTCAGGCCAGTGACAGTGAACTTGGTCTCAATCACGTTAGTAAAGTTGGCCCTTATCCAACGACCCTCTGGCAGATCACGTTTTTCCACAGTGTAACCGGTAATATTACTACCACCATCATACTCAGGCTTGGTCCACTCGATGACAATGGTGTCTTTAGTCACACGGATGGCTTCTGGAGTACCAGGAGGGTCACATGGGTCACGTGCAACACAGCCCTCAGAGAGCTTGCTGCATCTGCCAATGCCGACAATATTCTCAGCATAAACTCTGTATTCATATTCAACTCCCTCCTCCAAGGGGTAGCTCTTGAAGGTGGTATCATGAATGAGAGACTTGCTGATCTTCACCCAAAGAATACTGTTTCTCTCTTTCCTCTCAAGATGGTAGCCAAGGACAGGGCTGCCTCCATCTACGACAGGCTCATTCCACTCAACATTCATGTAGTCCCTAGATAGAGAGGCGATGAAGGGAGTGCCAGGGGGACCAGGCTCTTTGTATGGGTACTGAGCAACAACACATTTTGAATCCAGACCGTAACTCTTGCCATGACGGTTCTGAGCAATGATTTTGAACT
Organism: Gymnoscopelus microlampas; assembly: GCF_963454915.1. Lineage (NCBI taxonomy): Eukaryota > Metazoa > Chordata > Actinopteri > Myctophiformes > Myctophidae > Gymnoscopelus > Gymnoscopelus microlampas. Next base: position 8,671,143 of record NC_139954.1, on the reverse strand, counting down.
GATATTCAGCTCCAGTCTTTAGCCTGGGCACTTTGATAGAGGTTCTTGCACAGTTTACGCTGACACTCTCCCATACGTTTGTTGTGGTGTCTCTCTTCTGCACAATGTAGTTAGAGATCTGGCAGCCACCGTTGTACTTTGGTGGGGCCCATGAGATGGTCACACTCTGGGTTGTGATTTCATCAAACTTCACAGGGCCAGTGGGAGGTCCAGGCTTGTCAAGAACAATGATTTCAAGTGATATATCTTTCTTTCCAGCAGAATTGGTGGCGTTGATGCTGTACATGCCACCATCATCACCAGTTACCTCCTTCATGCTCAGTGTTGTGTGTTTAACTGTGTTAACAATGTTGACTCTGGTTGTGAACTTCAAAGGAGCACCATCTTTAGTCCATGTGATTGTTGGTTTAGGACGTCCAACGATTGGTATGACAACATCCATATCTTTGCCCACCATTACACTGTAACTGCTGAATGCTGGTCTAATATCTGGCTCAAAGACTAGGTCCTTGGTCATCACATGGCTAGCGAGGACCTTGGGATCACTTTTACCCTTCTCATTGATAGCTGTGACTCTGAAAATATACTCCTCTCCTGCATTCAGATTGGTAACAGTAGTCTCCATTGTCTTGAATGTGTTAACACCATTCCATTTGTCCTGGCCCTTAAGCTGCACTTCAAGCAGGTACTGCATGACTCTGCTTCCACCATCATACTCAGGCTTCTCCCAGGCTAGAGAGATGCTGGACTTGGTTTGGTCAGTAACTAGTAGATTCTTTGGGCACTGAGGGACCTCTGAGACCTTAAGAGGATCAGCGGTTCCTGCAGGCATGCCTACACCGTGTTCATTCTCAGCCCTGACTCTGAAGTAATAACTACAGCCTTCCTGAAGAGACTCAACCTTCCACGAGAGTTCATGACAATTTGTTACTACAGCTGCATATGTCTTGCGTGTGCTTTCTCTCTTTTCAACAATGTAGTTTTTGATCTTGGCTCCTCCATCCAAGAGAGGTGGTTCCCAAGCCAGGGTCACTGACTGGTTTGTGATTTCTTGGACCTTCAGATTGGCTGGAGCGCTTGGCGTGTCAAGAACACGGACCACAACATAAGCAGATGTAGTTCCACTTGAATTTTCTGCGGTGACTGTATATTTTCCACTGTCAAATCTGCTCATCTTGTCAATCACCAAGGATGTGTAACTGCTGGTCACTTCAACCTGAGCACTCTCCTTGAGTGGAGCTTCATCTTTGTCCCATGTAATGGTAGGAGTGGGCCTTCCTCTGACGGGAATGAACAGTCTGAGGGAAGTTCCTGCCTTGACAGATACAATCTTCCTGAGCTCTGGGTCAATGTCAAGGTCTGGCTCTTCTGCCCTGTCCTGTGCAATTATGGCTTCAGAGACATCGGCAGGCTCGCCGACTCCAACTTTGTTGATGGCACATATTCTTAACTTGTATGCCTGGCCCTCCTTCAAGTTTGTGACTTCGAACTTGGTCTTCTTGATGCCTGCTGGTGGTGTGCACATGGTCCATTCCTCGGCCGGTGCATCTGCATCAGGAGCCTCTGCTAGTGGTTCTGGAGTTGCTGTAGTGGTACAACACTCAACTATGTATCCTTGAATCTCACAGCCTCCATCCTCGACTGGTTTACCCCATGAGAGGAACACTGATGTTTTGGTTGTGTCAGTAACTCTGGGGTGGTATGGTGCACCAGGTCTGAAGATAGGATCTAAAGCCTTGTAGAACACAGTGGCGGAGCTTGGAGCACCGACACCAGCGACATTCTCAGCAGCCACTCGGAATTCATACAGATGGCCTTCGAGGAGCCCAGTGACCTTGAATGTTAAGTCAGTGACTGTTGTTCTGTTGCATCTGGTCCACCTCACGCCTTCCTTATCATGTTTCTCAATGACATATCCAGTGATGGGACTTCCTCCAACCTCAGATGGGGCCTCCCAGGAAAGCTTCATGGAGTCCTTCTTAATTTCTGAAATCTCCAAGTTCTTTGGTGAATCAGGAACCACATATGGATCTTTGATGGTAACAGCAGCAGACAGAAGTGGTGCACCAACTCCAAATGTATTCACAGCACGGACTTTGAAGGTGTACTCATTTCCTTCCAGGAGCTTAGTAATCTTCAGACAGGTGTTCTCCACTTTATTGTCTACCACAGTCCAGACCAGTCTGCTGGTCTCTCTCCTCTCCACAATGTAGTGAGAGATTTTGCTGCCACCATCTTGGAGAGGTGGTTTCCAGGCAACACAGCATCTATCTATAGCGACTCCTGTGATGACCAGAGGGCCCTCTGGTTCTCCGGGTTTATCTAAAACCACCACATCGATTTGCACACCCTTCTCACCTCCTGGATTCTTCACCAACAGAGTGTACTGGCCTCCATCAGCCAGTTTGGCCTCCTTCACACTGATAAAGGCCTTTGTACTTGTGTTTTTAATCTCTCTGTGGATTGTGTTGCCAAGCTCTTGTTCACCCTTCAACCACTGGATAGAGGGCAGTGGTTTGCCATGAACATCTGCATCAATCTTGAAGCTGTCTCCAGCACTGATCACCAGAGTCTTTGTGTACTCTGGGTCAATACTGATGCGTGGTGGGTCAATCTCATCCGTGGCAGTGATTGGACCAGTGCTGTAAGAGGCCAAACTGAAAACTCCAGCAGCATTTCTGGCAATGACACGGAACTCATACTTATTATTCTCCACAAGGCCTGTGGCAGTATATTCTGTCTCAATGACATTAGTGAAGTTAGCCTTCAGCCAACGGCCCTCTGGCAGCTCCTTCTTCTCCACTATATAGCCAGTGACCTTTGCTCCACCATCATACTCTGGTTTGGTCCAAACAATAGTGACAGAGGCCTTGGAAATCTTGGTGGCTTCAGGGGTGCCAGGAGGGTCGCATGGGTCTCTAGCAATAACACCCTCACACACTTTGCTTGCTTTTCCAATTCCAACAATGTTTTCAGCATAGACTCTGTATTCATATTCCATTCCAGCCTCCAGGCCAGTGGTCTTGTAGGTTTGTTCAGCAATAATAGATTTGTTTAATTTGACCCAGAGAATGCTGTTTCTTTCTTTACGGTCTAGGTGATAGCCCAGGATAGGGCTTCCTCCATCCATGACTGGCTCATTCCAAAGCACCACCATGCTGTCCTTAGTTGCGAATGGAACAGAAGGTGTTCCTGGAGGTCCTGGGAGTTTGTATGGATATTGAGCCACAACGAGAGGAGAGAGAAGAGCTGGACCCTTTCCATACCTGTTCTCGGCTGTAATTCTGAACTGATACTCTGAGCCAGTCTTCAGTCTGCCAGCCTTGACCGTTGTCCTGGCTAGATTAGGATTTACAACCACCCATACATTGGCTCCTGTGTCTCTCTTCTCCACAATGTACTTGTTGATGGTACAGCCACCCGCATAAGCTGGTGGGCTCCAGGAGAAGGTGACACTGTCAGCAGTGACCTGGTCTATCTTAACTGGACCGCCTGGCTGACCAGGTTTGTCAAGAACGACAACACCAAAGTCTGCTGCAGTCTCTCCAGCTGTGCTTGAAAGGTTGATGCGGTATTGTCCCACATTCTCTCTTGCAGCCTCCTTAATATTAAGGGACAGCATTGTGTCTGTGGCTCCAATGTTTACATTGTCAGTTCTCTTCAGAGGCTGACCATCCTTTATCCAGGATACTGCTGCTTTAGGACGTGCAACGTATGCAATGTCAACATTCAGGTCTTCCCCTGCCAGCACACTGAATGTGTTGAATATAAGTTTGACAGCTGGAGCAATCACAAGGTCTTTAACAATGACAGGCACACCGATTTGACGTGGGTCACTGGCTCCCTTCTCATTTTTGGCTGACACACGGAACATGTATTCTTCACCTGTAACAAGATTAGGAATGGTAGTCTCCGTCTCTTTAACAATGCAATGCTGGGTCCACTTCTCAACACCCTTAGGCTGGATCTCAATAACATAGCAGCCGATTCTGCTGCCACCATCATGTTCTGGCTTCTCCCAGGTCAGGGTGACACTACTTTTGGTAACATCCTTGAGGGTGACTTTGCCAGGTGGTGATGGTTTCTCAGACACCTTGACTGATTCACCTGACTCAATAGGGAGACCAATGCCATATTCATTCTCTGCCAAAACTCTGAAGTAATAATTGCATCCTTCCTGGAGATTGTCAACTGTGAAGTTGGTTTGGTGGCAATTAGCACTGACTGTGGCATATGCTTTTCTTGTTGATTCACGCTTTTCAACAATGTAGTTCTTAACCTTAACTCCTCCTTCATTTATTGGTGGTTCCCAAACCAGTGAGACAGACTCTTTTGTAATAGCACTGATCTTCAGATTCTGTGGCGCGCTTGGTGTGTCAAGCACCTTGACTTGAACTGTAGCTGTCTTGGATCCAGAAGGGTTCTCAACTGTGAGGTTGTACTTTCCACTGTCAAATCTGTTGACATTGTCAATAACAAGCAATGTGTATGATGATGTGGTATCGATAGTTGCCCTCTCGACAGGCTCACCATCTTCCTTGGTCCAATTGGCCACAGGGGTCGGTCTTCCTCTGATAGGCACAAACAGCCTTAGTGAACAACATGCTCTGATGCTAATAGTCTTGCGGAGTTCAGCATCCAAGTCCATCTCAGGTGGGAGGAGCCTGTCCTCAGCCTTAGCATTGTCAGGCACAGGTGCTGCCTCTCCAATTCCCTCACTGTTCACAGCAGAGATGTTGATCATGTACTCCTGGTTCTCCTTCAGGTCGATAATAGTGAATGAGGTGGCAAGAAGTCCTTCTTTGGGTGTCACAATGGTCCATTCCTCATCCTCCTCCTTCTCGGTTGGGATGCAGGTCTCCACAATGTAACCAGTAATGTCAGAGCCGCCATCATACAAAGGCTTGTTCCAGGCAACTGTGATGGAAGACTTGGTCGTGTCCAGGATTCTGGGGTTCTGGGGAGTCCCTGGTTCGTACAATACATCAGTGGCCTTGTAGAATGGACTGGCTTCACTTGGTGCACTCAATCCAGCAGCATTTTCAGCAGTGACTCTGAATTTATATTCATGTCCTACCACAAGGGCTGCTACTTTGAACTGCAGATCCTTGACCTTCCTCTTGTTGCATTTGACCCAACGGAGGCTGATCTTGTCCTTCTTCTCAATGTTATAGTTTGTGATGGGGCTGCCTCCATCTTCTGCAGGAGCTTGCCACATTAGTATCATTGAATCTTTGGTAATAGCTGTCACTTCAGGTTTTATTGGTGGACCTGGAGCCTTGTATGGGTTGTCAGCAATGGTAGGCTCGGAATCAAGAGTTTCACCAACTCCATATTTATTTACAGCCATTACTCTGAAGATGTATTCATTTCCTTTGAGCAGGTGGGTTACCTTAAGCTGTGTTACCTGCAGCTCTGTAGCTACAGCAGTCCATGCCAGTCTGCTTGACTCACGCTTTTGAACCACATAACCTTCAATCTTGGCACCACCATCATCTTCAGGTGGGGCCCATGTCAGTACACAGTCATCAGCTGTGAGATCGGACACCGCAAGAGGTCCGAGTGGTGGGCCGGGCCTATCGAGCACTTTCACATTGAAGATGTGTTTAACAAATCCACCAATATTAGTGGCAGTCAAGACAAATTCGCCTCCATCTGTTCTTCCAGAGTCCTTGTTGACCAGAGTGGTAGTCAGGTCAGTGTACCTAATATTTAGCTTCATTGTGTTCTCTATCTCCTTTCCATTCTTGGTCCATGCCATGGATGGGATTGGCTGTCCAGCAATGTCAGCATCAAGCTTAAAGCTCTCGCCTGACTTCAAAAGAACTACATCCTTGAAGATCGCATCAACCATAATGCGTGGCTCAACAATGTCATCCTTGCAAGTTATTGGATCTGAAGGTTCGGATGGCACACTGACAGCACCAGCTGAGTTTCTGGCAATAACACGGAACTCATAGGAAGCATCCTGAGTCAGTCCGCTGACAGTGAAGGTGGTTTCAACGATGTTGGTGAAGTTGGCTCTAACCCAGCGACCAGCACCCACGTCCCTCTTCTCCACAGTAAAGCCAGTGAGCTTAAAACCACCATCATACTCGGGCCTTGTCCACTGAATAGTGATGGTATTTTTGTTGACGAGGATAGGCTCAGGCTGACCCGGAGGGTCCACAGGATCCAAGGCCAGTATTGGCTCAGAGGCCTTGCTAGGCTTACCGATGCCAGCCAAGTTCTCAGCCGTGACACGGAACTCATAGGCAACTCCAGGTTCAAGCCCAGTGGTTTTGAAGATGTTTCCTTTCACAATACCTTTGCTGATCTTCAGCCACATGATGCTGCTTCGCTCTTTCCTCTCAAGGTGATATCCAATGACCGCATTTCCTCCATCATTCACAGGCTCATTCCAGCCAATAGTCATTGTGTCCTTGGTGAAAGATTCAACCTTAGGAGTACCAGGGGGTCCAGGAGCCTTGAATGGATAAGCAGCCACCACTGACTCTGAGGTAATGGGAGGTCCAACACCATATCTGTTTTTGGCCTTCACTCTGAACTGGTATTCTGAGTTGGTGGTCAGACGGATGGCTTTGAACATGGTGCGGATGACAGTGGAAGAAAGTTCAGTCCATGTTTGGCTCGTGGTGTCCCTGATTTCAACCACATAGTTGTTGATTGGAACACCTCCATCATTCACGGGAGTATCCCAGGCGAAGATGCAATAGGTACGAGTAATCTCCACAATCTTTATTGGCCCCTTGGGTGGCCCAGGAACGTCGTGTACCTTAACAAAGATGTTGTCTGACACAGAGCCAATGATGTTCTTTCCTGTCATGGTGTATGTGCCACTGTCAGATCTGATGCACTCATTGATGGTCAAGATAACTGTGGCACCAGCGGTCTCCACATTGGTTCTCTGCGTGAGCTTCAGGGCTCCTCCATCCTTCTGCCATGAGACAGTTGGTTTAGGTCGTCCCATAACTGGAATCTCAACCTTGATGTTGTCTCCTGCCTTCGCAATGACAGTCTTCTGGCACACACCACGCATGTCAAACTCAGGTAGGAAAGTGGAGTCCTTGATAGTGATGGTCTTGCTCTCACGAGGAGCACTTCTACCAGAATGGTTGACGGCCATAACACGGAAGATGTACTCTTCATTCTCATTGAGGTTCTTCACTAAGAAGTCCATAGTCTTGACAGTGTTCACATGGGCCCACTGGTCAGTTCCTTTCTTCTGGGCTTCAAGTACATATCCGGTCACTCTGCTTCCACCATCAAACTTGGGTTTGGTCCATGCCAGGCTCACAGAGCTCTTAGTGATGTCAGTAGGAATGATACTCTCTGGAGGAGTGGGTGCCTGCGATGCCCGGATTGGGTCGTTAGTTTCAACGGGTTCACCGATGCCATACTCATTTTCAGCACACACTCTAAAGTAGTATTCACAGCCTTCTCCCAAATCAGGGATCTTAGCTGAAGTGGTTGGGCATTTTGTAATGACTGTGGCATATGCCTTGCGTGTCGATTCCCTCTTCTGAACGATGTAGTTGGTGATCTTGGCGCCACCGTCGATGAGGGGCATCTCCCACTGCAGAGTGATGCTCTCCTTGTCCATGTGTATTGGTTTCAGGTTGATTGGAGGTCCAGGTGAATCCAGAACTCTTACATTGATGTCGACACTCTTCTTTCCTGCTGAGTTTTCAAGGGTAAGCTCATATTTTCCTGCATCAGTCCTTTTGCTGTCAGGGATGAGCAGCATGGTGAATGACTCAGTGCTGTCAATGACAGCGCGTGGAACAGGACCGTTCTCCTTGGTCCAGGTGACGGTGGGAGCAGGGCGTCCCTTAATTGGCACAAATAGACGAACGGAGCAGCCTGCCCTGACAACCAGGGTTCTCCTCAGCTCAACGTCCAGCTCCAGATCAGGCTCAGCTTCTCGCTCTATGATCTCAACCAGCTCCTGAGTCTCAGCAGCTTCACCCACTCCCTCAGCATTCACAGCACTGATTCTGAAGTTATATTTAGCTCCCTTTTCCAGCTCAGGAACAACAAACTCTGTGATTCTGAGTGGGGAAGATGGTGTGTCCTTGACCCATTCCTCTGTTCCGTCCTTCTTGTGTTCAATGATGTATCCAGTAACTGGCAGGCCACCATCATCCAAGGGTTTACCCCAGTTCAGAGTGGCACAAGTATTGGTTGTATCTGTAACTCTTACGTTAACAGGAGGTCCAGGCACATCTGAGACAAAAAAGAGAAATGATCAGTACTGTTTCAGTAAAATAAGGAATATTGCAGCATTAACAAAGTGTCACAATACAGTTGAGAGACTGAATTGTTACCAATTGTATTTCTCTTGTAAAATATAGATTTGGTTGGACAAGCCCAAATCTTTACATGGAAATTATACATAATCACACAATAATGCGTCAACGCCACAAGGTCTGCTTTACTCACCGGCAACAACTTTAGTTGTGATTGGTAGTGATGGTGAGCTCGGCTCGCCGAAGCCAGCTCTGTTCTCAGCCAGAACACGGAACTCATATTCAACACCCTCAGTGAGACCCAGGACTTCATAGCTAAGCTCAACAATGGATTTCTTGGCTGCTCTGGCCCATCTTGCAGCCTTCCGTTCCTTCTTCTCAACACAGTACCCTGTGATGTCACTTCCTCCGTCATCTGTAGGTCTCTTCCAGATCACGGTGGCACAATCTCCACCAATGTTCTCAACATCAGGTCTGGACGGCGCCCCAGGAGGACCTGTACATTCATGAACCATAATTTATATTAGTGATAATGATTTACATAGATACATAACCTAATAATCTAATACATAACTCATATTTATTTTATTTTATCATTATTGCCTTAGAGAGTTTAGCAAACTACAAAATAAACTGTACATACCGTATTTATCCACCATCTTGACTGCCTCAGAGTGGGATGGCTCGCTGCCTCCGTACTGGTTGACAGCAGTGACTCTGAAGAAGTACTCATTGCCCTGAATGAGCCTGGTGGCTACATAGTGACAGTCAAGGACCTTCTCCTCCAGGATGGTCCACATCAGACGACTGGTCTCCCTCTTCTCCAGGGTGTAATACTTGATAGGAGATCCACCGTCCTCCAATGGAGCCGTCCAGGTCAGGGTCACCTTCTCTGCGCAGACGCCACTAGCCTCGATGGGACCAGGAGCGGCAGGGACATCCAAGATCCTCACCTTAACAATCTCGTCCTTTGCACCGAAGGGGTTGGTGGCGGTGATGGTGTACTCCCCAGAGTCTGCTCTGCTGGCATACTTGATGGACAGGGTGGAGGAGGTGGTTGTGGTTTCGATTTGGACAATGTCGGAGGGCTTAAAGGTTTTTCCTCCTTTAGACCAGCTGGAAGTTGGAGCTGGCTTGCCCTGGATGCTGGTGGCAGTGATGACAATCGTGTCACCGGCTCGCACCGTTAGACCCTCCTTCACCTGGGAGTCAATGATGATGGTGGGTGCCGCTGTTGGACGCCACAGAAAACATGCATCAGATCAACTAGTATAACATTTGTACACATTGAGTAAAAAGGCTATACTTATATAGTGTTTACATTGGTGCCAATCAAAACCTTAATACGTAGTTAGTCGTTATTATTATTATTATTATGAATGGTAATTATTATGACACTGTACCATATGGTGTACTTACCATATTCATCTCTGCAGATGATAGTGTCAGTCTGTTCTGACGGTGGGCTGAGGGCTCCAGCGGCGTTCTTGGCTCTGATCCTAAACTCGTACTTGCAGCCCTCCTGTAGGTCTTTGATGGTGTAGGCTGGCTCCACCACGTTCACTGTGTTGGCCTTCCCCCAGATCTTGGAAGGCAGGTCACGTTTCTCAACGATGTACCCGGTCAGCCTATGGCCGCCGTCGGACTCGGGCTCGGTCCACTGCAGGGTGACGGTGCTGCGGGTGATGCTGACCACGTCGGGTTTACCAGGGGGGTCAATGGGATCCAGGGCCACATGCGGGTCGGTGGGAGCACTGGGTCGTCCCACTCCGGCCAGGTTGCAGGCCATCACCCTGAACTCGTACTCCAGTCCCTCTTTCAGACCAGGCGCCTTGAACTCTCTTGAACAGAGAACAGCCTGGTTGGCCCTCTTCCACAGCATGCTGTTCCTCTCCTTGAACTCAACATGGTAGCCAGTAATGGGGGATCCTCCAGTCTTCCTGGGGTCCACCCATGCCAGGTAGGCAGAGTCGTGACGCATGCTCATGATCTGTGGTGGGGGAGGAGCGTCAGGAGAGTTGAAGGGATGCTTGGCAATAAGGGCCTCTGACTTGAGTCCTTCCCCGACGCCGTACTTGTTTTCAGCAGCGACTCTGAAGATGTACTCTGTTCCCTCATGGAGGCCGGTCACTCTGAAGCCGGTGTGGGTGTCCACGGTGGATGACACCGTCACCCACATGTTGGTGACGGAGTCTCTCTTGTCCAGGATGTAGTTGGTGATTTCTGAGCCTCCATCGTCTTTGGGAACGCCCCACCTCAGAGTGGCGGCATCAGCCGTCACTTCCTTAAACTTGAGGGGCTGAACACAAAGGCCAGGCTTACCCACAACCCTGATGAAAATGACTGACTCCTTGGTTCCAGCGCTGTTCATCAGTTTGATGATGTACTTGGAGGCATCGCTCCTCTGGCAGTCTCTGATGAGGAGGGTGGTGTTGACGGCCGAGGACTCGGCACACACCCTGCCGGTGTCCGTCAGGTCCACGTCATCTCCCTTCTTCCAGCTCACCTTGGGCGTAGGCTTGCCAATGATGGGGATCTTCAGACGCACCGTGCTGCCCTCCTTGGCGATGTAGCACATGTTGGGCAGGTCCCGCAGGTCGCAAGAAGGAGAAATGAGCTGGTCCTTGGCGACAACAGTCAGCTCCTTGTCAGGTCCGTCTCCGGTGTCATTGACAGCTCTGACTCTGTAGTTGTACTCTTTGCCATGCACCAGATCCTTGGCGCTGTACTGCATGTTCTTAGACCTCATCAGCTCCTTATACTTGTCGTCTCCGTTCAGGACCTCCACGACGTAGCAGATGATGCGGCTGCCTCCATCAGTCTGGGGTTTCTTCCAGCTGAGGGTGCAGGAGTCCCTGGTCACGAGCAGGGTCTTTAAGTCCAACACAGGACCTGGTTCCTCTGAAGCTTTGACCGCATCGGTGGTCTCGCAGGTTTCTCCAGCCCCCAGCTCGTTGACAGCAGACACTCTGAAGCAGTAGCTCCTGCCAGCCTCCAAGTCTTTCACATCAAATATGTTTGTGGGACAGTTGCTGGAGATCACGGACCAGGACTTCCGCTCTGCATCACGCTTCTCCACGATGTAGTGGGTGATGTCGTACCCTCCGGTCATCAAAGGGACGTCCCATCCGATCGCGGCACTGTCCCTAGTTGTCTCTTTCACCTCCAGGTTGGCCGGTGGTCCGGGAGTGTCGAAAACTTTGACAATGATGGTGTACATCTTCATTCCGGCGGTACTGTCCAGACTCATGATGTATTTGCCAGCGTCGTAACGGTTGACGCCCTCTACCGTCACAAGGGTGTCGGTGTCGGTGGTCTTGATGACGATTCCCTGGCGTGACTTGATGTTGGAGTTCATCTTGGCCCAGGTGACCTTTGGAATGGGTCGTCCTTTGATGGTGGCGTACAGTTGCATGGTCTCTCCGCTACGAAGCTCCACCAACTGCTTCAGCTCTGCACTCAGCACTGCCTCTGGAGGAACCACAATATCTTGGACTTTGTGTGTACCAGGCACCTCACAGGGCTCGCCGAAGCCAACCTTATTGACGGCTGTGATGCGACACTGGTACTCGGATTTGAAGATGAGGCTCTGGATGGCGTAGCTGGTCTCCTGCAGGTTCTTGGGGACGTTGCAACGGATCCAGTCTTTGTTGTCGGTTCTCTTGCACTCCACTAGGTAGCCCAGGATGGGGCTGCCTCCGTTGCTGGCTGGGGGGCTCCATGCCAGGCAGATGGTCTCTCTGGTGGTGTCAGTCACACTTGGGTTCACCACTGGACCGGGAGGGTTGATGGGGTCCAGGGCGTAGGCTCCAGCAGATGGTTCGCTTGGCTCTCCCAGTCCAGCCAGGTTGAGGGCAGTGACTCTGAAGGTGTACTCGGTTCCCTCTGTGAGGCCGGTGATATCCATTGTCCGCTCGGTCACAGGCGCCCTGGTGACCTTGATCCAATTCATGTCGTTAATCATCTTCTTCTCCAGGATGTAGCCCAGGATGGTGGACTTGCCGTCATCTGCAGGCTCCTTCCAGCTGACTGTCATGCTCTCCTTGGTCATATTGGTGATCAAAGGAGCTTCACATGGACCAGGGACATCTGGGAGGGACACACAGTGGTTTGGTTTGTTAGTTTAGACTGACTCAAATTCAGTTTATCATCAGTGGTGGAATAAGTACTCGGTTTTTATTTATACTGTTCCTGTGGCGACTTACCGTATGGGTTCTTCGCAACGATAGGGTCGGTGACAAAGGCCTCTCCCACTCCATACTTGTTCTCAGCGCGGATGCGGAGCTGGTACTCACGGCCCTCGATCAGCCTCTGTACCACAAACTCGTTGATGTCATCTTTGATCTTTCCAGCCGCCTGGGCCCATTCCGTTCTGCTGGTCTCACGTTTGTCCACGATGTAGTTGGTGACGGGATCCCCACCATCCAGAAGAGGAGGTTCCCATGCCACCTTGATGCTTGTGGCAAACACCTCATTGCATTTGACATTAGTAGGAGGTCCGGGGACATCTGAGAATGAGAGAGAGAGGGGGAATATTTAGAATGCAAGGTCATGTTGTACTGTAAATACAATTCACATTTAGCAGATGCCCTTACCCAGAACGACTTGTAATATAATGTAATAATAACAGTAAGCATGAGCTCTAGTCAATAAACAAGGTCAATCACATAAATAGAGTGCCGAGAGAACATCTATGGTCATTAATTAATTGATAATTAAATTAATTATAAAAAATGATTGTGAATAGATTTCTAACTCTTACTGTGATATAATAATAATATATCACAGTAATGACATATTATGATATATAATAACAGGGTTAGGATTACTTACCCAGAACCTTGACCTCCACTTCTGCTGTCTTGGATCCGCTGGCGTTCTCAGCCAGGATGGTGTACGTTGCGGTGTGTTCCTTGGTGACCTTGCTCATCTCCAGTGAGATGTGTTCCCTCTTTTGGATGACCACCTGGCCCTCGCCCGACTTGAGGCTGTCCTCTCCTCTCTTCCAGGTGACTTTAGGCATGGGTTTACCAAACACATCAGCCTCCAGCAGCACCGTGCCACCAGCCTTCAGTGTCACACCCTTCTGCATCTTGGCGTTGAGCTCAATTCTGGGCGGAACTGCAACAAGGTGGAAAGAGATGTGACAGACGGTTATCATTTGTTATGGGTTATGATTCAGAAGTTATTGTTTTACTTTTCATTACAGAAATAGACAGACATACAAGACAAAATGTGACAAAAGGTTATAGAGGCAACCAATATTGTGAATGTGCAGCTGATATGATTGGGGCTGCAAGTATTTGATTAATTATTGATCATTTCTTATAACCAATGAAATCAATTCACTTTTGAACCTCTACAACAGGCTACAACTGAGATGAACAAATCCTACAGAACTTCCTTCCAATAATAATACAAAAAATAATCTCACCACTCTCAGCCTGGACCAGCACAGGGTCAGTGGGTTCAGAGGGTTTGCTGACGTTGACCGCGGTCTTGGCGATCACTCTGAACTGGTAAGTCAGTTCTCGCTCCAGTCCTGTCACTGTGTACTCCTCCCTAGGACAGTTCTGACTGCTGGTGTTGCAGCGAAGCCACACGTCACCCGGGACCCTCATGCTCTCCACATAGTAGCCAATGATCTTACTGCCACCGTCGTTCTTGGGTTTGGTCCACATCAGCATCACACTGTTCTTAGTGACGTCCAGGATGTCGGGTTTACCCGGGGTGTCTGAAAGAATAGATATAATGTACCTTTAACAAAAAATAATGTACCAAGTACAGATGCAAACTCAGGAATAGAGGGGTTTAAGTGTTTTTAAAAAAAATGCTAACATACCAATGGGACACCTGGCGGTGACAAAGTCTGTCTTCTTGCTGGCTTTGCCCTGTCCGGCACGGTTGATGGCAGACACTCTGAAGGTGTACTCCAGACCCTCGATCAGGCCGGCACATGGGTACTCCGTGGAGCGGACCACCGTGTCGTTGGCCTTCACCCACAGCAGGCTGTTCCTCTCCTTCCTCTCGATGTAGTAGCCGGTGATGGGACTGCCGCCGTCACTCTCGGGCGTGTCCCACGCCACAAACATACAGTCTTTGTTGCACTTGTTGATACGGCAGTTGAGGGGCTCGCCAGGAAGTTCTGTGGATAAATGTTATATATGTATCTTTAGGACAACATTGAATTATACCATGTTATACCATGCGTATGTTCTATATATATGAAAATAAATAATTTCAGCTAAATAGGATTCTTTATATACACTATTACTAGATATAGATATAATTCTAGATATAACTAACTAGATATAGATATTATTCTAGATGTAACCATTACTACATTTGCGATTCTAGATAACTATCACAAGATACAGATATAATTCTATTGCTGGATATACTGTAGATATGATTCTAACAATCACTAGATAGAGATATAATTTGAAACCAACCGAAGGGGAACTTGGCAACCATGCGGTCGGACTGGGCGGGATCTGAGATTCCGAATCGGTTCTCAGCGCGGATGCGGAAGATGTACTCCTTTCCTGGGATGAGTTTGCCCAGTCTGCAGCCGCACTTATTAGAGGAGACGGCAGTGACCCAGTCCCCTCTGGACAGGTCAGATTTCTCCACCACGTAGTTGGTGATGGGACTCCCTCCATCCTCCAGCGGTTTGTTCCATGCCAGAGTGCAGGCATCTGAGTCAATGTCGCTGATCTCAATGGGACCTTCTGGAGGCCCAGGGATGTCTGTCACACAATACAAGAAAAACATCAATAAATGAGTGTGCCACCCCTGCCCAACATTCTTTTTTCTATTTTCTGAAAAATAACAGTTTTGGACATACAAGCGATGATATATTATCATACTACGTTTGTTATGTTTTGTAATGCAGACCTTTGATGATGATCTTGATGGTCTGTTCCACCTTGCCACCGCTGTTTTCAGCCACCAGGGTGTAGTCTCCAGTGTCCGTCCTTGTTACATCTTTGATGATAAGGACACACATGTTTCCTGACTTGTGGACGGCCAGGCGGCTGGAGGAAACCACAGGAGTCTCCCCACGCATCCACTTGCAGGTGGGAGCAGGTTTTCCAGAAATCAGGGCCTCCACCCTCAGCTTGGCTCCAGCTTTGGCACCGGTGGTCTCTGCCATGACAATCTTTGGTTCCACTGTTGACAACATTTTTAATTAATGCAAGAACAATGGCTTCTATCTCAGCATGGAAGAGAAAGGCTGTGGTTTCTAAACTACAGAGATGGCACGGAAATGGTGCCATCTCGTGAGCATTAGTGGGGCAATGATTGAACTTACACGTCTGTTCTTTAATCTCGGTGGCCTCTTTGGTCTGAGTGAACAGACTGAGCCCCATAATGTTCTTGGCAGCCACTCTGAACTTGTATCTCTTTCCTTCCTTCAGTCCACTGATGGAAACGCTGAGGCCCTTCACCGTGGTGTAGGTGTTCCAGGCCTCAACCACCTTCTTCTTCTCATCGTCCTCGTCCTCGTCCTCTTCCTCTTCCTCTTCTGGCTCTGGGGCAGGAGGAGGTGGAGGAGGTGCCTCCTCTCCTTCAGGAACCTTTAATAGAGATTATCGATTTAATGTTTACATTCAATTATACTGTAAGTAATCAATTTAACATTTTAGTCAGATCATATTGATTTAACAAACCTCCACAGGTTTGGGTGGTTCGGGTGGAGGTTTGACCTCCAGGTACTCCACCACATAGCCGTCTATCTTGGCTCCTCCATCCCTCATGGGTTTCACCCAGCCCACCACAGCACTGTTCTTAGTGATCTCCAAAATGTCGATCTTCTGGCAAGGCTCAGGTTTGCCTGAAAAACAAAGTTTTATTTAGTTTAGTTTTTTTTTACCAAGACACATTTCTACCCCTTATAAACAAAATGATGCTTTAATCTGATAAAAAGAATAAGTTGTATGAATGCACATACAGTAGAAGTGCTGTAGTATTTTGTGACACTTGCTGACTTGCTGTAGCATTTGGGGATACTTACTGACAGGATCGCAGGCCACGTAGGCGGTTGGCGTGGCCACAGGTACTCCAGCACCGTACTGGTTGACTGCTCGGATTCTGAAGTAGTACTCTGAGCCGTTCATCAGGCCGGTCACCTTGAAGGGAAGCGTGTCGAGTGGAACCTCGGCCTTGACGGTAGCCCACGTCTTGCGGTCAAACTCACGCTTCTCCACGGTGTAGTGAAGGATCTCGCTACCGCCGTCAATGTCTGGGGGCATCCAGTTCAACATGATGGAGCTCTGTGTGAGGTCAGACGCCTCCAGATTCTGCACGGGTCCCGGGGTGTCTGTTTGAAAATAAATCCATTGAAATTAAGATTAAGAAGGTACTGTTGGATACAATCAACTTGATACACACTTATTTTCCTTTGTCTACAAATTATAGCGGCATTGATTTGATTGATTGTCTTAAAACTTGAATTGCATAATGAGCAGTACATTGATCATATATTTATCAACTGGTTGATTGTATATTAATATTGATGATCCACACACTCACCCAGAACCTTGACGTTAACGAACACGGCTTTCTCTCCCGCGACACTCTTCACGGTCAGGCAGTACTTTCCAGAGTCGTTGCGGGTGCTGTCGGGGATGACCAGGAACGTCATGGTATCAATGATGTCCACGTTGCCCTTCCTCACCACGTTGTCCAAGCCCATCCTCCTCCAGGTGACCTTGGGAGGAGGTCTGCCTCTGATGGTGGCACACAGTCTGATGGGGCATCCAGCCCTCACCGTCAGTCCTGCCTTCATGTTGGCATCCAGCGTAACCTCTGGGACCTCTGTTGATGGCACACATTAAGGTACAGCTTGTTAAGAATGTCATTTAGACAGATGCAAGGTTAAATGTTTCAATGTAGTATCAAATAGCATCAAATGCACAATGATGTTTTCTTACCGAGTATCTCCTTGGGCTTGGCAGGTGCACCCAGGTCACAGGGCGAACTCAGTCCCACCTGGTTCTGGGCAGACACTCTGAACTCGTACAGCAGCTCCTCGTCCAGGCTGGAGACCGTGAACTCACACACCACCAGCTGGGCAGCGACGTTGCACCTCTTCCAGCCATCATCTCCCTTCTTAGCGCTTCCCAGCAATCTCATCTCCACCACGTAGCCGATGAGGGGAGCTCCTCCGTCAGACACAGGCTTGGTCCAGCCCATCGTGATGGAGGTCTTGGTGCTGTCCAGGACCTTCATGTTGGTGGGGGGAGCTGGGGGCTCTGTGAAGAGAAAACAAAGGTTTTTATTTTAATTGTATTCATAGATTGTAGATTTTATATGTGTATGCTGTGCAGGACTTTGATCAACATTGGTTGTTTTTAAACATGCTCTACAAATAAAATTGACTTGACAGATATAGTTACATATCATTTCATAGTATTGACTGATTACATACCAACGGTGTCCTTGGCAGTGATCGTTCTTGAAGGCTTGCTTGGGTTGCTAAGTCCAATTTCATTGACAGCTTTGACTCTGTACTGGTAGTCATGGAGAGGCAGAAGGCCAGTGACAGTGAGTTTGGTTCCAGGGATGGCGTCTTTGTTGACAGGAGACCACCTGATAGCATGCTCCTCCCTCTTCTCCAGCAGGTAGCCTGTGATTGGCTTGCCTCCATCTTTGTCTGGCTGCCACCACTCCACGGTCATCTCTTCTCTGGCGATCTTGGTGACTTCTGGGGCATCAGGTGTTCCTGGCACGTTGAACTGGGTTCCAGCGACGATAGCCTCGCTCTCCACGGCAGGACCGGGGCCCATCTTGTTCTCAGCACGGACTCTGAAGATGTACTCGTTGCCCTCGACGAGGCGTGTGACGTTGGCACTGTTGGTGATGACAGCGTTGGAGTGGACAGACCAAACTCCTCTCTTGCTCTCGCACTTCTCGATGATGTAGTTGTAGATATCACAGCCGCCATCATCCTCGGGGACTTCCCAGGCCAGGTGGCACCTGTCTGTGACGATGCCAGACACCTTCAGGTCCCTGATGGCGCTGGGTCTGTCCAGAACATTGAGCACAGAGTGAGCAGCGCAGGTTCCTGCACTGTTGGTGGCAGTAACAATAAATTTGCCACTATCTGTGCGCCTGGCATTTGTAAGAAGGAGCTTAGTGTAACCGGCACTGGTCTCAAATGACATCCTAACACCCCGTCTCAGCTCAGCCGGGCTCTCATCCTTCGTCCATTTGAATTCAGGTTGGGGTGTGCCCTTGATTGTAGCCTCGAGGTTAACGGTGTCTCCAGCCTTCACCACCACAGTGCCATCGGGTGTAATTTTAATCTCAGGTTCCACCAGGTGCTCTTTGACCAAGATCTCAGGTGTGGTCACCCAGTTGCTCTCTCCTCCCTCATTCTTGGCCTGGACCCTAAACTCGTAGATCTGGTTCTCAATGCATCTGTCTGCCATGAAGTATGTCTCCTTGATGGCTCCTTTGTGCAGCCTCTCCCACTCCTCGGATTCCTTGGGCTTCTTCTCCACGTGGTATCCCAGGTTTCGGCTGCCTCCATCGTAGTCTGACTTCCTCCACTTGAGGAAGCAGAAGGTCTTGCCGATCTCTGCAGCCTGGAAGTCATTCGGTTCACTGGGTTTCTCAATGGGATCCACAGCAAGAATGGCTGTCTTGGACTCAGTGGGGGGGCCGGCACCAATCTTATTCTCTGCACTGACACGGAATAAGTACTCACATCCCTCTGTGAGAGAAGCCTTAAACATTCTCTTAGTGCAGTCATTGGCCGCCACAGTCCATCCTCTCTGGCTGGGCTGACGCTGCTCTATGATGTACTGATGTATCTCAGAGCCTCCATTGTCCTCAGGGTTCTCCCAGGAAACAATGCAAGACTTCTTGGTTGCATAGGCCACCTTCAGGTTCTGGACGGCTCCTGGAATATCAAGCACGTTAACGATGACGGTGGCCGTTGCCTGTCCGCTGCTGTTCTTGGCCAAAATGGCGTATTTTCCATAGTCGGACCTAACTGACTCACTGATGACCAGCTCACACATAGGGTAATTGTTGTTCATCTCAATGCGCTTTTCTCTGCCTAGAGCTCTGGCATCCTTAGTCCATGTAATCTCTGGGTCGGGCCGGCCCTTCACCCTGGTGATCAGGCTGATGATCTGGCCTGCCCTAACGGTCAGAGTGTCACGGCATGAACAATCCACCACCACCTCAGGAGGCACCAGGATGTCCTTGGCTAGGACGGTCTCTGCTAGATCCCTGGGGTCACTGTCCCCAATAATGTTAGTGGCGCTGACGCGGATCTTGTACTCCATTCCCTCAACCAGGCCTGGCACTCTGAAGGCACACATCTTGACCAGCTCTTTGTTGAGTCTATCCCACTTGCCACTGCCTGTCTTCTGGGCCTCCACCACGTAGCCCAGGATGGGGCTACCTCCATCTCTGTTTGGCTTGGTCCAGCAGATGTCGGCGTAAGACTTGCTCCAGTCCTTCAGCTTGAGGTTGCCAGGAGGTCCAGGCTTGGAGAGGGCGCGAGTGGCCTTGATGGGGTCAGAGATGGGTGAGGGCACACTGATGCCAGCAATGTTTTCTGCAAACACCCTGAACTCATAGCTGTTGCCCTCAAACAGGCCAGAGACTCTGTACCTGACGTCCAGCACGGGGGTCTTGTTGACGCGGATCCACTTGCCAGTCAATTCTCTACGTTCAATCACATAGCCGGTAACGGGGCTGCCTCCGTCGTGATCTGGCTCAGGCCACTCCACCGTTACGGCGTTCTCTGTGATGTCGGAGCACTCTGGGAAGCCTGGTGGGCCAGGGGGATTGAACAAGTGCTTTGCAATAGTGGGAGGACTCTCCAGGGGAGCTCCAATACCGATCTTGTTCTCTGCGCGGACACGGATAATATACTCACGACCCTGCTCCAGTCTGGACACTTTAGCCTTGGTGGCGGTGCCAGTGGACTGGACCACAGACCAGGGCTCCCATGACTTCTTTGTATCCTTCTTCTCCACCACATAGGCGATGATTGGCGTGCCGCCATCGTCCTTGGGCGCCCTCCACTGGATCATCATGTATTCGGGAGTCACCTCCAGGATGTTGACAGGACCGATGGGAGGTCCAGGGATGTCCAACACGGTAACGTGCAGGGCGACGGCCTTGCTGCCTGCTGGGTTGGACACAGAAAGGATGTACTCTCCAGTGTCTCCTCTCTCAGCCTTAGGGATGCTCAGGACAGTGGACAATCCCACAGTATCGATCGCGAAGCGTCCCTCAGAGACAATCTCCTTGTCGTCGCTCAGCCACTTGGGTGTGGGGGTGGGGATGCCAACCATGGTGGCTGGGAGTACGATGGCATTGCCAGCTTTCACAACCAGACCTTCAATAAGCTTCACATCCACTTCAATAGTTGGTGCCACTGGAGAAAGAGTGTTAAGACAGCAGAGTTAGGATAGAGTGTGATACAGTATACAATCATTTTATATCATTTATATAATAATTGTAAACTACATTGAAAAACTATATTCCAAACTTATTCTATGGAAAAATGCTTCTATAAATTCTAGTTTATAAGAATGCATGTCACTGACTGGCTATTATAGTATGTCAGTAAAATAAACAGGTCTTACAGGTCTTCTCTTGGCACGTGACAGGAACAGTGGTGTCGGGCCGGCTCACGCCGACGCTGTTCTGAGACTTGACTCTGAAGCGATACGTCTTGCCCTCCTCCAGGCCGGTCACGTGGCTGCGGGCGTCAGTGACCGTCTTGAAGGTCACCCAGTCTGTCTGGCCCTCTTCCTGGTGCTCAACGATGAAGCCTGTGATCGGACTTCCTCCGGTGCGTTCAGGCCACTCCCAGGCCAGCCACACATCATTCTTCTCTACGTCGGTGTGGTGAATGTTCTTTGGTGGACCAGGAGGATCTGTCATAGGAAGGCACAAAAGTCACTTATTAGTTATTAAGGATGATCATTATCTATCATATCAAGTGATCTGTAAGTGACTGTGTTGGTAGTACACAGTAGTAGCAGTACTCACACATAGGATCCAGAGCCTTGATGGGCGTCTTGGTGGTAACAAAGTCACTTCTGCCAAACTGGTTCTCAGCAGCGACTCTGAACAGGTACTGTGTGCCCTCCACCAGGTAGATGGCCATCAGAGACGGCTTCTTATTGGCTGGGGAGACGGGCACCCAATTCTCGGCGGCCACGTCCTTCTTGTGCACCACGTAATGGGAGACCACGGCCCCTCCGTCGTCCTCTGGTTTGTTCCAGGTCAGGTAGCAACTCTCGCTGGTCACCTCCGAGATCACCAGGTCCCTGGGTGGGGAAGGTTTGTCTGGAGGAAACGCAAAGGAAACAGAACTGTGGTTTAATAAACCGCTTATCGACATGGTGTGCTATCTGGGGATTGTCAGTCATTTCTTTGTTTATTTATATTTCAGTAGTAGGCTTTGCGTATTTTTTTTTGTGTCATATGTGCGCTGTGCATTTTGTTTACAAAGCCTAAAGGCAAACAGAAATGTAATTCTACTTTTAGGTTCCAATGTTAAATGCCCAAAACACAATTAAACCATTCATTGCAATATGACAAATAATCATCAACAAAAAATGTCATGATCGTGACAGTTTGAGTAACAGATCACACTCACTCAGGACGAGGACAGACACTGTTGCTGATACTGTCCCCACTGGGTTCTCTGCCGTCAGGGTGTAGCTTCCGGAGTCAGGGCGGACACACTTGTCGATGAAGGCCTTGCTGCCGCTGGCGGTGGTGGCAACGGTGACGTGAGTGGGCATGTCGCCGTCGTTCTTCTTCCAGCTGAGGGTGGGCAGAGGGACCCCTCTGACGGTGGCACTCAGGGTGATGGGAGTGCCCAGCATGGCCAGGTGGTCCCGGGACATGTTGGCATCCAACAGCAGCTCTGGTACCTCTGTACACACAAACATGCAGTAGATACATCATTAAATATCACAGTATGAATTAATGTACCTACTTATTGTGTTACATTTTAATGGGCATAATATACAACTCAAGTCAGCATGTTTGTAAACCAATCTTGAATATATTACGTGGTACAATGTCTTTATGATGTCTACCATGTATAACTTGATGCTATTATATTTATTATCCCCTTATCGTTTCTTCTATCACCAGTCACAACAAGCACTGACCCAGTCTGTCGTGGACTTTGATGTTTTCCTTGATGTAGGCGGGGTCCGAATTCCCTGCAGCGTTGACGGTCATAATCCTGAAGAGGTACTGTTTTCCGTCTTCAAGTCCCGTCGCCACGTAGTGCAGGTCGGGACACTCCTCTGGGGTCTTGTTGGCGGGCACCCACTCCACCTTACCGGGTTCCTGGTACTCCACCATGTAGCCCAAGATGCGGCCCCTGCCGTCGTGGCGGGGCATCTTCCACTTCAGACTCACTGAGTCCTTGGTCTTGTCGTAGGCCTCCGGCGTGACTGGAGGGCTGGGCAACACTGCAGAGCCATAGAAATAGTTTTAAGGTAAACCCTACTGGAAACTTGCAATATTGGTGTCGATATCAGTGGATTTGACCATGTCATTAATTGGTAATTGGATATCATTTCAATAAATTGCATCCGTAATATAAATGAAAAGCTAATACGTATATAGAACATAACGGAATGAAATCTAACCGATGGGGTCCTTGGCTAAGATGGGTACGGATGGAGGGCTGGGGTCTCCAGTTCCTAGCTCGTTCTCAGCCATGACTCTGAACTCGTACTCGGCACCCTCGGTCAGGTCCTGCACTCTGAACTGTGTGTGGGGGTACAGGGGCTCCCTGGTGACACGCGACCACCTCTTGGAAGACAGCTCCTTCTTCTCCAGCACATAGTTGTTGATTGGTTTACCACCATCCTTGGGTCTGGACCACAGAACCAGACAGTTGGTACCGTAAACCTCTCTAACCGTTGGCGCCTCAGGGGCCTCTGGCACTCCTAATGAAGATGACACAGAAAAAAACATTGTTATAGGGCTGTATTTGTAAATCGAACTGATATAATAGATACTTGTATTAAATATTTTATCGTTTATGTGGAACAGTTATTATGAAAAATATACCAATGAAAGGCTATATAAAAAATAAAATTGTTTAATTGAAAAGGTTACACAGTATGACATGAATAATAATGAAAGCAGTAGTGGTGACATACTGAAGAGGTCCTTGGCTTTCATCTCCTCAGACTCGGTAGGGTCGCTGATACCGTACATGTTCTCAGCACAGATCCTCATCACGTACTCTCTGCCCTCTGTCAGCTTGGTGATCTGAGGGACGACAAACAGAAGATCATACACTGGTAAATACTTTTAGTGGAAACTGACATAATTGTACTTAATTACAGTACTTGAGTACAGATAATGTGTAAGAATAATAAAGACCTTGCAGGTTGTCTTGGTGGAGGCAGCGGTGACAACGATCCACTGGTCCCTGTTGACGTCTTTCTTCTCGATGATGTAGTTGGATACGTCTACTCCTCCGTCGTCCATTGGGGGCTTCCAGGAGATCACCATGTACTCCCTGTGCACCTCATCGAAGACCACGGGACCCACCGGAGGGGTGGGACGATCTGAAACGGCGCACACACAGGAACGTTAACGGAACGATCAATTTTTCAATTCAACATGTGAATTGGTCAAAGACACATTCTAGAACAATATATTTTGATCAGCGCCAGGCTGTCGGTCCAACGTACCGACTACGATGACGTTGCACACTCCCTTCCTGGATCCGGTGCTGTTCTCCACCACCACCATGTATCTGCCGCTGTGCTCTCTCTTAGCCTTCATCAGACCCAGAGACATGGTGTTCACCGTGTTCTTAAACACTGTGTGAGGGTCCGCCTTCAGCTCCACGTCATCCCGGTACCACATGATGGACGGGGCGGGTTTGCCCGTGTAGCGGCCCTGTAGCTGGACAGACTCACCCACGCGGATGATGATCTTGTCCCGGAAGTCCAGCTCGATGGTAGGAGGTTCTGGATGAGACACGACAAAGTTGGGAACGTGAGTGTGCATTGTGCAAGCTGGCTGTGTCTCTCTGTCTCTGTCGCTCTATCTCTGTCTTTCTCAGACACAAGACACAAGACACAAGCTCTGATCTTGTAGATCTGCTATTTCCATTTTTTTATGAATTTATACAGCTGTATGGTAAGATCAGGCGACTGTGTAATAATTGTGACAGACCTATCTACATGTACAGTATGTGTTCAGTATGTGTTGTTGTGTACTACATGTACAGCACATGGACATATATACGCGTCCCTCACCCAGCTGATCCTTGCAGGTGATGGGCTTGGTGCTGAAGGAAGGCTTGCCGGGTCCGATCTCGTTGACGGCGGACACCCTAAACTCGTAGGTGTCTCCCGCCCGCAGGCCATCCAGCGTGAACCTCCTCTCAAGCAGGTGGTCCTTGGTCAGCCTGCTGAACTTGTCCTTGCCGATCATACGGGCCTCCAGGATGTAGGAGGTCACCTCCGAACCGCCGTCGTTCTTGGGCGGCTTCCACGTGACGCTGATGTAGTCCTTGGTGATGGCGGTGACCTCGATGTCCTCTGGGCGGTCGGGCACGGCTGAGGGGGGAAGGGAGAGATGATTATTAATGTGTTACGTTCTTAATTGAAAACCAGAACCGTGCGAAGCTGATTTTGTATGTAAATACAACGTTAATCTGTCGTCACACGTACTGATTGGGTCTTGGATGGTGATCTCAGACGCGGTTCCGATGAACGGTCCCACACCGATGGCGTTCTCGGCCGCCACCCTGAAGAAGTAGGTCTTCCCGATGGTGAGGCCATGGGCAATGGCTGTGTGTCCGCCGATGTTGGCCGACACTGCGGTCCAGGCCTTCCTTTCCGCCTCGCGCTTCTCGATGACGTAGTTGGAGATGGGAGAACCACCGTCATCGTCTGGGAAGCGCCAGATAAGCTTACAGGAGTCACTGGTCAGCAGCTCAGCCTGGAAGGGGATTCCGACTGGTCCAGGAGGGCCTGCAAGAACACGAGGAGGAGTTAGAATACACAGATTCATGTTGCACCCCAAAGTTCAATGTCGATTAGCTCGATTAACGGTTGCACCCCAAAGTTCCATGTCCTAATCTCTTATCTCCATTACCCAGAACTTCAACGGTGACGTCCTTCTTCTTTTCTCCGGCGCCGTTCTTGGCGGTGAGCGTGTAGACTCCCTGGTGCTTCCTGGTGCAGTTCTTGATGACCAGAGAGGAGCTGATGGCTGTGGTCTCCACTGCTGCCTCGGCGGGGAGTGCGGCTCCGTCTCTGGTCCAGGTGATCTCCGGAGCCGGCTGACCCGACACGTAGGCGATGATACGGATCACCGCTCCGGCGGGGACCACCATCCTATCCTTCATGGACGCGTCCAGGTCCACCTCAGGAGCAACTAAGGACGGGATGAGAAGAATAGATGAAAGGGGTTAAGGTGGTGTAAGTGAGAAGAGAGGAGAGACATGTGAAGAAGAGTGAATGGTTAAGAGAACTCACCAGCTCTGTCGTTGACCTCCAGGACTTCAGGGATCTCTCCAGGATCACTGTTCCCAGCGATGTTGAAGGCGATCACTCTGAACTTGTATTTTCCACCAGTCTTCAGACCAGTAATCACAAACCTGGTTCCTCTCACCTCCTTCTCCTTAGCCTGAGGGTGACACCAGTACAGCTTAGACACCGTGGTGGAAGAAGTACTCCAATTTCTTTTCTTTTTCTAACTTAAGTAAAAGTAGCATGATCACAATGTAAAAATACTATGTTTCAAGTAAAAGCAGGTTTGAGAACACAGTGGTCCAATGAGAAAGGTTTTAGTTCTAACCTTAACCCAGGGCTCGGTTCCCTCCTCCTGGTACTCCACCCAGTAGCCCATGATCTTAGAACCTCCATCCTTCAGAGGAGGAATCCATTCCAGATCCACCGTGGACTTGGTCCAGTCGATAATCTTGGGAGTGGGAGGAGATGGTGGTGCTAAAGGAGAGACACACATCATGGTCAGTCAGTGTGCTATACCGCTGTGTTTTAACCAGTAGTGGAAGAATTACTCTAATTGATGTCACTAAACTAAAAGTAGCAAAACCGCAATGTAGAAAGTAGTAACTTTCCACCACTGGTTCTAACAGTCTCTAACAATGTGTCAGTTCTTACTGATGGGGTCTCTGGCAAACACGGGGTCGGTAGGCCCGCTGTAGAGTCCTGGGCCGGCCGCGTTGATGGCTGCCACTCTGAACAGGTACTGTGCCCCCTCAATCAGACCCGTCACCACGTGGGACTCTCCCAGCGCCCCGGGGCGGATGGGGTCTCGGGTGCAGCGGGCCCAGCGTTTGGACGTGGTCTCTTTGCGCTCCAGCCAGTAGCCGGTGATGGGGCTGCCGCCGTCGTCCTCTGGCTCATCCCAGGTGAGCGTCATGCTGTCCAGGGTGATGTTGGAGATTTTGGGCTTCTCGCACTGGCCGGGAGGAGCTACAGGGACACATGGGATGTTATTTTAAAACATTCTAATCACCATGGATACAGATCTTCAAATAGTAAAAGAATCATCAAAACAAAAAAAATCATCAAGTTAACAGATACGTACCCATAACGATCCTGGCGACTTCAGAGTCGCTGTCCAGCCCTTCTCCAACTCCATACTTGTTCTGGGCAAAGATGCGGAACACATACTCATGTCCCGTCATCAGTTTCTCCACCGTCCAAATCCTCTCTTTGGGCTCGTTGGTGACAATGGCCCAGGCGGCCCTGCCCTGCACACGTTTCCAGATGACGTAGTTTGTCACCTTGGAGCCACCGTCGTCCGTTGGCGGCAGCCAGGACAGAGTGACGTGTTCAGGGCCGATCTCCTCAAACTTGATGGGAGCGGAAGGTGGCCCGGGAAGACCTGGAGAACAGGAGACAAAATATCATAAGTAAAGCTCACACTAAGCACTAAGCTCACAGAGTCGTTATATTTGAAATAGAGCGTAAGTGGTTAATTCATAATGTACTTTGTCCTTTCCTAGAAATGCAGTGGAGTCAAAAGTACGATATTTGTCTTTGAAATGTAGTTGAGTGAGAGTCACAAGTATCCCAAAAGACAAATACTCAATTTAAGTACAGTACTCAAGTAAATGTACTTCGTTACTGTCCGCCAGTGACTACTACTACTTGTAATAATGCTATGAAGAGTAATCGTACCCAGCACATTGAGTCTCATCTCTTTGGAAGCTTTGCCCAGGCTGTTGGTTGCCACCAGCGTGTACAGTCCAGTGTCCTTCCTCTTGCTCTGCTGGATGATCAGGGTGCAGCTGTCGTCCGACACCATCTTGTTGATGTGCTCGTCGTACTGGATCTCCACCTTCTCGTCTGGCTTGAGGGCCGGAGCCTTGTACCAGGTGAGCGTGGGGAAGGGACACCCGCGCACGTGGGCCACGATGCTGACGTCTGTGCCCTGCTCTTCCTCCATGAACTCTTTAATCTCAATGGACGGAGCACCTGGAGAGAATAATAGACAAGATAGAAAAGGCTTTAGTGGACTGTTTTTAATACTCCAGACAGTCAGTAGATGATAGTTTCTACAAGGCGGATCGCAGCATGTGTGTGTGTGTGTGTGTGTGTGTGTGTGTGTGTGTGTGTGTGTGTGTGTGTGTTTCTTCTTACAGGTGGCGTCCTGTAGCAGAATGGGGCCAACGGTGGTAGAAGGTCTGCTGGCTCCAGCCACGTTGTAGGCCGTCACTCTGAACTCATACTCATCTCCCTGGGTCAGGTCCTCCACCTTGTAGCTGGTGGTGTCAATCTCTCTCCTGCTAACCCTGCACCAGTCCTCTTTCTGGGCCTGGCTTGCAGCCCAGCGGAGCATGTCTACGTGGTAGTGGGTGACTTCCGATCCTCCATCGTACTTGGGAGATTTCCAGGTGAGAGTCAGAGTTCCCTTCTTGACGTTTTGGATCTTCAGTCTGGTTGGTGGATCCGGGGGGTCTGCGGGAAGAAGAATGAAATTCTTAACGATGTTGTGTGACCCCTCCACTACCACTTTGAGAAGCAGTGATGTAAATACACGTTAATAACATATTATAACTACACAAGGTCATGTATTGTAGCTGTTTTTAACGTACGGATGGGATCTTTAGCCCTGGCTGCCTCCTCGGTCACAACAGATGGTCCAAATCCAAAGATGTTCTCAGCTTTCACGCGGAACAGATACTCTGATTCGAACATGAGGTCTGTAACCACCAGAGACTGGGCTGCACACGCCGGGTTCACCTGGGAGATAAGATAAGAGAGATAAGAGATGAGATGAAGGAAGTCGTGTTTTGACAATAGCCAGGAATACAAGACAGTAAAAACAGTAAGACATCAAAATATGGCGGCGTAAACTTGGTGGTGGTATTATTAACCTTGGTCCAGGCCTTTCCTTGGACAGTCTTCTTCTCAATGAAGTAGCTCTTGATTCTCTCTCCTCCGTCACTCTCTGGGGGCATCCAGTACAGTCTGCAGGTGCCTCTGGTGATATCACTGACCTTCAGGTCTCTGACAGGTCCGGGCAGGTCTGGAAAAGCAACACAACAGCAGTGTCATCAGTGCACAACACACAATATAAATTATGTGTCAATAAAAGAGCAGGTTATAAAGGATAGATTTCATACTTTTCACTTATACATACAGCACCTTTAATACGGTGCAGTTTGGGTCAAATGACTTAACTTAATATAAATAAAATCCTTATTGTATCCTTATCTTGATCATAAATGTGTGGTCCTTACCGAGGACGTTGACTCGGATTTTCAGGTGCTTGTGTCCGGCTGCGTTCTCTGCATTGATGATGTAACGTCCGGTGTGGATCAACTGGCTCTCGGCGATGATCACCAAAGAGCCGCTGTCTGTGCCGTAAATCTACAACACAAACACATGTTAAAAAACACGAATTCTCTACCCGTTTCATTTCAAAGACCCCCAATTTGATATCCATTTTGAAATTGTGATTGTAATGTATTGTTGCATACCTCTGAGTCAATGGGCATTTTGTGGATCTCGTTCTTCATCTCCGTCTCTGCTGGTCCATCGAAGGTCCAGGTGAGTTTGGGAGCTGGTCTGCCTGTGACCGTGACGGGAATCCTCACCATGCTTCCAGCCATGATGTTGAGCAGCTCGGGAGCACTCACACCCAGGGTGAGGACAGGTTCAACTGGACAAATTAAAACAACGCATTAATACCTCAATGTATCCTCCATGGAATAAATGCAAGTTGTATAAATGAATAATTGTAAAATAAATACAAAATATATAACGAATACATACTTAGGATATCCTCGACTATGATGTCTGCGGTCTTGGCTGGTTCGGAGTTGCCAGCAGCGTTGACGGCGTAAACCCTGAACTTGCATTTCTTCCCTTCCTTCAGCTCAGGAACTGTGATCTCTGTGGTTGGGTGAAGCTTATCAGCTGGGTTCACCCTCCTCCAATCAGGAGAGCCCTCCTCGTGCACCTCGATGATGTAGCCCTTAATGGGACTCTTTCCGTCCTTGTCCGGAGGGCTCCAGCTGAGCGTGATGCTGTCCTTGGTCTTATCTTTAACCGCCACTGCGGTGGGGGGGCTGGGAGGGTCTGGAGAGGAGAACACGTTACAGTTTATTTAATGTTAAAACTTGTCAGTTGGAACCATCATCAGTGTAAAGGTAGTGTCAAGTGATTTTTTTGTTATTGTTAAAACTAAATGTTTCTTGTTAACATGTGAACATGTCTACTCACTGCATGGATCTGCAGCAAAGCGGGACTCTGTGGACTCGCTGTGAGGTCCTATTCCCGCAGCGTTGCACGCTGCCACTCTGAACTGGTACTCTGTGTCTGGGATGAGCCTCAGGACAGTGTACTGCAGTGCCTTCACCGCAGGCTTGGTGACGGGGGCCCTGTTACAACGGCCCCAGTACACGGCTCCCTTCTCTCTCTTCTCCAGCCAGTAGCCCTGGATGGTGGAACCGCCGTTCTCCAGAGGAGGCTCCCAGGTGATGGTCATGGTGGTGGAGGTGCCAGAGATGATCTTGGGGAAGCGTGGGGGTCCGGGGAGACCGAAGGGGTCCTTCAACTCCACCTTCTCAGAGTCGCAGCCGTCACTGAGGCCGTACTTGTTCTGGGCTTTGATCCTGAACTGGTATGTGCCCTTGACGTTCAGTTTGTACACCTGAAGGAACACAGAGAGAAGAAAGACATGTAGAATTTGATACAGATGCTCCCTGGAATTGTGTGATGATGTGCTGTAACACAGATTCTTGATATTCAATAACATTTTGTATAATAGACCCACACAAAGACAGCAAATGCACATGGTTTGATGAAGTTTCATCTTACCCCAAATCTCCTGTCGATCAGGTTGATGGTTATAACCTCAAAGTCAGACTTCTTCTTGCTGGCGTCTCTCTTTTCCACAACGTAATTGGTGATTTCACTTCCTCCGTTGTCCTCTGGCGCGTCCCACATCAGATAGCACGAGTCTGCCTTGATGTCGGAGACGACGATGTTCCTGGGAGGAAGAGGACGGTCTGAAACGCAAAAGAAGAACATTCATTCACATGAAGCGCAACAGTAATAATGAACAGATTAGGAAACGGGTAGTTCCGACCAAGCAATGTGATGAAATCATGGGCTCTCCAGCCGTGCTCAAATGAGCATGGACAGCACACATTATGTGTTAAGTGACACTTACCCAGAACGTCCACACTAATGACATGCTGTGCTCTTCCCCAGCAGTTCTCTGCCATCAGCTTGTAATTTCCTGTGTCCCGTCTGACGGTCGTGGCCAGGGCCACCTTAGTCTTCTGAGTTGTTCTGTTCACCTGAAGACAGCCACACACAACGCACTTTAACAACGCCGAACACATTAATGCCTAACAAATAGCAAACATCTGTGTATTATTAGCTGCCAAACCTCCTCAAGTTCGATGGTGAGTATCTCGTCCTCGTCCTTAGCGACCATGACGGTGTCGTCCTTCACCCACTGCAGCGTGGGAAGAGGAAGTCCAACCACCTCAGCAGGGATGTCGATAGCCTCGCCCTTCCTCACCGAGATGGAGTTACTCTTGAAGTACTTCAGTATGGTGATGGTAGGTTTCACTGCACAAACAACACACAAACCTCATTAGGAACATATTATATATTTATTAGGGATGCGCGATTAATCAGTCATCATATCGGTATCGGCAATATCAGCCTTAAAAAGAAAGAAATATCAGTATCGAACTGATATCAAAAGAATAAATCAGTTCTTAATGAATTCTTACGTTCATCATCTTGAATCTTGACGCTGATGGACTTGGAAGGATCTCCGTTTCCGACCTCGTTGATGGCAGTGACGCGGAACTCATACTCCATGTTCTCAGACAGGTTCTCGATGGTTCCGCAGCATTCCTGGAACATCTTGCGGCCGGCGGGCTCGTACTCTGTGCTGTCGGACCTCATCTTCTCCACAAGGTATCCCGTGATGGGACTGCCTCCGTCCGTCATTGGCGGTTCCCATTCCACAGTCACCGTGCTCTTGCCTCTGTCGGTGTAGTGCAGTTTCAGTGGAGCGGAGGGGGTTCCTGCAGTGCAAAGTAGGGGTGGCAACAGTTAATGCATGCATAATCGCCGATATTGATGTCGTCAAAAAAGTCAAATAATGACCGATATGTCAGCCAAACAGATATATCGGTGGGCTCTATATCACAGTATTGTACCTTTAGGATCCACGGCCAGGATGGGGCCAACCACGGCGGGCGCTCCGTCTCCAAACTTGTTCCTTGCGATGACCTGGATGTCGTACTCCTCTCCGACTAGCAGGCCCTGGACATCACACTTACAGGAAGCCGTCTCGATTGGCTGACGGAACAGCTTCATCTTGGCGTCCTTCTTGGTCACCTCGTAGCCAATGATGTCGCTTCCTCCGTTGTCCAGTGGGTCGGCCCAGGTGATGACGATGTTCTTCTTGGTGACCACCACTGTCTTCAAGTCCACCACTGGTCCAGGGACGTCTGGAAAACAAAACACAACCAATAGGATTTGAACAGTGGTAGGGGGATAGTAGTTGTTCCATTTGAATGTTTCATCTTTAATATAGACAGACACTGTATTTACAAAACACCACTATAGTGCTTTATTACTGTTAACAACTGTAGAGGTTTATCACTGTGTTTATTATTACTAACCCAGGACGTCCACACGGGTCTCAACGGTTTTGGTTCCGCTGCTGTTGGTTCCACAGATCTTGTATACGCCCGTTTCGCCCCTGATGGCTTTCTTGATGAACAGAACGCTGTCGTCTCCCTGCGTGTCGATGACCATCCTCTCGGCGTCGGTGTCGGCCTCGTCCTTGGTCCATTTGACCTCTGGCTGAGGTCGACCCTTCACCACGGCCGGAAGCCTCAGATCAGTTCCTGCTCTGATGATCACTCCGTTCCTCACAGCGACATCCAGCTCCACGAACGGAGGTTCTGGTGGGAGACAGAGAAACAAGAGATAGACGTTGAGATCACTGTCATAAACAGAGGGGGTTCTATGCAGTGGTGGAATACAGGCCTTTAACTTGTAACAGAGTATTTTTACACTTGTGGTATTGCTACTTTTACAAAAATCTGAGTACTTCTTCCCCCACTGGTTGTATATAATGTAATGGTGACAGAGTAAGATTAGCACCTGTTGGTTCTTTAACTTGGACGTCTTCTGTGACTCCAGGCGTTCCGGGACCAGCGTCGTTCATAGCCATGACTCTGAAGGTGTAGTCAGCGCCTTCCTTCAGTCCAGTCACTGTGTAGGTCAGATCCTTACATCTGAACTCTGTGCAACGAGTCCAGTCCTTCTCCCCAACCAACACCTGAACACACAAACACACACATAGAGGTCAATACAGGACCAACTGCTTCTCTACAGGTGGTCATAAAAATGCAGTTGACGATTTATTGTCATACAAATAATTGCAATTTTTTTCCAACAATTTTTGGAAGAGAACATGGTAAAGTACCTTCTCAATATGGTAGCCAGTGATTTCTCCTCCTCCGTTGTAGATGGGGGGCTTCCAGGCCAGGACCACAGCCTCCTTCAAAATGTCCACGATCCTCGGTATGGGAGGGCCAGCAGGCACTGTAAATGTAGCTCTGTGTTAGACAATGTCCTCAAATGTACTTCTGAATAATGTTTAGGAGGCGTGTTCAAGCTAAAACATGGTGTTAACCACTTGAACCCCAGCATCCATATTCTGGGGGAGGGAACATTAGCCAAAAAATAGCTGATCTACAAGTTCACAAGTGATTGTAGATCGGCTATTTTTAAGAGATTTGGTGTAGAGGGGTATAGAGGCTATACGTACTGATAGCGTCCATGGCGACGACTTTGTCGGTGGGTACGCTGAAGGGTCCGGGTCCTGCCAGGTTCTCAGCACAGACCCTGAACATGTAGGTGAGTCCCTCCTGAAGGTCTGGGATCCTCATCTCCAGGTTGTTGATGAGCTGACGGTTCACCCTGGTCCAGTGCTTGCTGTTCACCTCCTTCCTCTCCACCCAGTAGCCCAGGATGGGGCTGCCGTTGTCCTTGGGCTCGTGCCAGGAGATCTTGGCAGAGTTGGCTGTCACGTCAAGGATCCTGGGTGTGTTGGGAGCATCCGGAGGATCTGAGGAGGAAGGAGGGGGAGAAGAGAGGGGATTATGGTTAGTTACAATACTTAAAGTTAAATACAACAGAAGTTGTGTTTATTAACACAATTACTCATGCATGTTTCCTGTGTTGTTTGAGGTTTCATACAGTGATGATGTAAATCATGTAAATACTAGTGTACTGTATGATTAAAAACAATACATGTAGCACTACAGGTGACTAAGAATACATACCAAACTGGTTTCTTGCAACCACTGGTTCAGAGATGTAGGGACGTCCGGGACCGCACTTGTTCTCGGCGGTCACCCTGAAGATGTACTCCTTGCCCTCGATGAGCTTGGACACGGGGCAGCTGAGTCCTGTCACGGTGGAGCTGACGGTGATCCAGCCGATCTCGTCACTCTTGTTGTCCTTCTTCTCCAGGATGTAGTTGATGATCTCCGTGCCGCCGTCGTCCTCGGGAGCCTCCCAGTTGCAGAGCACCGAAGTGTTCCTGATCTCGTCGAAGGTGACGTTCTGCGGAGGGCCCGGGATGTCTGAAAACACAAAAACACAGTACCATGTTACCTTCATAGAAACTAGTTAATCGAATTTATCGAATTACATTACATTTACAAATAAACATAATCACTAATAAAATGATCAATAGTTTCAGTCTAAGACTGTGGAAAATAAATCAGTTAAAACATGAAGACATGGACAAGAAGTGTTACCAAGGACGTTGACGACACAGGAAGCAGTGGCTTTGCCGTGGGTGTTCGACACCTGGATGCTGAACTTTCCGTGGTCGGGTCTCACTGATTCACGGACCATCATCACTGCCTTGCCCTTCTTAGTGTTGTCCAGACCCAGACGCTCTTTCAACGGGGCCACAAAGACCTCCTCTTCCTCAGGGACCTTCAATAGATTAATCAACCAATCAATCAATCAATCAACTAATGAATTCATCTATAATTCAACTTTATTAAAAAGTTAATTTGTACAGTGCAGATTTGTAAATTAGAACAGTGGTTCTCAAAGCCCCCAGCAAAATGATTCATAGTTAATAGGAACCAATTGGACCCTTACAGATCTGTAACTCTGAGAGAGTACAAATGGAACCAATGGGGGTCCATGGTCTAATGCAAAACAAACTGGGAATCCTTAAAATTAGAAAGTTTGACAACCACTGAATTAGAAAGTACAAGCGTCACTTAAAATAGCTATAAAATTAATAATTTAATTCCAAACCGCTGCTGCTGCCGCCTTCTTCTTCTTCTTCCTATCCTTCGCAGCCGCCAAAGGATCGATCTTCTTGATTGGGTCCTTGGTGACGTCCTGGTCGTCCCTCAGCCACACGATCTTGGGATAAGGATATCCGGAGATGTAGGCGTCCAGACGGACCTCCTCTCCTTTCTTCACACACACAGTAGACTGTCGGAGCGTCACCGTGGGCTTTTCTGCAATACAAACACATTAAAGGGATTAAAGCAAAAACTAAATTCCTTTAGACCTTTTAGGCCAAGTCCCAATCTGTGATTTGTGAAACAGTTTGAAAGGAGTCCTCCACACTAGCAGTGCGTTTCCTAAACAATTAGCACAATATGCAGAATGTTGTAGGGTGGCCGTATCGTACCGATGGGGTCAGCGACAGTGCAGGGTGCTGAACTGCGGGACGGTTCACTGATTCCCGCTGCGTTCTCAGCTCTGACCCTGAACTGGTACTCCATGCCCTCTGTGACATCGGTGTCCTTGTAGGAGAAGCCAGGAACCAGTTCCTTGTTGATCCTCTCGTAGCGTTCTCCGTCCTTCGCGATCTTCTCCAGGATGTAGCCCAGGATGGGACAGCCTCCGTCGTATTCGGGGGCCTTCCAGGTGACGGTGAGGGACCTGAAGCACGGGTCTATGATTTCCACCTCGATAGGAGGGTCTGGTTTCTCTGTTGGGGTTGGACAGGATCAGTGATATTAATATAAACTATGTATAATTCTATCATTGTGAACACTTATGTATCCAAATTGGAAATACTTCAAATAGGGGATCCCGCAAGATATTGCAGTTATGAGCTTCAGAAAGACAATATTAATTTACAATAACCAACAACTTACGTTTGACCTCCTCGCAGATGATGGGGTTCTGAAGTACCAGGTACTCTCCACCTCCGCACTTGTTGACCGCTTTGACCCGGAAGTAGTACTGGCAGTTGAGGTAGAGGTCTTTGATGACGGTGGTCAGCACGTTCTCTCCGGAAAACACGGGCACAAAGGTCTTCTTGGAGGCCTCGCGGCGCTCCACCGTGTAGCTGGTGACGGGGGTGTTGCCATCAAAGTCAGGGGCCTCCCAGCTCACCCGGCAGGTGTTCTTGGTGGCCTCGCCGCCGCTGATGTCCTTGCAAGGTCCAGGAACACCTAGAGAGGACACACACACAGATGAGTGGCTGTCTTTTCTGAGCAAATAGTAAAACATACAGCAAAGAAAGCCTTAACTCCAAAGACAAACGGAACCCAATGGACCAGTGTGTGATTAGTGTTCAGTACCGATGACTTTAACGTTGACGGTTCCGCTGACGGAGCCCAACTCGTTGGTCAGGGTCATCTTGTATTCCCCGGCATCGCTGTGGACACAATTGAGCAGCTCCATCAAGGCGCGGTTGTGCGTGACGTCCATGCCGTGGCGGTCGTCGTCCTCCAGCTCCACCTCGCCCTTGTGCCAAACCATGGCGGGCTGAGGGATGGCGCGGTACGGGATGTTGAACACCAGCTTCTCCCCTTCCACCACGATGATGTCGTTGGAGTCCCACGTCATGGTGGTGGCACCTGTCGGAGCCGCAACACACACACGTTATCATATGAGACAAACTTTATCAATACAGTAACTTGAAAATAAAAACAAGAATTACAAAATTCTGTGATCTATAGAAATATTCCTCCTGTGCAACTACAAATACTACGACTAATACCAAGACTACGGCTAGTATTACTACTACCAATAAGTAGTAATAATAAGTGTGTGTGTGTGTGTGTGTGTGTGTGTGTGTGTGTGTGTGTGTGCGTGTGTGCGTGTGTGTGTGTGTTGTACTTACAGTCTGGATCCTTGGTGGAGACCTTGTCCGACATGGCAGAGGGTTCACTGTTCCCCACGGCGTTGATGGCTATGACCCTAAGGAAGTAATTCTTCTCGTCTTTGATCTGATCCGGGCCGAGCCTGATCGTTCGCTCTTTGACGGGCCGGGGGGTGACACGCTGCCACTTGAGCTCGGGACGCGCCTCTGCCACCTCCACGTAGTAGCCGGTGATGGGACTGCCTCCGTCCTTCTCTGGAACCTTCCAGGAGATGGTGATATGCTCCCTGCTTGAGTCTGGGATCGCCAACTCCACAGGAGGAGAAGGAACACCTGGGAGAGGAGAGGAGAGGATGTCATCGCACAAGTTTGTTCATATTGTTCCTGTAGTTAGATACTTATTATAAGAAGTGATCTTGTTTGTTACAGTGTTTGAATGAAGCAATGTGATTGGTTGAATGTAGTAGGCCTTACCTTTTCCGTCCTCGATGGTGAAGATCTCGGTGGGTTCGCTCGGCTCTCCCGCTCCGGCCTCGTTCTCCGCTCGCACCTGGAACTGAACTTCTGCCCCTTCTTCCACCTCGGTCACTTTGAACGTGGTATTTTTGTCTGGAGTCTTACAAACCTTCAACCAGCGGGTTGAAGTCTTCTCCTTCATCTCTATCGCATACCTGCAAACAACAAAGCAACTCTTAGCCTGCTCTCCTCATAATAAGCAAAAAAAAATCTTTCTTTTTTGTAGAATTTGTGTATTGACTATTTTCACTATGTGTCGTTAATTTATATGGTAATGTTTTTTGCAAAAAACATTACATTAAAATTTTCGTTCTTGTTTTTCCTTCTACCATATGTTATGCTACCTTTTATTATGCATTACTATTGTTTTATTGTTTTGTTTTTTTACTATGATTGTGTAAGTGTCTTATTATGTTGTCTTACCTAAGGACGGGTCGTCCACCAATGGTCTTGGGTGGATCCCACTTGAGGTCCACATATTTCTTGGTGACCTCCGCCGCAATAAGGTTCAAGGGTGGTCCGGGAGTCGCTGCATAGCAAATAATAAATATTAATGGATAACACCAAGGGTTTCACATGTGAACAGATAAGTAGAATGTAAACTACCAATGACTAAATACATACTAATTAACTAATTCATTAAGTTACAACTTACTGAAGGTGTCCTTAGCCAGGACGGAGTCTTCCAGTTCGACAAATTCTCCCTGCCCGGCCTTGTTTTCGGCAGCCACTCTGAACAGGTACAGAGCGCCCTCGGTGAGGGGTGCCACCGTGTATTTGAGATCCTTGACGGCGGTGTCCACGGCCGTCCAGGTCTTACGCTTAACGTCTCTCTTCTCCACCACGTAGTTGGTGATGGGAGAGCCTCCGTTGTTCTCGGGAGCCTGCCAGGTCAGATCGGCACTGTTCTTGGTGACGTTGCTCACGTGCAGGAACAGGGGGGCGTCAGGGGGAGCTACGGAGCACAGAGGGGGAAAGATCAGTGGTGGAAGAAGTACTCTCATGGTATGAAATAAAATGAAATTTTGATTTATATGTTCCAATTCCAAAAACCCAATGAAATTATGAATCATAATTATTTGTATGACATTTAATCATCAACTAAAAGTTCATGATCGTGACAGGCCTAGTGGCTGGACTCACAGAGTTTCTCCTGGCAGATGACAGGGTCGCATGGTTCGCTGGGTTCACTCTCTCCGGCCTTGTTGTAGGCCCGGACCCTGAAGGAGTACTCCTGCTTCTCAATCAGACCCTTGAGGACGTGCTCGGTGTGAGGGATGTCCTCTGGGACGCGGATCCATTCCTCGTTTCCTGTCTTCTGGAACTCGATGATGTAGCCTTCGATCTTGGCTCCTCCGTCGTGTTCGGGTCGGTTCCACTGCAGGCCGATTGAGGTCTTGGCGGTTTCCTTGACTACAGGCTTGCCGGGTGCCCATGGTGGATCTGCAAGACAACACCAGGATTTAATTATCTCACCATCAAAGCTATAATGTGAACTATAAGTTTCTTCTGGTCACAGAGAGAACAGAGAAACCAGTGACAGCTTGATGAGTGACATTACCAATAGGATCTTTGATCAGGACGGGATCTGTGTCAGCGCTGGGCTTTCCAGGACCGGCCAGATTCTCAGCCAGAACACGGAAGCGGATCTTCTGCTTGGTGGGGAGACCTTTCACCCTGAAAAACACACAACAGTTTAGTCTGAATTAAGTGATTTTCATTTTATTACATTTCTTGGTTAAAATAAGTGTTACAGTGTATATATCTCTATATTCTGAGAGCTCTTTTACCTGAAGGTGGTGTCCTTGATGGGCAGTTTGTTACATCTGATCCATTTGTCAGTTTCAGGGTCAAACTTCTCCACCCAGTATCCAGTGATGGGACTTCCTCCATCCTCATCAGGCTCAATCCAGCTCAAGGTCACGGCGTCCTTGGCGATGTCAGAGGGAGTCACTCTGATTGGAGCGCCGGGTGAATCTGAAACACGTCACACCGTTAGATAAAAGACTATTTTTGACAATTTAATGTCCAAAAAATGCAAGTTATGATTTTGTGCGACATTTGTACGACCTCAGAACAGTCAAGACCCTGTGATCTTTGGTGCCCCCCTCAAAGGGGGTTTCCAGGTTAGAAACCACTGCGATGAGACTTACCAAAGGAGTACTTGGCAATGATGGGCATATGCTCGGCGGGTTCTCCGATGCCATACTGGTTCTCAGCGCTGACCCTGAAGATGTACTCTTTCAGGGGCGTCAGCTTGATGGCGTTGAAGGTGGTGTGTTTCACCGTGGCTGAGAGCTTGACCCACTCCTCCTTGTCTGTCTGTTTCCTCTCCACAATGTAGTTGGCGATGGGAGAGCCTCCGTCGTCTCTGGGCGGGTTCCAGGCCAGGACGCAGCTCTCGTTGGTGATGTCAGAGATGTCGAACGCAGCAGGTGGACCGGGCTTGTCTGCAAGGAGACAAGGTTATTATAGTTTGATTGATTGAATATCTTATAGATATTTTTAGGTACAGAAGAACGGGTTAAAAAAACGCCAAATGGATGAGAGTGTATACTATACTGTAACAGCGTTTGTATACTGTACCAAGGATGTTGACGTCGACGGTAGCGGTAGCTCGTCCGCATGCGTTGACGGCTTCAATAATATAGGTGGAGCTGTCCCCTCGGGTGGTGTTGGCGATGGACAGTTTGGAGGTCCCAGGCTGGGTGTCGATGGCGATGCGGTCGTCAGCATTCAGGACCAGGTCAGCCTTGGTCCACTTCACCCTGGGGTCAGGTTTACCCTTCACCTCGGCTGGAAGCTCGATCTTGGTTCCGGCCCGCGCGGTCAGACCCGCCAGCAGCTTCACATCCAACTGGATCTCAGGAGGTTCTGGTGGGATGTGATGTGAACATTGTGATGGAAGTGAGTTTGAAGTGAATACATTTCACATTTACAATAAGTGGATGACAAAAGTAAATACTATAAGAAAACAAACATGTTTGACAGATGAAAATGCCAGTTTACCTTTAGCATCAACAGCTTGAATCTCATCAGTGGCCTTGCATGGTCTGCCGGTTCCCAGACTGTTGTAGGCCTTCACATGGTACGCGTACCACTGACCCTCGGTCAGTCCTGTCACCTGCAACCTGCCAATGCAATAACAACACCCGTTAGACCAGTGCCTAATATCAACCAACTGAGGAAATGGTTGCTCTAGATCCCATACCAGGTGAGGGTGCTGAGAGTGTGAATGTGTTTTGTCAATCTGGAGTAATGTCTTACTTGAGTTCAGGCATGGGCTCTCCACACGGCTCCCACTTATCCGTCCCACGTTGGCACCTCTCCACCACGTAGCCCCTGATCTGAGACCCTCCGTCGTACCTGGGAGGGTCCCAGGACAGGAAGATGCCTTGGGCACTCTTGTCTCTCCACTTGAAGCTCTCAGGTGGGTCCGGAACAGCTGGGAGACACACACACACACACACACACACAACAACCAGTCAGGTTCTGACACCCAGCATGTCTCTGTGGTTTCTTATAGACATCAATGCTCCAATGCGTGTCTGATCAGTGATCAATAATAAATCAATACTCACTGGCAGGAGAGGAGACGTTGACGGGATCGTTGTGATAAGCCGGTTCTCCGGGTCCACACTTGTTACAGGCAGCCACGCTGAACAGATACTCTTTACCTTCCATCACATCTGTCACTGTGTACTCCAGGTCCTGAACACCGGTGGCAACCTGGACCCCATCACAAACATTACATCATCATCATCACATTCTGATGAGCATCAAAATGCACTTAAATTGACAATTGACTACGAAGTAGTAGTAAAAGTATTCAAAATATTTTAAAAATAGCAGATCTACAAGCTGCCCACCTTGACCCAGGTCTTGCGGGACACTTCTCTCTTCTCTATCTGGTAGTGGGTGACTGGACTTCCTCCGTCATGTTCTGGAGCCTCCCACATCAGATGGACATGATGTCTGGTCACCTCTGAAATCTTGAAGTCCTTGGGAGAACTTGGTGCAGCTGGGGAAATCAACAAAAATGTTGTTTATGTTGCTGATCAGAGACCGGAGGATGTAGTTTGACCTCCATGTTATAGTCACCTACCTACTATATATGAATGTTATATGAATATTTCTGTATAATCCAAGTGCTCAGTCTCAGACATTGAATAGGAGACAGACGAGACATTGAATAGGAGACGGCGTCCTTACCGATGACATTGACATCGATCTCTCCGGACACAAAGTTCACGTCATTCTCCAGGGTCAGGGTGTACGTTCCCTTGTCTGGTCGGACGCTGGGAGAGATGGTCAGCTCTGTGTAGGTAGGCTTGGTCACCATGGACACACGCTCATCGGTAGAGCTAAGCTCCTTGTCTCCGATGGTCCACTTGGCGTTGGGGGTGGGGTATCCAGTGAGGGGTACGCGGATGGTCAGAGGGTGTGGGACGATCACCTCCAGGCCGTTCCTGAATGCGCTTAGGTCCATGCTTGGACCAGCTGAGGACAGAGACGGGGGACATTTATTAATATGGATTATGGAATACAAAATGAGGGCAAAAATAGACCAAAAAGTCAATATCGACTTTACGAGTAAATTATCAGTAGACATTTTACCATGAGGATCATCAGCCGTCAGGGGTCCTAGTTGTTCCGCTGGGAGTGACACTCCAGCAGCGTTCTCAGCACACACTCTGTAGTAGTATAGCTGACCAGCCTTCAGACCAGTCACCTGAAACATACAACACAGTATAAATATCACTACATAATGCACTTCATACTTCAACTATAATAATAAAGAGATTATGTTTTACTATCTAAATAAATATCGGAAAATTGTGTGTGTGTGTGTGTGTGTGTGTGTGTGTGTGTGTGTGTGTGTGTGTGTGTGTGTGTGTGTGTGTGTGTGTGTGTGTGTGTACGAACCCTAAAGGAGAGGTCCTGGCAGAGTCTGGGGTTACATCTAATCCACTTGTAGATACCATCATCACACTTCTCAATGATGTATCCAGTGATCATACTGCCTCCGTTACTGACTGGTGTCTCCCAGGTTAGAGTCACTGCCAGCGTTGTTTGATCACTGAAGTTCAGGTTCTGAGGAGGGCTGGGTACATCTATAGTGAAACATAGATTTAGTTTAGCTATTTTTCAGCAAATTCACATGTATAATATAATTGATATATAGTTTCTGTCTTTTTATGCGTTTTCTCACCGATGGGGTCCATGATCTTGACGGGGTCGGTGGCCAGGCTTGGTCTGCCAATGCCGGCCTTGTTCTCAGCTCTGACCCTGAAGATGTACTCCTTGTTCTCCACCACGTCGTTCAGGGAGGCCGTCAGGTCTTTGGCACCGCACACCATGGCCGTCTCCCACTTCACAGACGTCCTGTCGCGGAGCTCGATGACATAGGCTGTGATCTCAGAGCCGCCATCGGACTTGGGAGGTTCCCAGACGAGAGTAGCGCCATACCTGTTCACCACGCTCACCTTGACATTCTCTGGTGCGTCTGGGACGTCTGGGAGACAAGAAACACATTACATTACTTTATTAGTATGGTTTAACTCTTGGGTGTGGTGAATTCTTAGTCACACTTCACAGTTCCAGTAAATGCATATTTAGTAGACAGTGGTAAATATGAGTTGAGTTCCTCTGCTTACCAAACTTATTCTTGGCCTGCACAGCTTCATCTGTAGCGACAATAGCTCCATAGCCCACTCTGTTGCGAGCACAGACCCTGAAGAGGTACTTGTGGTCTCTGTTGAGGCCACTGACACAGTACTCTGGAGTGTCGGCACGGTCTGTGGCCAGCGTCCACGTCTTACGCTTGATGTCGCGTCTCTCGACCATGTAGGCCACAATCTTGCTGCCTCCGTCGCTCTCGGGCTCCTCCCATGCCAGGCTGACCTCACCGTCAGTCGTGTCCACCACTCGCAGGTTCTTCACAGGACCCGGGACATCTGAAAACAAACAAAAAAAACACAATTTAAACTCTGCAACCTCACAACCTAGGGAGATGGGACAACCAGTAACATTTGTTATTAGAGCCATTATTAATAGGTGATTCATTTAAGCAGCCTCACCGATGACGTCCAGATTAATGATGGCCTCTCCTTGTCCGTGTTTGTTCTTGATGACGACCTTGTATCGTCCCTGGTCCCCCTTGGCGGGACTCTTCAGACGGTACTCGGTCTTGTCGGTGGTGGTATCGATGTTCTGGACCGGCAGGCTGGTTCCCTCAAAGAGCCAGTCGGCGTCTGCGCGAGGGTAGGCGTCGTAGGGCACCGCCATGAGGAAGGGCTTACCAGCATCTGTCACCAGGTTCTGATCCGTGGTCTTGATCTTTGGAACAGCTATTAAACACACAGTCATAGGTTTAATCCAGTGGTTCCACCCCCAACCCACCCACTGTGATCTTCGAAAACGCTGGTTTAATCAATGATCTTCAGTCAATCTGTCGATCACTTTGTGGATCAGTCACTCATTTCATCATTTGTTCATTCAATTCATCCATTCACCCACCAATCGCACTGGCTCATTCTCTAATCATGGAATTGTCAAATTATTTAAAAGCATCTTCACATACCTGCCAGTTCCAGCTTGGCCTTGGCGTCTTTGTCCTTGGCCACAATCCTGTACTCTCCCTGGTCACGAGGCCTGATCTCACACACCTGCAGACGGTGGACTTTGCCCTCGCTTATCATCTGGTATTTGTCTCCCTGGACAATAATCATATTGTTTCTCATCCACTTCACTTCCACTCTGTCTTTGTTGAGCTCCACCTCGAACACAATGTCCGAGCCTGGAGGCTCAAACACGTCCTGGGGAGGTCTGACGATCTCCACTGGGGTCTCTGTGAAGAAATATGGAACATGAGGACTTCGCACAGAAATCACAAACCTTAAATAGAAATGAGTGCTATAGGAAAATGAACGACTTGCCTTCAACAAAGAGCCTGGCCCGGGTCCTTCTGTCTTCGATACCACAGGCATATTCACACTCATCATCAGGTCTGCAATTCCTGATGATCAGTCTGCACGTACTACCTTCTTTTTCCATGTGGAACCTGCAAAAGAA
Source organism: Gymnoscopelus microlampas (assembly GCF_963454915.1). Taxonomy (NCBI): domain Eukaryota; kingdom Metazoa; phylum Chordata; class Actinopteri; order Myctophiformes; family Myctophidae; genus Gymnoscopelus; species Gymnoscopelus microlampas. Next base: position 8,626,663 of record NC_139954.1, on the reverse strand, counting down.
ATGGTGCATTGTGAGCTTGTAGATCAGCTATTTCCGCTATTTTGTGCAACACCGTTGTACAACAAGGTATTTAACCAGATTAATCGATTTAGTCAATTAGAACATGTATTTGAATAATAAATCATAATTTATTATGCTCCTTACCTGGGACCTTCTCTGATCTCACGTCCCTCTCTGTACCATTTAACAGCAGCCTTCTCCTTGGACACCGTGCAGGTGAACTCTGCGTCCTCAAACTCAAGGATGGTCTGGTCTTTGAGCTGCGCAGAGAAGTCTGTGGGAGCCTCGCTAATGATCAGCTCCGCGGAACACTTGTCGTCTCCGATCATGGCAGTGTACTCTCCCTCGTCGGCCATGGTGCAGTCCTTGATGGTCAGGGTGTGTTTGAGTCCGTCCACCCTGTACACGACGCGCTTGCTGAGGGTCACCTCCTCTCCGGCCTTCATCCACTTGACGGTGGCCTCCGGGCGGCTGACCTTGCACACAAAGCCGACGGTCTTCTTCTCCTGGGTCTCGATGTCCTCGATGGGGTCCAAGAACTTCAGCTTCTCCGCTAGAAGTTCACAGGACACACAGGAAGCAGGTTTTAATGGAGGTACTTAAAATTAAGAGAACCACTGATTCAAGTCTTCCAGGTGAATTCACTTACCTGCTACTTTAGCAGTGGCAGAGCTGTTGGCTTGTTCTCCTCTCTGATTGGTCAGGGTGATGGTGTAGTTGGCTTCATCAGCCTTCCCGGCCTCTTTGATCCTCAGCGAGAAGACGTTGTCTCTCTGGAGCATGATGTACTTTCCGCTCTCAAACAAGGTCTCGTCGTTCTTCAGCCACTTGGCCTTGGCTCCGTCCGAGTTCACCTCACAGTTGAACACAACCTCGCTTCCCTCCTTCACCTCCGTATTTCTGATGGGGGTGACGATTCTCAGTTTCTCTGCGAAGAGAAAACAGGCACGTGTTGACCAGGAATCAGACAAACTAAACAGGAGGGATATGGGGCTCTAAGGCATAACAGATGAAAGGAGGAGACGACAGAAAGCAGAATAACTCACCAAGCACAACCAGGTCGGCTGAAGCTTTGACTGTGCCGATCACGGCAACGAATGCTCCCCCGTCTTTAGTCTCGCATGTCTTCACAATAAGAGCTCTTCTCTTCCCATCGCTGACAATGTCATACTTTTCTCCAACTTGAATCTCCTGTTTGCCTCTAAACCACTTGACTTCATATGTCTCTTTGGAGACGGAGCAGACAAACTCGGCCTTCTCTCCCTCCACCACCTCCAGGCTCTGAGGCCTGGAGATGAACTCGGCGGCAAGCTCTACAAGCAGGACAGGAGAAGAACACATCCCAGGTCAGTTTGTGGAGGAAGGCACTACATGTTTACATTCATTTAATAAAACAAATCTTCATGTACCAAGTGGTGATACGTTTTAAGAAGGAGGGCTACGGCGTTCAAGACTTGTCAATAGTTGTTAAAAGGTGCACTTTGTGTAAAAAAAAGAAAGGGGAAAAGAAAATCATTCTTGTTTTACAAAGAGTGCCTTGTACTTATTTTTGTTTTAGACTACATACATGTTTGTTGTAAATTCTAATACTGTTGTTAGGATGTTATTACCGTTCAGTTTCAGTGTGGCTGATGTCTTGACTTCGCCCAGTTTGCAGTGGTACTCCCCAGCGTCCTCCATCTTCAAGTCCTGGATGATGAGGATTCTCTTCCTTCCATCCACGATTTGTTCGTATCTTCCTCCCTCTGGCAGCTCCTGGTCTCCTTTGTACCAGACAACCTCTGCTCCTTCCTTAGACACCTCACAGATCATCTTCACGCTGTCTGTCTCTGTTCCCTCAACATTGGACAGGTTCTTGGTGAACCTGGCAGCTTCCTCTGTGCATGGGGAAGAGAACACAGGGGGGTCGTAGGAACCGTTTGACGTGCTTTCAATGTCAGCAGAAGTCTTTCATCGGTTTTGCCTTATTTGTACTTGAAATTGAGAGCTGAAACATTTCTTTGAATGACAATTAAATAAAATGTCATGATCCTGACAGCCCTACATGTAGAGAGTGAGAGAGAGAGAGTCTTACCAACGACAGTGAGCATTCCAGAACTCTTGGAGGTCCTGGCATCACATTCATACTCGGCTTCATCGTCAAACACTGACTTGTGGACGATAAGAATCCTCTGGAGTCCCGTGGCGATGATCTCATACTTCTTACCCTTCCTAATCTCAGCTCCATCCCTGAACCAACGCACCTGGACCACCATGACACAAAACCAACAACAATGTGATGACCATTTCACAAACTTGTCCCATAAGGGAATTATCATTATGTATTATATTATTATTTTTTTACATAAGTCTGTAGAGTTAGAATGTTATTATTGTTATTCCCTAATCTTTAAATAAGATATACTGGGATAATTCCATGTATATTTGATCATGCTGGGACTATTCCATGATGTGTATTCAGATCTTACCTTAGCAGTCTCACGTGACACTTCACATTCAAACCTGGCAGATTCCTTCTCTGCAACCTCCACATCATGGAGAGGTTTACCGAACTCCACAAACGGAGCTGTGGATGGGCACAGAACACCACAATTATACGTTACATTTTGATATGACATGATTATATACATCATTACAATCTTAGAGCTGTCTGGTAAAATTAACATAAAATAAAACTGAACGCACGTGTGACTTCCAAGAAGCAGGAGGTCTTGAAGTCCTTGGCGTCGCAGGTGTACATCTTGCCATCCTCCAACTGACAGTCGTGGATGAGGAGTATTCTCTTGCGGCCGTTGACCTGTGGGTCGTACTTCTTGGTCTTGCGGATCTCCTGTCCATTTTGGAGCCATGTGACCTGTGCAAGAATTATGGTATAATCAATATTTAATGTACTACAATGTTTAATGTACCACTACCCTGAATGTTTAATGTACTTCTCCCATGAGCTTATGTACGAAACTTCTTCTTCTTTGACTCTGTTTGCCTCAACAATTGCAGATTGTTGAACCAATTATAATTGATATACAGAATTCGTGGACTGACCTCAGCGTTCTCTCGGGACACTTCACACTCCAGAGTAGCAGTGGCCTCCTCTTCAACGGTCTGGTCTTCCAGAGGTTTGGTGAACTCCACCGGCGGATCTGTTCAGCAACACACACATAAACCTTCATTAGTCAGACAGTCATGGTGAACATAGGGATAGATTAATCTGTTGCACCCCTAGACCGTATGAAAACTAAACAGTCTGTAATTTGTTTTGATGTGTTTACCTCTGACAATCAGCTCCGCCTGGCTCACAAAGTCCTTGGCTGTGAGTTTGACCTCTCCAGCCTCTGACTGCTTGACATCTCTGACCGTCAGAGAGTGCATTCTGCCATCAGCCCTGGTCACCACCTGCAGGAAAACACTCCATCACTGGTCTGATACCTCTGGGCCAATATCATACACATTTAGGGGCTGTGTCCACAGAGACTTTACACTCATCAATGTCACGTTTGGTTCTCCTGGCTGTGTCTGACAACCCGATCATTTACCACCTGGCGCTGAATCGATAAAACTGATTATTTTGCTATTTTTGTTCACCCAGCAGCAGGTGGTGCTATGAGTACAAAAACAGCCCTCATCACCCAGCAGTTGAGTTGTAACTGCTGTTAAAAATAACCTGCTGTTATCTGAGACAGATAGACCCCTGCTGTGACCAGACCCTTATATGTGCAATGTGCTGCTCTGACCAATTCATCACACATCATCAATTAAAAAAGAATCCTTACAACCAAAATGACCTATTTGGCATATAATAATATAAATGGTTGAATATAAATTAGTTGGGTGTGAGTCAGCTGTAGTAATTCTAGTACCATGGTACGCTGAATACCATGGGTCTGTGGATTACCATTTTTGCATCTGCTAAACCTCTGTGGACATCCCCTTTATTTTGTTGGTGTGCGAGCATTCCTTTTGTCCTTTGTTTGGCCAATAGGAAAAAAGTGGATAACTGTACTGTAATGTAATGACCTGACTGTGTTGGATTGTGTTGTGTTGTACGTATAGTGTTGTGTTGTATTGAGTTCTACAGCATTATGTTGTATAGTTTCCTACAGCATTGTGTGGTGTTGTATAGTGTCAAGTAGCGCTCTACTCACTCTGTCACTTTCCGTCATCTTCTGACCTCCCAGGAACCACTCCACCTCTATGCCGTCATAAGACAGCTCACACTCGAAGGTGGCCGTTTCTCCGGCCGTCACCGTCACGTCCTTCAGAGGTCGCATCAACGTGATGGAGCGCGCTGCAGAGGACATGGTCAGTTTGTTCAGTAAGCTCTCATTAAAACATCCCGCCTGTTGGTTCTTCTATGTTGTTAACATTCATATGCTGAGGAAAGCTGCCTCACAGAGGAGAGACATGGGACTCTTCAGCCACTCTAGATAAGGCCTGCGCCTTCTAAAATAACCCCACAAGCTGATTGGCTCAACAGCTTCGTAGAGACACACTGCTGTTCTAGTTGCACAACAGTGAGTCCCATGTTATATCTCTGTTTCTGGAGACAGTGTTTGCCAGACAATTTTCTCTTACAGTCTGTACAACAGAAGCGCTTTTTGTAAATCAAACTTTGTAAATCAACCAATACTGTAAGTAGTCAAAGCATATCTAGGTTTCTACTTAGCAAAAAGGAAAATTCTAAAATAAAATATATTAAAAAAATATCTAGTAAATAGAGAAATGACTGACCTTTCACTCTGAGCTGGGCGTTAGATTTGGCGTTAGCTGCCCGGAAGTCAACGGGTCCTGCCATTTCCTTAGTACAGTTATACAGAATCAACATGTGTTTCTTTCCTTCTTCTTTGATCTCCACATCCTGGAAAGAAGAGACACAGCAATAAATCAGTTCAGTTATTTTCTAAAAGCCTTCAGTTTAAGGATAATGCAGTGGTTCTCAGTTTAAAAATGTTAACCCAATTTAAGTGGTTCAACTCACATTAGAGTTGTGGATAGCTTCTCCCTTCAGCTCCCAGTGGCCATGCACGTCTGTCTCAGAGATCTCGGTCTCAAACTTAGCTGTCTCTGTCTCTGTCACTTCCACGCTATACAGCGGACGCACAATCTTAATGTCACGTTCTGCAGACACAAAACAAAATACAACAAGTTTGGTCATTAGAGGGGTAATGAGGTAAAGATTACAATGTACAACGTCTATTTTGCGCTGCACGCTCACATCTGGCTTTTTTATTTAGGCACCTTGCCCACGGCCTAAAGGTTTACCTTCAATGCTCAGGTCGGCTGTGGTTTTGTCTGAACCACAGTCACAGGTGTAAGTTCCGATGTTGGACTTGTCTGCCGTCTTGATGGTCAGGATGCGCTTTTTGCCATCGGTTTTGATGGTAATGTTCTTGGAGGGAGTGAGTTCCTTTCCGTCTTTATACCATTTCACGTCTCCGGAGGACTTGCTCAGCTCGCACACCATAGGGATCTCATCCTTCTCCACTGCTGTGTAGTTCTGCAGCTTGGAAGTGAAGTACAGATCTCCCTCTGCAAGGAACAATCAAGTCATTAACAAGGTTGTCACGATCATGACATTTTAGATGATGATGTATAATGTTTCTCTGGAAAATAAAAATGTGGTTTACTCACCGACAACATTGAGCATGGCTGTTACAGCCTTCCCCATGGCTTCCACTTTGATCAAGGAGGTGTCATCTATGGTCACCTCCTTGAAGGCCAGAGTGTGGACCTTTTCTACATCTGCCATGTGGACAACCTTGCTGGGATGCAAGCGTACGTCGTTTTTGTACCAGACTACTGGGATCTTGTCGTGTGACAGTTCGACGCTGAACTCCGCCGTCTCGCGCTCCTTAACTGTGACGTCTTTAATTGGCCTGACAAACTCCAAACGGATACCTGTCATGGGAAAATATTTACAACATTGGAGTGTAAATTACTCTAGATCGGTGGTTGGTTCCCAAAAAATAAGAGAGAAAAGTAGCTGCATGTGAAAAGATCTCAGCATACAAATAATGGAAAGCGGACATCAACTCATTTGAAACGTCAGTGTTACCTTGAATGACGAGCTTGCCAGACGTCCTCTTGTCCTCTGCCTCAAACGAGTATTTGCCTTCATCTTCAAAAGCGGCCGCTTTGATGACCAGGGTGTGGATCAGTCCCTCATGCAGCAGCTCATACTTATCGTCGCTCTCCAGATCCTGAGATCCTTTGAGCCAACGGAAGCTCTTCAGATTTCTGGACACCTCCACCTCAAACCTGGCCTCGTCCTTCTCGTACACTTGCACGTCACTCAGTGGTGTGAGGAAATTGAGTGGAACATCTATTGTCGTGTTGAAGAAGGATAGCATTTTTTTTAATTTGACTCAATTGTGTTGAGCAGTGAATTGTAATAGGTTGTTCAGGTGTAGATTCATTAAAACCAGTGGTGGAAGAAGCACTCCGATTTTTTTATGAAGTAAAAGTAGCAATTCCACAATATAAAAATACTCTATGATAAGTAAAAGGCCTGTATTCAAAACTGGACTTGAGTAAAAAGGTTTGGCATCAAAATATACAGTACCAAAGTAATAGTACTAAAATTCTTCAAAAAACTTTAAACTTTTGAAAATAGCCTATCTACAAGCTCACAAGGCTATTTTAATAGGGCTCCTTACCTTTCACTTTCAGGTTAGCAGCACACTTGGCGTTGGCAGCGCTGTAGGACACCTCGCCTGTCTGGGCCACCTTGCAGTTGTACAGGATCAGACTGTGTTTGCCTCCCTCCTCAATTATATCAACCTCCTGTCAACAGCACACAAACACCAGTGATGAGCAGGGTTATTATGGTTAAAGCTGTACTTCTTTTTAGTTATTACAAAGTTATTTAGTCAAATTGTTAGTGCTTGTGCTCACAGAAGAGGCATTCAGGACTTCTCCATTCAGTTTCCACTGTCCATGGATATCGCCCTCAGAGATCTCCACCGTGAAGCGAGCGGTCTCGCCGTCAAACACCTCAACACCGTACATGGGACGAACCACCTTGATGTCACGAGCTGACGTTGACAAATGGAAACATAAAAGTAAATAACATATAAAAGCATTTCAAACCATTTCATGGTTTGATACTCCGGAAAAAGGTTTGCCAACTTCAAGGCCGTCTCAGACCGGACTTTTACCTTCAATGCTGATGCTCGCCGTGGTCTTGTCCGTTCCGCAGTCACATACGTATTTTCCTTTGTCCTTCTCCTCCACTTTCTTCAGGACCAGAGTTCGGCGCGTGCCCTCGGACTTCATGACCACCATCTTGGAGGCGGTGATCTCCTTATCGCCGAAGTACCACACGACGGGCACGTCCTTACTGAGCTCGCACTCCAGAGTCACCTCGTCTTTCTCTGTGGCTGTGAAGTCTGTCAACTTCACCACAAACACTGCATCTCCCTCTGAAAACAAAGAATGGAAATCACACAGTTAAAGAATGAAAGGAAGGAAGGAAGGAAGGAAGGAAGGAAGGATGGAAGGATGGATGGATGGGGAAGACAAGAGATGGAGAGGAGAAGACACAAGATGACAGTAGAGTAAATCATGTTACCTAGGACCGTCAGTCTTGCCATGGAGTAAATTCCTTTGGCCTCTGCCTTGATTTGGCAGGTATCATCTAGAGTCAACTCCCTCATTTCTAATGAGTGTTTCTTTCCTTCCACATGTGTGATCAGCGTTCTGCTCACATGGAGCTTGACTTCATTACGATACCAAACCACTGGTATGTTCTCATGACTGAGCTCCAGCTCAAATCGGGCCGTGTTACGCTCTTTTACGGTTTGGTCCTGAATCGACTGGACATATTTGAGCCTCATACCTGCAATACATCAATTAAAACGGACAACAAGGTTTTTTGCTATTGGCTGCTCTCTTTACGTGCCTGCACATCCAGCAGGAAACAGTGACAAAAGCTATTAAGACATCGGGAACCTCCAGGATATGAAGATGTGGAAGTCCAATACTTACCCTCAACCGTCAGCTGAGCAGCGGATGTGTGTCCCAACACTTCGACAGTGTACTGTGCCTCATCGTCAAACTCACAGGTATTTATAACCAGCATGTGTTTCTTTCCATCATCGATTATATCATATTTAGGGCCTGGGGTGATCACTTCAGACCCCCTCCACCACATCACTTTTGAAACATCCTTAGTGATGGTGCATTCAAATTTAGCCTGTTTCTTTTCAGGCACAGACACTTCCTTCAGAGGCTCTGTGAAGGCCATTTCGATTTCTGGGAGGTGTGAACAGTGTCACAGTGTCACAGTTATTCACAAAGACAAAGCCACGCTCACAGCGGTCTCACCTTGCTATTATCAGTGGTGGAAGAAGTACTCACATTTGTCCAGAAGTAACCAGTTACTTAAGTTGTTTTATGAATTGTAGTGGAGTAAAAAGCACAATAAAAAAGCACCTCAACTTGTACTTAAGTGCAGTACTTGAGTAAATGTACTTTCCACCACTGACTATGACCATGCTGTAAGGTGTGCGGTGGACAGGTGTGTTTACCTTTGACGTTGAGCATGGCGCTGGTGACAGCATTCAGAGCCTGATAGGACACTTCTCCAGCCTGGTCCACCTGCACGTTCTTCAGGGTCAGGAAACGTTTCTTGCCCTCAGCCTTGATGTCACATGTCTGAAAAAGAAACCATGGAGGTTAAATGATAAATCTCAAAACATTGTTGATTATGTCAAAGCTTATAAGAACAGATAAATACTGTACGTCTAAATAAAAACAAAGACAGCATTTGTGTGCATAAAGTCTTACAGGTGTTCTGGTGAGGACCTGGCCCCTGAGCTTCCACTCTCCAGCCACATCAGCCTCAGAGATCTCTGTGTCAAAGGTGGCCTCCTCCTTCTCAACCACCTCCAAACTCTTGAGGGGCTTCAGGACCTCTGCCTCGCGCTCTCCCAGCGTGAGTTTGGCGGCGTATCTGCAGTCTTCCACTGCGATGGTGTATTCTGCCACGTCGTCGGGCTGGCAGTTGTTGATGGTCAGACTCATGTTCTTTCCGTCCTTCTTCATCTCCACCTTATCAGAGGGAACGAGCTCGTCGTCGTTCTTGTACCACTTATAGTTGGGAGTGTCCTTGTACAGCTCCGCCTTGAACGTGGCCTTGCTCTTTGGTTTCACGTGCTGGTCTCTCAGTGGCTTCACAAGCCAGTCTTTGACGATTTCTGTTGTGTAGAAAAATGAAACGACATTTAGGTCAGTGTCTCTCAAGCTGGGGTCCGGGCCTCCCTTGATGGGGATGCGCCAAAGACCACAGGGGGGGGGGCATGAGGCCTTGTCTGTATGGCGGTAGTACAACATTTTAATGTTGCACAAAATAATAACTAGCATTTTTTGGGTCCGAGTTAAATAAGCACTGAGGACCTTACAGTGTAGATTGGGGTCCTAGACATTTGAAAAAGTAGTATCAAGTGGGGGTCCGTAGCCTAATGTATATCAACCTGGGGGTCTTTGAAATTCAAAAGGTTGATAATCATTGCTCTAGCAGTACATAGGTCAAATAATAAACCTATACTTGAGAGAAATATGATGTTTCTATAAACCAGATGTTACTCCTTACCGATCACTTTGACGTTGGTTGAGGTCTTGACGTCTTCCTGTCCATCCACCTCGCATGTGACCAGCCCAGCGTCTGCTTCCGAGGAGTTCTGGATGGTCACGGCGTGCTGCATTCCGATGACGTTGATGGCCACCTTGCCGGCCTTCTTCTTCAGGACTTCGCCGTTCCTCTTCCAGATCACGTCTTTCTCTTTGTTCAGCTCGCAAGTCATGTAGACGGGCTGTCCCTTCATGCAGGACGTCTCCTCATCCAGCTCAGTCACCCATTTCAGAGGGAGTTCTGGAGGCACGCAAATTAAACATGCAGTGGTGGAATTAGTACTCAAAATTATTGACTTAAGCAATATGCTCTGTTACAAGTAAACGTCCTCTATTCAAAATTGTAATGTAAGAGTGCAAAAGTACATTATGCAGAGTAAATGTACTTTACAAACAATAAACAAACAATAAAGAATAAAGAATAAAGAATAAACAATAAACAATAAACAATAAACAATAAACAATGTATGACAGTTAAATCTGTAACACTGCCATCGTGCTACAATTGCCTGGTGCAAAACAACAGTTTCCTTACCCTCAACAATCAGTTTGGCCACACATTGAATTTCCTTTCCGGCATTCTTGGCGATACATGTGTATTCCCCTTGATCAGCCAGCTGGACGTCAACGACGACCAGCTTGCGGTCTTTACCATCTGAGGTTAATTTGTGCTTGGGGTCTTCACGGAGGTTGGTACCATCCTTCTGCCATGAAGTTATGGCCGTGGATGGAGAAACCTCACACTCAAACACAGCGGCACCGCCAATAGACTCAGACTCTTTCAACACAACGTCTTCGATCTTCTTGATGAACTTCAGAGGAACGGCCTTGAGTTTGAATCCTCCGAAAGGATCCTCTGGTGGTGTTGGGCCTTTTCCACCAGGCTTCAACCCTTTGCCTGCATCACCAGGAGACGGTGTTTGTCTTGCTGCAACACCAAACATAATATATCACAGTTAGATTTACAGTACAATTATGACGATGAGACTGGATAACATACAACATACGGCATAAGATATGTGCGCTGTTAAAACAAGGAGCAAGAAAGAAGATTCAACAACTTGGAAGTTGTGTCAAGCTGACAGACATGACAAAGTTAACATGAAGAACATAAAGAGCTACTTTCTCACCCCCAAGTCCTCGGCCTCTGCCTTTAGGAGAACCCTCTGATGGTTTTCCATCTGGATGGAAACAACATGATGAGTTTGATGTCTAATGTAACAACACCAGAGATACCAAGAGAAGATGAACTGTAAGCTAAACTGACAGACGGACAGACGTACAGACATATTGACTAGAAATGTCAGATAAGTCAAGTAATGAGTGAAGATGATGAGCACCATAGTAATAATAATAAGCAAAGCGAGGAGTTACAGTGGTCAGACTAAATGAACAAAATTCACTTTAGTACTGACAAACATACAGATGTTGATGTTGACATTCAATACAAAATGAAGACACATTTTAAGATGATGGAAACAATGACAATATGACAATGGAAGGACAGAATGATGGTAAGATGGATAATGACAGATGGACAATGAGAACATGACAATGGAAGGACAGAAAGATGGTACGATGAATAATGACAGGTGGACAATGAGAACATGACAATGGAAGGACAGAAAGATGAAAAGATGGATAATGACAGGTGGACTATGAGAACATGACAATGGAAGGACAGGCAGATGGTAAGATGGATAATGACAAGTGGACAATGGGAACATGACAACGAATGCATGGATGGATGGACAGACAGACGGATTGACAGACGGATAGATGGTAGATGGATGGATAGTTGGTTGATTGGATGGATGGATGAATGACAGATAAGTAAGATGGTTGGATGAATAAGAATGATGGATGGCCTGATAAGATGGGTTGTAGGACAGATGTTGATGGATCAGTAGATGGGGATTAGATGATTCATCTGAGGTGGGATGGTAGGGATCTGGGTCGTCAGTCGGTGATGGATCAGCTTTCATCTCACCTCGTTTCCAGCCTGGCATGCCCGGGGTCTCCATCATCCCGTCCTCTGCTTCACCTTCCCACTCCAGCTCCCATCCCCAAGCCTCTTCCTCTTCCTGCTCTACCTCAAGCTCCTCCTCTTCCACCTCCTCCTCCTGCTGGGTGGGTACTTTCTGCATTTGCACAGCTCCAGGGGACACCTCCTTCACGATGGGCTTCTTCTGTGGTTCTGCAGCCTTCTCCTCCTCTGGAGACACTTTCCTAGGGGTCTTTTTCAGAGTCACTGCTTCAATGGAATCTTTAGGAGAAACTGATTTAATGGAATCTTTAGGAGAAACTCCTTTAGGAGTTAGCTTCCTCTCCATTGGAACAGTCTCCAGTTCTTTAGGTTTAGGCTTCTCGGTCTTGGGTGATGGAGTCTTTTTCAGCTCCACCTTTTTGACCTGTTCAACAGGTAGCACTTTTTCCTTTTCTTTACCCACTTTAGGTGATGGAGTCTTTTTTAGTTCTATGCCTTTCTTTATGCTCTCTACCTGAGGTGCTTCTTTCCCTTTATCTTTGTCTTTAAGCTCTCCTGGAGGGCTGGGCTTCCCTGGAGGAGTAGGCTTCTGTGGAGGACTGGTTTCTCCTGGAGGACTGGGCTTTCGTGGAGGACTAGGCTCTCCTGGAGGACTGGGTTTTCTTGTAGGACTGGGCTTTCGTGGCGGACTAGGCTCTCCTGGAGGACTGGGTTTTCCCGGAGGACTGGGCTTTCTGGCAGCAACAGATGGCTCCTTGTCTTTCTCTTTAGGTTTTTCAGTCTCTCTCTCTGGAGTCCGTTCCACTCGCTGCGGTTCCTTTGGTTCTTTAGAACTATCATCTTTTAAAATTGGGCTAGCTACTTTCTCAGGTGTTTTTGCTTCAGCCTTAGGAGCCTTGGTGAATGGCTTGAGTTGAACTTGATCCTTTTCTTTATCTGGTGATGGGGTGACTTTAGCTTTGGCACGCAGCTTATCAGCATCTGTAGGTATTTCATCTTTTGGAGCTTTGTCTACTACCTTCTTTGGTTTGATCTCCTGCTCTTTAATATCAGGAACCCTGTCAGGGATCTTAGCGGCAGGTGTGGGTTCATCCTTTGGTTGACGCACAGCAGCAGTAGGTTGATCTCTCTGTGGGGTGTCGCCTCTTTCAAAAGGTGTCCGTGCAGTATCTCTCTTTGCCTCCGTTTCCTTCTCAGGTTGTGGAGGCTCTGCCTCCTCTGATCTGGAAGGTTTCTGAAATGGTTTTAGCTGGACCTTTTCTGGCTCCTCCTCTCCCTTTGGCAATTTCTTAATTTTTGATTTTGTGTGATCAGGCTCTTCTTCTTGTTTCGTTGCTTTGGGAGACCTTGTCCATCTTGTCTTCTCATCTTCATCAAACTGTTCAGGTTCCTCTGAATGGCCCAATTCAGCTGCTTCTTCCTGTGGAGTGAAGACTCTATCAGTTCTCCCCAGTGGTATGACCTCATGGTCGTCTCTGTCATAGCGCTCATGGACCATCATTTCAGTGACATGCCTCGTCATTTCAGTTTCATATGTTCTGACTTCTTTCTCTGCTTCTTTGGGCGTTGTGGGCACCTTCTTTAGCTTGATCATTTGTGGTTCTTCTTCTGGCTTTGATGTTTTTTTAAATGGTTTCAGCTTAACCGACTCTTGGTCCTGATCTTCCTTTGGCAATTTAGTGACCTTCTTCATAGCCAAACTTGGCTCCTCTGGTTCTTCAGTTTTCTGTGCTTTAGGTGTTCCCGTCCAGCTCACTTTCTCTACTTGCATAACTTCGACCCTCTCAGCTTCTTCAAAGTATCCCAGTTGAATTGCCTCTTCATCTGCAGCGAACACTCTTTCTGTTCTTCCAAGTGTTGTTATCTCCCGATCTTCTCTATAATGAAGTCCATGGGCACTCAGCTCTATGTCTTGATGACTTGTTACCTCTGCTTTTTGAGTTATGACTTCTTTCTCTGGTTCTTTGGGCTTGGTTGGAACCTTCTTCAGTTTGATGACCTCTGGTTCCGGCTCCTTCTCTTTAGGTGTTCTAGTAAATTTACCCTTCACTTTTGGCGATTCAGATGGTTTTGCCTCCTGACCAGGAATCTTACCCTTCTGTTTAGCAGGTGGTGCTGTGGTTGAGGTAGTCAAGATGTTTTTATTTAACAGACACAAACATAAAGACTTCATTTGAACATTATAACATAACGCATTACTTATAAACAACTGGTAACAATTGACATACAACTTCACATAAAACGTCCATAAAACATTTAAAAGTGACACACTGCACAAAACAAAAGATACATTAAGTAGTTGCAACTGATATTAAAAGTTGTAAAGTTGATAAAGAACCAGTAATTGGGTATACCTTTTGGTGTCCCATCCGGTGCTGTAACAGCTCCCTTGTCTGCAAGAATTTGAATGAAATCAGTATTAGTATAGACAACAATACAAACTCTGTTAAGGAAATGGGAATAAACCCATTACATAAACACAGCAAGTTATTAGTTACTTAAAACAAGCAGGTACTTGGATTATTTAAGAAGTGTGTAGTGCACATTTATTTTTCACACAAAAAGAATATTTTTCCATAAAGTCCATTGACTATTTTCCAATAGTCAATGCAATGACTGTTGAACCTGATGTCAGTCATTTAATACTTACCAGCCCCCCCCCCCCCTCCCTCCTCCCACACACACTCACACATATCTGTCCTAATCAAGCACAAGATGTCAAACACTGTGTTTTGACATTGCATTTGGGCAACAGCAAAATACATTTAAGAGAGATGTATTATGAACATCAGCCGTGAGGTTATTTGGCTTCTAAGATAGAACAAACACTGTTAGGAAAATATGTGTGGATGTTAAAGACTTCAAGGCAGAAGTGGAAATGTCCACATAGCATCTACTTGGAATCTATACACAGAATTAGACAAACAGATATAAGAGCATTTTTCCAGCTCAAAGGCTGAAGGTTTAGGCAACGTAAGAAATGCTCAAAGCGAGCGACAGACATTGGACGAGAGCAACAAGACATGAATGACAAGACAACAGAAGAGACTTTACCTTCAGGTGGAGACACCGTCTCTGTTACAGGAGAAGATGCAGCCACGGTGGCTGGAGGAGACATTTTCTCTTGCATTGATGGAGCCGCCACAGAGGGAGTTTTCGCTACAAGAACGCCAACTTGATTAAAGTTTTGGCCCAGATACATTCAACAAGCAAACACACTCTGAGAGTGGACGTATAGTTAGATGAACATAACAGACAAAATGTACGAGTGAACAGACATGTCAATTAACACATTAGACCTTCTGAGACACTACACATACATTTCAGTGAATTAAACATATTAATTGAAAGGAGTATACAAACAGAAGAATAAACAACATAGAGGACAAACAAAAGACTACCTGCAGTAGGAGAAACTTTCTCTACAGCAGTAGGAGTTGAAGGCTTTGATGATGGTGGAGATGGTTTCTTCTCTGATCCAGGCACTTTGGAATACAAGACGTCAAGGTCACAAGCAAGAAATCATCAAGTTCAGATAAGATTTTAGGACAATGAAACAATGAAACAGACGTGAAGATGGTTTGAGACAAAACTGACGACAAGTACAGCAAAAACAAACATGAGACGGACAACTGAGACAAAAATAAAAAAGGATGGAAGATGAGCCGACAAACAAGTATGAATAACGGACATGGTTTAAATCAACACAAACTACCTGCAGGTGGAATAACTTTCTCCACAGCAGGAGGAATAACTTTCTCCACAGCAGCAGGAGTAATTTTCTCCACAGCAGGAGGAGTAACTTTCTCCACAGCAGCAGGAGTAACTTTCTTCACAGCAGCAGGAGTAACTTTCTCCACAGCAGGAGGAGGAACTTTCTCCACAGCAGCAGGAGTAACTTTCTCCATAGCAGAAGGAGTAACTTTCTCCACCGCAGGAGCAGGTGAAGGCTTTGATGGTGGTGGAGAAGCTTTCTTCTCTGGTGGAGGCACTTTAGAATACAAGATGCCAAGGTCAAGCGAGCAAGAAAACAACACATTGAGATAAGACTTGACCAGACAACAATGAAACAGACGTGAAGATGGTTTCAGACAAAACTGAAGAGAAATAGACAGAAAACAAACAGACAGACAACTGAGACAAAAATACAAAAAGACAACTAATAAAAGATGGAAGATGAGCCAACAAACAATTATGATTAAGAAACAATTTAAATTAAGACAAACTACCTGCAGGAGGAGTAACTTTCTCTACAGCAGGAGGAGTAACTTTCTCCACACCACGAGGAGTAACTTTCTCTACAGCAGGAGTAACTTTCCCCACAGCAGGAGTAACTTTCTCCACAGCAGGAGTAGCAGGAGTAACTTTCTCCACAGGAGGAGTAACTTTCTCCACAGCAGGAGTAACTTTCTCTACAGGAGGAGTAACTTTCTTCACAGCAGCAGGAGGAACTTTCTCTACAGCAGAAGGTGTAATTTTCTCCACAGCAGGAGTAACTTTCTCTACAGGAGGAGTAACTTTCTTCACAGCTGCAGGAGTAACTTTCTCTACAGCAGGAGGAGTGACTTTCTCCACCACAGGAGGAGGTGGAGGAGAAGGCATTGCTGGTGGTGGAGGTTTCTTCTCTGGTGTAGACACTTTGGAATACAAGATGCCATGGTCACCAGCAAGAAAACAACACAATGAGATAAGACTTAACAAGACAACAATTAAACAGACAGTTAAACCATGGAATTGAAGTGAAGATGGTTTAAGATGTTTAAAAGAATGGGAAAGAAGGGGAAAAAACAGTAGGTGTTGGCCTCCTTAGTACTATGCGTACCTTGCGGAGTGATATTATCATACACTGTGACGGGTATTCCCTCAGGGGAAACCCTGAGTTTTGCTTTTGAAAAAGCAACACAACACAATTCACATTAAGACATATTAAGAGACAGCAACTAATTAAGAGGTCACAGAGAACAGGAGACACTACATACACAGACATTTATGACATTGATTAATTCACAAGGTACATTTTAGGGTACTGGACAAGGTTAGTTTAAGATATGCACCACTGCATCTTCCGTGTTATTCAAGAGATGATATGATGTTGTGAAGAATAAGAGCGAGGGTGATTGTTAAGAGCGAGATGTCACAATAACATCTCTATTCAAACTATAAGAGTCGATCATGAGATGATCATATGAATCTGAATACCTTTCAGAGGAATTTGCTCTTCAACCCTCTGCATTTTGTCCTTTGTTTTTGATGTAGCAACTTGTTTATGAGGAGTTATTTTGGGTGGAGGAACTTTGTCAGTAGCAGTGGTTTTCTTCGGTGGAGTTTCATCAACGTCTTCAGAAGAAAATTCTTCAGAAGGAACAAGAACTTTGGCAGGTGGAGAAACATCTCTCCTGACTGGAGTGGTCTTCTTCTCTGCTGTGTGCTCCTCGTCTTTCTCTTTAGGTTTTTCAAGCTCTCTCTTGGGAGTCCGCTCCCCTCTTCTAAGCTGCTGTTCCTTTGGCTCTTTAGGAGTGCCATCTTGTGAAGTTGGGCTAGCTGCTTTCTCCTCGGGAGTTTTTACTTCAGCTTTAGGAGCCTTGGTGAATGGCTTGAGTTGAACTGTTTCCTTTTCTTTATCTGGTGGAGGAGCGACTTTAGCTTTGGCACGCAGCTTATCAGCATCTGTAGGTTTTTCATCTTTTTGAGTTTTATCTACTAGCTTCTTTGGTTTGATCTCTTGCTCTTTAACACCAGGAACTGTGTCAGGAATCTTAGGAGCAACTGTGGGTTCATCATTTGGTTGTCCTGCAGCAGCAGTAGTAGGTAGATCTCTCTGTGGGGTGTCACCTATTTTGAAAGGTGTTTGTGCTGTATCTCGCTTTGCATATGTTTCCTCCTCAGGTTGTGGAGGTTCTGCCACCTTTGTTCTGGCAGGTTTCTGAAATGGTTTTAGTTGGATCTTTTCTTGCTCGTCTTCTCCCTTTGGCAATTTCTTAATCACCGACTTCTGTTGAACTTGTTCCTTTTCTTTATCTAGTGGAGGAGTGACTTTAGCTTTGTCATTTAGCTTATCAGCATCTGGCCGTTTTTCATCTTTTGGAGCTTTCTCTACTACCCTCTTTGGTTTGATCTCTTGCTCTCTAACACCAGGAACTGTGTCAAGAGTCTTAGCAGGAAGTGTGGGTTCATCCTTTGGTTGACTTACAGCAGCAGTAGGTAGATCTCTCTCTGGGATGTCACCTCTTTTGAAAGGTGTCCGTCCAGTGTCTCGCTTTGCATCTGTTTCCTCCTCAGGTTGTGGAGGCTCTGCCACCTTTGATCTGGCAGGCTTCTGAAATGGTTTTAGCTCGACCTTTTCTTGCTCCTCTTCTCCCTTTGGCAATTTCTTAATTGCTGACTTGAGTTGACCTTGTTCCTCGTCACGCAGCTTATGAGCATCTATAGGTTTTTTATCTTTAGAAGCTTTGTCAACTACCTTCTTTGGTTTGATCTCTTGCTCTTTAACATCAATAACTGTGTCAGGAGTCTTAGCAGGAAGTGTGGGTTCATCATTTGGTTGACGTATAGCAGCAGTAGGTAGATCTCTCTCTGGGATGTCACCTCTTTTGAAAGGTGTTCGTGCAGTATCTCGTTTTGTGTCCGTTTCCTCCTCAGGTTGTGGAGGCTCTGCCTCCTTTGATCTGGCAGGCTTCTGAAATGGTTTTAGCTGGACCTTTTCTTGCTCCTCGTCTCCCTTTGGCAATTTCTTAATGGCTGACTTGAGTTGACCTTGTTCCTTTTCTTTATCCAGTGGAGGAATCACTTTAGCTTTGTCATGTAGCTTATCCGCATCTGTAGTTTTTTGTACTACCTTCTTTGGTTTGATTTCGGTCTCTTTAACATCAGGAACTGTGTCAGGAATCTTAGGAGCAAGTGAGGGTTCATCCTTTGG
Source organism: Gymnoscopelus microlampas (assembly GCF_963454915.1). Lineage (NCBI taxonomy): Eukaryota > Metazoa > Chordata > Actinopteri > Myctophiformes > Myctophidae > Gymnoscopelus > Gymnoscopelus microlampas. The sequence continues at coordinate 8,608,133 of NC_139954.1, read as the reverse complement.
TTGACGTACAGCAGCAGTAGGTAGATCTCTCTCTGGCATGTCACCTCTTTTGAAAGGTGTTTGTGCAGTATCTCGTTTTGTGTCTGTTTCCTCCTCAGGTTGTACAGGCTCTTCCTCCTTTGATCTGGCAGGCTTCTGAAATGGTTTTAGCTGGACCTTTTCTTGCTCCTCCTCTCCCTTTGGCAATTTCTTAATGGCTGACTTGAGTTGACCTTGTTCTAGTGGAGGAGTGACTTTAGCTTTTTCACGCAGCTTCTCAGCATCTGCTGGTAATTCATCTTTCGGAGCTTTGTCTACTACCTTCTTTGGTTTGAACTCTTGCTCTTTAACGTCAGGCACTGTGTCAGGAGTCTTGGCAGGAAGTGTGGGTTCATCCTTTGGTTGACGTACAGCAACAGTAGGTAGATCTCTCTCTGGGATGTCAGCTCTTTTGAAAGGCATTTGTGCAGTATCTCTTTTTGCCTTTGTTTCCTCCTCAGGTTGTTGAGGCTCTGCCTCCTTTGACCTGGCAGGTTTCTGTAATGGTTTTAGCTGGACCTTTTCTTGCTCCTCTTCTCCCTTTGGCAATTTCTTAATTTTAGATTTAGTGAAATCAGGCTCTGGTTCTTCTTGTTTTGGTGCTTTGGGGGTTCTTGTCCATCTTGTCTTTTCGTCTTCATCTTCTCTCTCAGCAGGTTCCTCTGAATAGTCCGATTTAACTGCTTCTTCCTGTGGGGTGAAGACTCTATCAGTTCTCCCCTGTTTTATGACTTCACGGCCGCCTCTTTCATGAAGTTCATGAAGTGTCATTTCAGAATCAGGCCTTGTGATTTCAGCTTTTTCAGTTCTCATGTCTTTCTCTGGTCCCTTGGGTTTGGTGGGCACCTTCTTTAGCTTGATCATTTGTGTTTCTTCTTCTTCTGGCTTTGATGTTCTTTTAAATGGTTTCAGCTTAACTGACTCTTGGTCCTGATCTTCCCTTGGTAATTTAGTGACCTTCTTCATAGCCAAACTTGGCTCCTCTGGTTCTTCAGTTTTATGTGCTTTGGGGGTTTCCGTCCAGCCCACTTTCTCTTCTTGTTGCATAACTTCAAGCCTTTCAGCTTGCTCAAAGTATCCCAGTTGAATTGCCTCTTCATCTGCAGTGAAGACTCTTTCTGTTCTCCCAAGTGTTGTTATCTCCCGATCTTCTCTACCATGAAGTCCATGGACGGTCAGCTCAACGTCTTGATGTCTCTTTACCTCTGTTTTGTGAGTGATGACTTCTTTCTCTGGTTCTTTGGGCTTGGTTGGAACCTTCTTCAACTTGATGACCTCTGGTTCCGGCTCCTTCTCTTTAAGAATTCTAGTAAATTTACTCTTCAACTTTGGTGATTCAGATGTTTTTAGAAGAGCCTCTTTGGGTGGAGATGTAGTATCTTTTTTGGATAGAGCAGCAACATCTTTCTTGGTTGCTGGAGTAAGAGGTGAAACTTCTTCAGTGTAAGAAACATCCTCTGTTGTTTCAAAGCTCTCTATTGGTTCGACTAGATCTTCTACATCTTCATCTAGTTCACTCTCATCTAGTTCAGTCTCTTCAATCTTCTGATCTGTGTTGTAGTCAGTGGGAACAGCATCCTTTGCCATCACAGTTTTAAGATCAGTCCTCATGGGAACTGTTGTAATGTTTAAGATTCAAGATTTGCACCAAGAAGCAGTGGTAAAGAAGAAGCAACACAAAACAAGAAGACAGAAGTTTAAAAGACACATTTTAGAAACGTATGTGTATAATATGTATATCTGTGTATAATATATGCAATAAATGACTACCTCTCTGTTGTAGAGTTTCTTTAGACTGAGGTTGGACTTGAGCAGTAGGTAGGATTTCCTCTGCTCTCTTTGGCACTATAGTTAATAATTGTACTCAGTCAAAAAGTAATGTAAAGTGATGCTTCATTTAAAGGTGTGCTTGAAAGCATTTGCATTTGAAAACACTTTAAGCCTACCTGTGGCGGGAGTAATTTCCTCCAACTTTGGCTTAGCTACAGCTGATGTTTCCGCTGGTAACTCCCTTGTTTTTACTGTTTTGGTATGTGACACAGCATGGCAAACAGTAAACAAACATGACATGACAAAAGAAGAATTTCAAGAATTTTCAAAAGCTGACAAGAGGCTCAAAAGAAAGTGTAAGAAGTAAATGGGATGCGCAAAGATGAGTAATTGATAGTCAATTACCACAAATTGATCTTATTCATCTTTGCAGATATATCTACCTTGCGGTTGAGGAGTTGGTTTGATATGTTTAGGTGTTTCAGGCTTCACTTCTCCTGGGTATAGTTGTGGTGCTTCTGTTAGTTTCTTTGTTGCCTCTGGAACCTTTGGAACTTCTACAACTTTCTTGGATGCCTCTAGAACCACCGTTGGTGCTACTGGAATCATTGGTGCTTCTGTAATCTTCTTGGGGGCTCCTGGAATCACCCTCCCGGGAGCTTCTTGAGCCGTCTTGGGAGCTTCTGGAATAGTCTTGGGTGCTTCTGGAACGATCTTGGGAGCTTCTGGAACCCTCCTGGGAACTTCTGGAACCCTCTTGGGTGCTATTGGAATCTTTGGCTCTTCTGGAACCGGCAACCTAACCACTTCAGTCACCTTCTCTTGTACTTGTCGAACTGGCTCTAATTTTGGGGGAACATAGCTTTGTTCCTCTAAGGCATATTGTGCATGCATCGGTCTCTCTGGCATTGGCTTGGCTGAGTCTGCAACACGTGGTAGTACCTCTGGAGTTGGCTTTGGCACAGGTTCTCTCGGGATTGGCTTAACTACCTCAGGAAGATACTTTGGCACCTCAGGGGCATACCTGGGTTCTTCTGGTTCAGGCTTACCAGCTGCTAGCTGAGGCTTTCTTGCAGGTTCAGTGACAGATGCAGGTGTCCTTGGTTCTGGGACAACTTAAGAGAAGATTTATATTTATAAATTGGGTTTATGGGTAATTATGTAAGAGAACCCCTAATGTGCAAACCACACTCTAACGAGTGCTTAGCACACACAGATAATCATCTGAAGAAGCACGTTTGAAGAAGTAGCCTACTCACACATAACACGTCACAAAGAAGAAAATATATTCTGACGAATATACAACTTACCATCTAAGAAATGTAAAGAGCAACCAAAACACATTTGATAATTTTCAAGAAACATAATATGATTGACATATTATGTTAGACTATCAACAGTACTTTGCAGTACCTTTTGTTGGAATAGCTTCAGTCTTGGGTGGGGTGACTTTGGGTGTAGTTGGCTGAACTACAGGTTCCTCTGGTTTGCGTACAGCAGACACTTAAAATAATATGAAATAGATAGTTTTACCTCCATGCAATCACATGGAGTAAACGCATGAAAGCACAAAACAGAGAGAAATCTAAGGGCCATGTATCAATACCTGTAGTTGGAATCTGTTCTGTTGTGGGTGGAATAACCTTGGGTCTGGAGGGCTGTATTACAGGTTCTCCCAGAACAGTTGGAACTTAAGAGAACATTGATTGAATTTAATACTTAAGAAGTCAATCGATCACACTCTAACGAGTGCTAAGAAAGAGATCTGTAAATTCATCTGAATTATTACTTATGGCCCGATACACAAAACACATGACATAACATCAAACACAGAATAAGATATATTGGAAGAAAACACTGAACAATGACAGTTAACATAAAGAAAAGAGTACAAAGATTGATTAATCACAAAATAAACCAAAATGATCTTGTGTTTCCAGTACCTTTAGCTGGAATAGCTTCAGTCTTGTACGGAGTGAGCTCAGGTGCTGACGGCTGAACTATATGTTCCACAGGTTTGGGGATGACTGGTGCTTTGGAGAGCATTAAAATGTAACTTTACTCTACAGATATTCTTGATGAATGGGGTTAACACACAGCGAAAGCATTACTTTACTATGCTTCAGTTTAGTAGTAGCTTATTTCAGAGCCAAAGGTGTGTGCTGAACTACTACTACCAGCAATTTGAATAACTACAAATAACAATTAGACTCTATGTAAGGCTTCTCTAGAAAGCTGTGGCCAAGCAACAACCTACATTTGAATTGCTGTCTATTAGAAGTCTGTTGTTGAACCAAAACATTGGCTCAACAACTCCAGTTTAGGCGGTTTCAGATCAAGAGGTTAGTACGGTATGTTTTCTAAGAGAGAAGACAGACCATTGACAAACACACTGACAAACAGAAGGGTTTATGTTCCATGAGCTACAGGTTCCTCTACCTTCTTTTGGAGCCACTTCCTGTGGAAGAGGTTCATGTCTCCGTAGAGGCTCAACTCTGCGCTCGTCAGGAACTTAAAAGAGTAATATTTGTGGTTTATTTTCTGAGCCAGAAAACCCCACAATATATGTGCACAAAAACACAAACAGCACTTCACATAAAACACAAACACATAAAACGTTAAGAAAAGACACAGCGTGGCAGTGCCTTGGTGAGAGAAGCGTAGTGAAGCAAGCGTTTCTAATTTACCTTTGGGTTGAGGAACTTCCTGTTCCTTCTTGCTGGGAGGCACTGCAGCTTTATGGGGCTCAGGAATTAACTGGCCGACTTTTGGCTCAGATACCACTTTGGATTCAGGCACCCGTTTTGATGGAGGTGCCACCATTGACTCAGGTGGGACCATTTTAGATTCCGGTGTGAATCCAGGGTAATAAGCTTCAGGTGTGGCTGTTGTGGGAAAGGTCCCTGGTTCAGCTTCTTTGAGGTAACAGAGACATACCACTGTCAGTCAACACAGAGTGCATGCATCTAAAAGGACTAGGATTAAGAGACAGGTAATCCAAGAAAATAAGACAACATAAAACATTTACGACAAACACACATAAAGAATCCAATGCTGAATTTCTTCACTAGCATTGTAAAAACAAAAACAGTGACAACACATGAAAAGAATAGGATTAAGATTAACAGAGAAAGTAAGACTACATAAAACATTTACAACAAACATTTCCACAAAAAGAATCCAATGCTGAATGTATTCACTAGCATTGTAACAATCAGTGACAAAACATAAAAAAGACATGAAGTGTGAGACAAACAAGTTAATGTAATGAATTGACAAATCAAATAATCATATTGATTATTTGTATTGGGTATATTTACTCAATTCAGTCTGTTCACATTCAGACTGAATCGATGTATATGAATAATACATCTATGATAAATAAATAAATCATATGCAATACCTCTGCGTGACTCTGGTTGGACGTAAGCCTTCTGAGGTTTGTAATATTCTTTAAAAAAGTAATTAAACATGTGTAAGAAGACAAATACTAACTTTTAGTTGAAAAGCTTTGCAATAGCAGTTAAAATAAAATGTCATATATATTTTTTTTTATTTTTTGTGTGTGTTGTTGTCTTAAGAGTCAAGGACGTAAGACAGAATTTAAGATCAAGAGTTTCAAAGATAGAAGCCAAAGACAAGCGGTAGACAGACATAATAAGCGATCATAGTGCTCTAACACCATGAGGACATTACCTTCTGGGCCTTGAGCCTCCCTCCCAGGGGCAACACCAAACTTCTGCGCTTCTGGCACTTCAAAAAGATCATGAACAATTCAGGATTAACAAACAAACAAACAAACACATAAATACACTGAAAGAGGATTTGATCACAGACAACATGGCAGATGTAGGACTTAACAGAGACTGAAAGTACAGTTAACACACAAAAAAGACAAAATTACAGAAATACACAAATAGAAAAGACACATAGAGACTTTAATAAGAATGGACAGAGAGATGGAGAGATAGGTGACAATACCTTTCTCTCCAGGAACTCCGGAAACTCCGGGAACTCCAGGAACAGAGAGTTTCTCCCCTGGCGTCTTGAAACCAGGAACTTTAAAGACAGGTCTTTTCGTTAGACTAATCATACTGAAAGCACTACGCTCTACTCATCTATTTGAAAGCTCTAATCTCTACTCATCTACTGAAAACGTGAGGGTTAAAAAGAGCCAAAGAGAATTTGGTTAGCCTTTTTAAGAGACAAACAAAAACACTGAACATAAAAATGAAACAAAACATTTCTGCACAAAAGCAGAGCAGCCTAAGAGGTGGTAGACAACACAAGAGGATTAGACAGACAGATGACAGAAAAGGACTTTGATTACACAAGAGGTTATGTCGGGACATACAAAAGCTTTGGACTACCATCTAGGCTACTGCACGGTTTGACATGTCTCCATGTAAACCAATCATCACGATTACTGCAGGTATGATGACAATGCTGAAGCACCTGGCAGCCTTTAAGCGCAGTACAACAACAGCATTATACCTGTAGGAACACCTCCTCTCATTCCAACCTCTGCGAATTCAACACTTTCGTCAACAGGTTTTCTCTCTTCTGGTGAGGGAGAGAAGTTAGTTTAGACAACGTCCTGACAGGACAGTTTCTCTGACGTCCTGACAGGACAAGTCACTAACAATTACACTAAACTTGACAGGACGATTCTACTAATGTCCTGAAAGGATGACTTCACTAATGTCATGATAAGATGACTTCACTAATGTCATGATAAGATGACTTTTCTAAAGTCATGATAAGATGACTTCACTAATGTCCTGATAAGGCAACTTAACTGGACTGATGATTATATCCAGACACATGTTAATGAATGTTAATGAGATGGAAGGAAGAAAAAAAACATCACTTAAACAACAATAATGAGGAACAATATGGAAGACCTCAGACACAAGTAATGAACATCAGTGATAAAGATGAAACATGAAAAGGTTTATGGACAAAAATATACACAGTCAAAAACAGACACACAGACAGACAGACAGACAGAGAGATGATTGTTATTTAATGGATGGAAGTATTGATCTAAATACCTTTGGCTTTGACAGAAGAGTATTGAACCGAGACGGTTTCCTCTTCCACTGCCCAGCTTTCATAAGCTACTGTAGCATATTAAAGGATAAACATTCAGTCACTGCCCATGAGACTTTGTTCTCTATTTTGACTTTTAATACACCAATATTATTTACTCTAAATAAATAAGCCAGCAAGTATTAAAGTGGTTAAACCATTACCACGTAATCACACAAGATGAACTCAGTTCCAAACAAGGATTAATTAGAAAAAGGTGAAATTTAAGTATGGATTGTATTGTAGGATTGGATGAGGTTATTTGGAAGGCAGTGACATATGAGTTAAAAGTCATTAATGAGTTGAACTGCTTTAGAGATAGGCTTGGGACGAGATCCGATTATATTGGGTATGGTGATACTTACCTAATATTGCAAATTTGTGATATTTCCATAATATGTCATCAGATTTAAATATGGCCGAAACATAACAGTTGAGTGAATGTGCAGAACGAATAGTAATAATAGATGACAATATAATTTAGCGTGATATTTTTGATATCGCCCAAGCCTATTAAGAGATGATAATGATGATGAGGATGGTGATGATAGGTCAAATATTAGAATGAGGGATGATAGTTTAATATGGATAATGAAATGGATATTTATTAGTTCTGGATGGTTATAGTTATTGATAACGTCAATTAAATGTCTACCTTTCATTTCCGTTCGTTCTTCATATTGATAAAATGATGATCCAGATTCATCTTTTGAGAGAAACGTGAGACATTGGTAAGTGAAAGAAAATAGATTTAAAGTTGAGGTAAGGTTTAATGTAATCTGTCTTCCTGATGCCCAGTCTTACCTCTGTAAGCAGCCATAGACGGGGCTGCTGGTACTCGAATGGAAGTGTCTGGGACGTCTAAACGTTTAGTCAGAGATACAGCTTTAGTGATAGAATCTGTCAATATGGAATTTTATTCATTTAAAAAAAATATTTTATATGGAAACATTGTGACAGAAAAACCTCACATGCCCTTGGTCAAAGTTATTAACACTGCTGTGACTCTTTACTTGAGATGTCGGAACCCATGGAAACCATGGCATCATAAACAGATCCAAAATGTCGATCATACAGCAGCGTTGCATTTAAACACTCAACCAGATGGCATGTTTGGTCTTACTGTAATTAAGTTTCCTTTTCCGAGTTTAAACTACTCACCATGAGGAACTTTTCCTAACCCAACATCTGTGGATAAGGATGAGATAGTGTTACAGCAGAGAACTGGCTCATAATCTGCATAGAGACGCTAACTATTTTAGACAAGTACGGACCTTTGTCAGATAGGTAAAGTTCAGCTGTACTCCTAGCCTCTCCCATGGGTTCCAGTTGTGCTATGACCGAGTAAACGCCTGAGAGAATGGAACGGTGACACATACTGTTGAGTTATCAGCACGGCACTTCGCTCAATTGTTCCACCAAAGGGACATAAATATTTGTTTTCTAAATCTCTGTTTCAATATGAGCGTATTCCTGGACAAACCTTCATCATCAGCTGTTACATTGCGGATGATCATAAAGTGAAGGCGGCCCGCTCTCCTGAAGTTATACTTTGGACTCTCTTTAAGTTCCTGAGTGTCTTTGTACCATGTGACGATAGCGCCGTCGAAGGACAACTCACACTCAAAGGTGGCAGACTGACGTTCATTGACCTCAATGCTTCGGATGCGTTTGGTGAACTGAATTTGTTCGGCTAAAATTAGATAACTGGAGTTAGTCGGGTCCATCTTTTGGGGTATTAAGCCTGATTTATACTTAGTCGTACGATGGTGTCGCGGGTCGAAAATAGCCAATCTACAAGCTCACAACGTATCGCGAAGGCGATGCGTGAACTTGTAGATCTGTTATTTTTGATGCGCCACAATGTCTTACGATTACGATGGGGCATAAAGTAGGCATTAAAATAATTAATTAATGTATTTGTGATATTATTAACATTATAATGCATTTTTAACTATTTAAGTCTTGACTAAATGCAAAGAACAGAAAGCACAAGAAGAGAAGAAGTGGGAAGAACAAAAATCTACATAAAACAAAGAGACTGACATGACATCATCTGATGTCCAGTCCAACAGGTCAAAGAGGTCAGTGGGAGATAATAACCCTGTTAGTTATCGGGTTGCTATCTTACCTGGTTTGTGTTCATCTATAGACGATAAAATTAATCAAGAGTTTCAACTGTGGTTAGTATACAGAAACACACAAAGTTCATGGGACCTGAGTCACCAGACAAGGCACTAACAGACATAGAGACTTACCTGAAACGGCGAGCTTAGCGTTGGAGATATGAGGACCGCACACCACGCGGTAGTTGCCCTGGTCTTTTGATTGGCACTTGTGGATTTTCAGGAAGTGACGATCTCCCTCTACGCCAGTTTCATATTTGTCACCGGTCTCCAGTTTCTGGGTGCCTTTGTACCAGGTGAGACTGATCTCAGGGTAGTTGATTCTAACCTGACACTCAAACACAGCTGTCTGGTTCTCAGGGATGGACTGGTCCTCAATGTCTCGGATCACAGAGACAGGCTGCCGATTTTAAAATCACATTCAGTCAGTATGATAACATTATTAGATTAAACCACGACACAATTAATTAGATGGGAACTAAAGGCTTCCATACTGTATACGGATGTGGATTCCATAGAAGAGTAAAGTATATATACTGTGTAAGTGTGTGTGTGTGTGTGTGTGTGTGTGTGTGTGTGTGTGTGTGTGTGTGTGTGTGTGTGTGTGTGTGTGTGTGTGTGTGTGTGTGTGTGTGTGTATGTGTGTGTGTGTGTTAATACACAATTTATAGATACACAGTATATAATTGCCATGAGTGCAGTACCTCTGCAGCGCGTCCCTCCAGCTGTTGCATGAATCGACTCACATCTTCTTCTCCAACCTCCTGCAACCCACGTACACACACATGATTATTTCCATTAGAAAACACAGACAGAAGACGTCACACATTTCCTCCATAGCTTGTTAAGAGTGTTAGGGTGTGTTTTCTTTTTTCTAGATGGGTCGGGTGTAATAGATGACAAATGTTTTTCTTGTCTTACCACTCTGCCGGTCTCGTCCTCCTTCTCCTTCTTGAGGAACTGGATGGCATCCAGGATGGCGCGGTAGTCGTAGATCTCATTATCACGCAGGATCTGCTCATAGTCTTTGGGATCATGGCCTCTCAGTAACTCCACAATGTTCACTTCACCTTTCTCCTTAGGACTCTTGCTCTTAGATGGAGTCCTGTTGCACAACCAATACAAGTCAGTATGACATGACCACCACATGAAAGGAAGCCTTACCTTTAATGCTAAATGTGTTGCTGTCGGGCAGAAACCTTGTACAATATCTCCATATTTAAACTTTGTTTTTCTTTGGTAAATGAATGCCCTACTTCATCCTAGTGTAGAAGCAAAAGTAGCAAAAATAGCCAATCTACAAGTTTGTAGATATTTTGAGGCACTAGAATTTTCTTTTTTAGAACAGAACAATAAGTGTGGCCCACAGTGTCTACTGAAATACAGAAACGCAACATAACCACTTACTTCTTCAGTTGAGCCCTGAAGTCTCCCATTCCTGCACCTTCCACTAGCTTGGTGAATTCCAAGTCAGCACTGCTTTCAATCTCTCCGTGTTTGTTGGAGGCCACGCATCTGTACTGTCCAGAGTCAGACTTTGTCACCTCCCTGATCTCCAGCTTGGCGTCCTGTCCCTTCTGCTCCATGGAGATACGACCACCAGGGGTGATCTGTCTCCATTTACCCTTCATCCACTTCACACTGGGGATGGGGTCACCACCGATCTTGGCAATAAAGGTGGCGGTCTCCTCTGTAAAACAAGAGATTGAACTTTCAACACACCGGTCGCTTTCGATGGTGTCGCTCCCCGAAAATAGCAGATATACAAGTTCACAACGCGTTGCATTGCGACGCGTTGTGACCTTCCACATCTGATATATTTGGTGTGTGATAAGTTAAGCATTACTCACGCCTATGTCGTTACATCGTTACCACAGCTACCAGTGCAAACAGGTTGCCATTCAGTGTGGACAGTCAGTCATAAAGATCAGAACTGAGAAACCTATGAGTCAACTTACTCTCAGTGACAGCGATGTTCTGGGGTTCTTCAATGAAGAACAGGTTGTCCAGTCTTTTGGCTGGGGCAGCGGCAGCTGCCGCAGCTGCAGGCTCACCAGCAGACGGCTTGGCTCCTTTATCTGAGGGGAACATTTCAGCGGTGAGTGCACAGCACTGACACTTTTACTGAGCCCATCTTTAAATAAATGGGAAGCGTGCGCTCAAGTATGACAAGGCAAGAAGTCATGTGAACAACAAAGAGGTGCACATATTTGTGCCATGCTACATGAATGCAAAGTTACGAAGTAATCAACCTGGGAACCCATTTGATAAAAAAAAAAAGAAATCTAATCTGTTTTGAGAGATTATAAAGTAAATTTAGTAGATTTTGTATTTACACTGCATTTTAATCATGTCAAATCAGTTCCTCAGTATTAGTAAAACGCTCTGCTATTTCCTGTACATGGTCAAAAGATTAACTTTCTGAACTCCCTGTGGATAAAATGGTCAGTAGCATGTTAGATATTAAAAGAACAGTTGGAACAAGAACAGACAAAGCACAACATGGTGGTAGATTGTTGTTAAAGACATTTTGTGAAAGAACGATCTCCATATAAGATCTCACTTCCATGCAAGTGCAACAAGGTTACCTTTCACAGTCACCACCCTGGACTTGCAGAAGTCACTGCCGCTAGCATTGCTAGCCTTACAGAGGTAGTCCCCTGCATCTGACTGCGATGCCTGGGTTATCTCCAGACAGGGGGTGCTGTCCACAAATGTGATTTTCATGTTTCCACCAGATTTCAGCTCTTTCCTGTCCTTCAACCACTGGATCTTCAGAGGAGGAGAACCACTGACGTGGCATTTAAGGATCAACTTCTCCCCCTCAGTCACCGTAAGTGGAGTGAGAGGAACGTCAAACTTAGGACCCATTGCAGCCTCTGAATAATTCATAGGGAAATAATCAAGAGAGGTACAGAGATGTTTTACAAATAGTAGAAATAAAGACTTGCTTCCTTCAGAATAAAGAACCTTTGGAAATACAGTAAGACCATCCCACTGAGAATATGTTTGTTCAAGAACCATTTGATTAAAATGTTTCAACAAACTACCAAAACCTATTTAATAAGAGGGCATATTACACATATTATTTTGTCTTGATAATATGTATAGTATAGGATTACAGATATTTGTTTAGCAGAAATAAGGAAGATTTAGAAATACAAGACCGTTCTATTGAGAACATATCTGTGCAAGAACCTTAAAAGCTTAAAATTAAGCTAATTAAGATTATATTACACATATTATTTATGTCTTCATAATATGTATATTATAATTTGCCTATTTTTATGATATAATTCAAACACACCTGTGATGGTGAGTGACACCTGACAGGCAGCGTTGCCAGCATCATTGGTAACCTCACAAGAGTACAGGCCACTGTCAGAGAGTGTGGCGTCTTTGACAGACACCACAGCTACGTTGTTTTTGAAGCTGACGTCATGCTTGTCAGAGCTGGACAGTTCCCTGTTGTCCTTCAGCCAGGTGCATGTAATGGGCTGGGAGCCAGACACACGGGCCTCAATCTTCACCGTCTTGCCTGCTAAATCCATCATGGACTCAGAGGGCTTCTTGGTGAAGTTTGGAGGAACTTTGCGTTCTGTTAAGTGGAGGGAAAAAGTAAAGAATATGAGACCAAGTCATATTAGTTATTAGGATTCTAAAGCGTTATCCGTTTACCATTACCAGGCCATGCGGGGCCACATTTGAAGGTTACGTTTCAAAGCAATCCAGAAAGGTAACCAATCACAAGCAAACCTTTGAAGAAGGAAAACGGGTAGAAAGACCAGACAAAAAACAAAGCAATCCAGTGAAAAAGAAATAATGAAAAAATGAAATGAAAACCGGAGTCAAACCCACAAGACCAAATTCAGGCAAAACCATGTGAAAGAACACCAATGAAACAAACAAACACTGCTTCAAGGCAATGAAACCCAGTTTCAAACCAACAAGACAAAATTATACAACACAACAGTACAATTCCATAACTGTACAAACAACCTGTTATCAATATCTCTATATTTTCCTCAACAAACGCATGACCAAAGGCAACAACATGAAATGTCAGTAATATGCATGACAGTATTGTCGTTAACTGTTAGTGATTTAGGTATTGGAATCAGACGTCAGTTTGTTACCTATTTTCACTTGAGTATGACAGGTGTCAGACCCGGCAGCATTGGAAATTTCACAAGTGTATTTTCCAGCTGACTGCTGTCTGTCATTGTTGAGGACTTCCAGAACGCAGGTTGAGTCTGTCGTTTTAACGTTATACTGATAAGAAGCCCAGATCGGCTTGTTGTCCTTCTTCCAGGTAACATAGGCCCTCTGGCTTCCAGAGTACAAGCACTCCAGACGCAGAGGTTGGCCCAGTTCATGGGAGACGAACTCCGCCAATGGCTTGACAAAGCGGACGGGTTCTAAGAAGAATAATGTTGAAATCAGATATGTGGACACCACTGATTGTTTGTTTACATGCGGAGGGACACAGCTATAGGTACTTTACTGCTCTCCCTGGATAATCATCAGTTCATGAATCCATGGATATTTCCATACGTAGGTAAAGGAAAGCTATGTGAATGGATTTAGATGCACCTACTTTGCGTTCAACTATGGAAGACAATCTATTTTGAGCAGGAGAAATAAATAGCTACATATTAAAGGTGGCGTAAGTGATATTTTTATGTTAAAAGAAAAGGTTTTTCGGTAAAGAGTTAAAGATCTAGATTCTGATAGTAATCGTTGTTATAGAGTGATTGTTTCAGTAATATGGGTCTCTCTCCCTGTTTTCTAAAGAGCTGGAGAGCTGGGGAGACCCCTGTTACTGAACAAACACTATTAAAGCAATGATTACTAAGGGAACATAGAGCTATTCAACGCTTAGTCGCTTACTTTAACCAAAATATATCACTTACAGCACCTTTAACAGGAACACATGCTGGTAATGAAATGCGCATGCACCACGTAGGTTAGTGTTACCTAGTGTGACAAAAGCATGGCAGCTGTCAGAGTTCTGAGCATCAGAAATTTCACAGGTGTATTTTCCTGCAGCTTCTTCTCTGTCACTATTGAGGACCTCCAGGACGCAGCCGGAGTCGGTGGTCTTGACGTTGTACTTATAGGAGGCCCAGATGAACTTCCCCTCTTTTCTCCAGGTGACAGACACTCTCTGGCTACCGGCAAACGCAACCCTAAGAGTCAGAGGTTCACCCACACGGAACGTGGTGTCCTCCAGTCTCCTCACAAAGCGCAGTGGTTCTGCGAAAAGCATCGATGGTTATTGCAGCAATTAAGCAGCTATTTAAGCCAGTGGTTCTCAAACTTTTTCATGTCAAGGACCCCCCAAGTTAATATATATTTGGCCCCCCATGTGAAAATATTTGGTGCATACTAGATTTGTGTTGTTAAAATGTTTCAAAAAATATTCACAGATCCCACTTTGAGAACCACTGATATAAGCAAGCAGAAATGATCATTATAATTCAAAGATGAATTTATGATTACTATGTAGTAGCCTTGAATGAATTTCAATTATGAGCAAATAAAGTATGTTAAAGACTAGAATAGAAGGAAATTGATGAGGCTGATGATGTGTTAGAGAGCTGATACCTTTCTTAGAGGTTCTGCATGTGACATACGCGTCACAGACGACAGAACTCTCTGCATTAGACACTTCAACTGAATAATGTCCAGCCGCCGCTTCTCTGTCGCTATTGAGCACCTCCAAAGAACACAAGGAGTCTGTGGTCTTGACGTTGTACTGGTAAGAAGCCCAGACGGGTTTCCCGTCCTTCTTCCAGCTCACGTACACCCTCTGGCTACCGGTGTAGGTGCAGCTGAGTGTCAACGGATCACCCAGTTTGTATGCCTTGTCTTCCAGTTTTTTCACAAAGCGCACAGGTTCTGAGAGAAGCAATAATGATATTAGTTGCATTGTCTTGCCTGTATTAGGTCATGTCAGTAAAGCAGTAGTCTCTCAAGACAGACTGTTGGCTCACACAAGCTTCAAATGCTTCCACCTTTTCTGACTTGAGAGACTAATGAAGCAGTGAATATAAATTATGCAGTAATGTGAATTAAAGTATTTTATTTAACTATAAATAATTGACTGATTATTTCAAGAAACCTTTCCAACGTTTTTGTCAAGTGGGGAGTTACCTAGTCTGACATGAGCATGACAGGTGGCAGAACTACTAGGGTTGGATATTTCACAGGAATATCTGCCAGCAGCCTCTTCCCTGTTGTTGTTTAAGACCTCCAGGACACAGGAGTGGTCTGTGGTCTTCACGTTGTACTGGTAGGAAGCCCAGATGGGTTTCCTGTCCTTGGACCAGCTCACATACACTGGCTGACTGCCAGTGTATGTGACCTGGAGCTTCAAAGGCTGGCCCACCCTAAACGTAGTGTCTTCCAGCTCTTTGACAAAGCACACAGGTTCTAGGAGAGGTAGCGGTATGTTAGGTTAATCGCCTGTCTACCGCCAACATAGAGGAATGAACAACATGCGATTGATGATTTAATGTTGGACATGATGTTGGGTGATTTACCTAGGTTAACCAGACAGTGGCAGATAGCAGAGCTCTCAGTATTAGAAATTTCACAGGAGTATTGCCCTGCTGCTTCTACCCTGTCACTGTTGCGAACCTCCAACACACAAGCATTGTGTGTGGTCTTCACGTTGTACTTGTAGGAGGCCCATATTGGTTTGCCATCCTTTTTCCAGCTCATGTAGACTGGGGGGCTGCCACTGTAAGCAAAGTACAGCGAGAGCGGCTGGCCCAGCCTGTAGATTGTGTCTTCCAGCTTTTTCAAAAAGTGAACAGGTTCTATAGGAAACAATCATGCCGTTATTGTGATGCAAAGCAAAAAGATGAATTGCCTCAGAAGGCACATCAATGATTTGTGATGCTGCTGCTCAGGTTGACTTAATTAAAATGCAACTAAACCCCAAACTCAAATCTGTGATTGGTTGGTGCCGTGCCAGGTGATGTCACCGTAAAGAGTATAACATTACAGCGAATCACCTGGCACCAATAAATTATCCAAACGCAGATGACCAGTACACTGCTTTTCACCTTTAGGTGTCAGGCTTCACACACGCTTGTGGTTTAGTTGCACTTGCACATTAAGATGGTTTGGCTTTGATAAGCAAGCTGAAGCAAGTTGATAGCAAAATATATAAGCACTGTGGTGCTTGTTGTAGTAATATTTTCAAAGCATCAATGTAGACAATATTATTGTTATATGCTTTACCTAGTATTACATTAGCATGGCATACGTCGGTTCCTGCAGCATTGGAAATTTCACAAGTGTATTTTCCAGCTGCTTCTTTACTGTCACTGTTGAGAACTTCCAGGGTGAGGGTGTCATTTGAGGTCTTGACATTGTACTTGTATGAAGCCCATATAAGCTTGTCATCCTTCTTCCAGGTCACATACACTCTCTGGCTCCCAGTGTACATGCACTTGAGAGTCAATGGGTGTCGCAGTTTGTAATAAGTGTCTTCCAGCTTTTGCACAAAGCGCACAGGTTCTGAGAGGAGCAATGTTTGGATTAGTGGCATTTTGATTATTAGCAGAGAAATTCTGAAGCTCATGCACAGAAGTATTCTGTTTTTGTTGATGTAGGATAAGGATGTAAATTGATATAGATTTTTGTGGCTCAAATATGCACAACCATAGGTTGATAATGGTTGATGCAATTAATAGATGAACGACAAGCAGATGAAAAGTTATTGCAATGTTACCCAGGCTGACGTGAGCGTGGCAGATATCAGTTCCGGCACCGTTGGTAATCTCGCAAGTGTACTTGCCGGCCGCCTCTGGCCGGTCACTGTAGAGTACTTGCAGAATGCACGTTGAGTCAGTAGTTTTAACATTGTACTGGTAAGACGCCCAGATGAACTTGTCGTCCTTCTTCCAGGTGACGTAGACCCTCTGGCTGCCAGTGTATGTGCACACTAGTTTCAGAGGTTGGCCTACCATGAATGTGGTGTCCACCAGCTTCTGGACAAAGCGCACCGGTTCTGAGAGCAGTAAAGTTGATGTTAGATATGCAAGCATTAATATGCATGAATATGTATTGACCTGTTAGCTGTGTGAGCAAAGCCAGCAGGGATATATACCGTACTGTCAACTCATTCCAAAGACGATTTCACAAAAAACAACAAATCTTTGACTGAGACATCATGGTATGATTTGTCTCCATCCATAGCTGTAGCTGTACAAAATGAATTATCTCCAGTGTTGCCGAGTGTCATTTTTGACACTTAACCTTAAGTACAGCCATGTAATCAACACAAGACATTGAGTATTGCTTATCATATTTCAATGATGAATATATAATGCAACACTTAAAATGTATTGGCTGTCCAAAAGACTGTTGGAGACTATTTTGTAAAAAAGAACGAGCTTCACCTTTGACAACCACTTGACAGCTGGCAGATGCTGAACCGATGCGGTTTTCAGCCTTGCAGGTGTACTCTCCATGATCGAACTTGGTTGTTTTGCTCAGTTTCAACGTTGCAACGCCATTGGAGAACTCCATTGTGCACATGTCAGATTTACGCAGCTTTCCATCGGCTTTAAACCAAAACACTGAGATGTCAGGAGTTCCGGCAACTCGGCATCTCAGGGTAATTGGTTCGCCCATGTTTACTTCTAATGGCTCCATCTTGTCGACAAAGTGTGGTCGTTCTGAGGTGAAATATGATGTTTGATTAATAAAAGTATAGATGATAAGATATAGATATATGAAGGAATGCTGAAGATACTAAGATACAAGTTACGGTTAACACTTTTACCTATCATAGTCACTTGTGCTTCACATTTGTCACTTCCGACGCCATTTTCTATTTCACAAGAGTATCTACCAGCTGCTTCCATCCTGTCTGAGTTTAGGACGTCCAGAATGCAGGATGTGCTCGTTGTAATCACATTGTACTGATAGGAAGCCCAGACCAATTTACCATCCTTCATCCAGGTTATTCTTAATCTGGGGTTTTCAGTAAATGTGACCTCAAGCCTCAGAGGCTTGTCCTTCTCAGAGGTAATATTCTTCAACTTCTTCACAAAGCGGACAGGTTCTAGGAGAAGCAGTGTGTCGATTAATTACTTCACTTTCACTTAGTATCAAAAAAGGAGTAAGGGTTTCTCTAAAATAATGCTAACAAACCTTGCACAAACAGGTTAACTGGACAGCTTTCTTTCCCAGCGTCATTAATGACCTGGCATGTGTACTCTCCAGCATGGGTCTTGTCAACCTTGTTAAGATGCAGAGTGGCTACGTTGTCTTTCAGGGCAATGTCACAGCCCTTTCCGTGTTGCATCTCCTTGCTTCCCCTGAACCACTTGACTTTGAGAGGGGCAGCGCCTTTCACCTTGGCTGTGAAAGTAACATTTTTACCCGGCAGCGTTTCTTGCAGCTGAGGTTTTTCCACAAACGATGGAGGTTCTGGTTTCAAAAAAAGAAGTTTTGTAGGATAATGTTAGATCCCTGGCTGAGAAATACGTCTTTCAAACTGTCTGGAATCAACTACCTGTACATCTACTAACCTGTGACGGTCATAGAGGCACTGGTCTCACTGGCTCCTGCTGAATTAACAGCTTTGCAAGTGTACTTGCCAGAGTCAGACAATGTGATAGTTGGCACGCTCATTTTACAAGTATTATCACTGAAGCTGATGCCATAGGATGGGCCACTCTTTATCTCCCGGCCATCATGGAACCAGGAGGTGGTGAAAGGAGCAGAGCCAGCGACCTTACACTCCATCTCACCAGGCTGACCCACAACAAGATGGGTGTCCCTAAGTTTTCTTATGAACGTAGGCGGAATCATCTTATCTGTTTTAAGAGAGAATATGTGGTTTCATATTGGTGTGCTACAAGCAAGAAATGGTATCTATGGTATAAATTGATATTACATGCCAACCAATGGCATTGGAACTTTGATCACAGACCTGAAACAGACAGTTTGATTTTGCAGGAAGCAGCTCCCATCTTATTTTTTACTTCCAGCTTGTATTCTCCTACATCTGGTTTATCAGCTGACCGAATCTTCAGCATAGCTATCTTCTTGGAGAAGGACATCTGATATTTGGCACCAGCTGAAATCTCTTTGTTGTCTTTGAACCATGTGGTTGTCAGTTCTGCTGCGGTAGACACTCTCACTTCAAGAGATGTATTCTCGCCCGTCTTTACAATTAAAGACTCAGGGAAATCCACGACAGAGGGGGGTTCTAGAAATTAAGCAAGAAAAACCTTTAGCTAACTGAATCCTATCTGTATTTGATCTGTAAAGACTGAATCTGGAGTGGTACAAACCTAGAACAGTGACTTGGGAGACACACTCCACAACTCCAGAGTAATTGCTAAGTTGGCAGGTGTATTTTCCCGCTGTGGTGGCGTCAGCCTTAAAGACCTTAAGGCTGGCCACATTGTTCTCAAATGTGATCTTCCTGTTGTCGCCGTCTCTAAGAATGTGATCCTTGTCCTGAACCCAGGACACAACCAAGGGCTCGGATCCTTTGACTGTGGCTGCTAGTGTTAACTCCTTACCAGCCATCACTGACTGGTCAGTCAGTTTCTTCACAAACACCGGTGGTGCTATATAGTGAGCAAAACAGTGGTGGTGAGGTCAAGGGATTGCATTGGGAGCAGTACTGTTTTAATAATTACTACCAAAGATGTACTTTACTAACCTTTTAGGCTAACTGTTGTACGACAGGTCTCACTGCCTACACTATTTGAGACGGTGCACTCATAGATGCCACCGTCATCTGCTCCTAGTCTCATCATGTGGAGCGTGGCAGAAGTGCCTTCATTGATCATTTTATATTTCAAACCCTCTTTAAGGGGCCGTTTGTCTTTGTACCAGGTAATCTGGCATGGTTGTGTGCCATAGATCTCACAGTACAGGCTGGCCTCTTTTCCTATAGCACCCTCCACTGGGTTCGGTTTTTTAGTGAAGGATGGGGTCTCTAGAAAATATAATTGAGAGAAGTTAAAAAAATAATAGTCACGGTCGGACAAGTATCTTCAAATCAATTCTCGCAAGTCTGGGGGACATGCTCAGTTCAGTCCATGCTATGGAGAATCCACACCGTAATCCAAACCAGAAAATGACAGACAATTAGAGATGGGGAGGGAAAATTCTCCGATATTCATGCTACAAAAGGATCGTAGGTTCAAAGACAGAGGGGGCAGTCAACGATTTGGTAATTTCTTTAACGGAGGAAAGAACACATACAAAATGAGGTGCTGTTAACTGTGAACGAGCAGAGGACACGCAAGAGAAAACGTGATTCGATAGAGGGGGCAGTGAAAGATTTGGTCATTCTTTTAACAGTGTAAAGAATGCATACATAACGATGTGCTGTTCACATTCATGCTCTCCAAAACCTTGGGAGACTAAAAACAAATGTCCATGCCGAAGGGATTTCAGATGGGGGACACCACACAACAACTGTGAACGTTCCGAGGAAACGCAAGACGCAATCTCAAAACAAACCGGAACCATCGTCAAACTTTGAGGTTCATGCGAGCACCATTTCGGTAGCTGACCTTGGATTGTGAGAATGGTGCTGCAGCTTGTACTGCCAGCATCATTATGCGCCTCACAGGTATAGACGCCATTGTCCTCAAACCTCATGGACTGCAGCTGAAGGTATGCCGTTGAATCGACAAACATGGTTTTATAGTTGCCGCTGTCGGTTATCTTTTGATCATTTTTGTACCAGCACACTTTCAAGGAACGTGAACTGGTAAGCTTGCATTCGAAGCGGTGCCCCTCACACTGCTTCACAAAGGTATTGGGAGGCATTTTCTGGACAAACCGTGGAGGTTCTGTAAAATCAAATAAGAAACATTTACTAAAATGTGACATCCATTAATAAAATAGATGATGGAGACTGGTCATGGGATGCTGAATGGCAACATATATAACCCTGTAAAGAAAGACATGATCTGGTTAAGCTGGCAGAGGTGAAGATGTAGGCGAAGACGTGGTTGTGAAAAAATTGTTAATTCACAAGGTGGTGGACAAAAAAAATGATAAAAGTCCAACCTTTCATCAACAACTCTGCGTCACATTTCACTCTTCCTGCTTCATTGGTAACTTGGCAAGAATAAGTTCCAGTTTGCAAAGGGCCGACCGAGTAAAGATCTATGTAAGAAGAATATTCCTCCAGTCCAATCATACACGATGGACCCATCACGAGTTCAGAGTCATCCTTGAACCACTTCACAGTAAACGGAGGTGTTCCTTCGTAGACACTTCTGAAGCGTACAGTAGACTTTGGAATGACAGCCTGGGTTTCAGGCTTAGTTACGAAGCGTGGTGGCGCTACAGAAAAATTATTCAGATACAGGGTGTGAGCTGTATTCTTCATACAGGCTGAAATTACTTAAGTAAATTAAAACTAACAATAAATATCTAACCTTTGGCTGTAAGCACAGCACTGCAAACAACGCTGCCGGCTTTGTTGGTTATCTTACAGGAATATTCTCCGGTGTCTGCACCGCAAGCCAGTGTCAGCTCCAGTGAGACAGTATTGTGAGTTTGTGTTAGCTTGTATTTGGAGCTAGCATCAATCTGTCTTCTACCTTTGCTCCATTGGACTGACATTGGCAGAGAGCCGGCAACCTTACACTCCATCACAACTACTGAACCCAACACCTCCTGAACGTTCATTAACTTCTTAATGAACACCGGAGGAATTATGTGTTCTGTTTCAAACAATAACATGAAACAAAGATGAGGACATGAGTGCAAATTATTAGCATTAAAGCGATCAAATCTAAAATGTTAAGCTGAAGTAGTGCTGTGCATGAAGCATATTATACCTTGCACCAAGAGGGCGGCAAAGCACTTGTCCTGCCCTGCTTCGTTAACCACCTGGCAGGTGTATTTCCCGCTGTGACCGGCCTCACAGGCAGGAATCCTGAGAGTGGCCACGTTGTTCTCAAACATTCTCTCAATCTTAGAATCCTCCAGGATCCAGCTCTCGTCTTTTTGCCATTGCACAGAGAGGGGGGGTGACCCCTCCACCATGCACTGAAAGACTGCAATGCCTCCCAGAACACTGGAGATACTTTCAATCTTCTTAACAAACGACGGTGGAGCTGATGTGAAAACAAACATGCTGCTATGACATCAAGAAGTGTACATTGCCGCGTGTGTGCGTGTGTGTGTGTGTGTGTGTGTGTGTGTGTGTGTGTGAGTGAGAGAGAGAATTCAAAGTATACAGAATCAATGTCAACCTTTGATTGACAGAGCTGCAGCACCAGTACATTGTCCAACCTCATTGGCGACCATGCAATGATAATAACCAGCATCTAACAAATCACAGTCCTGTATATTCAGACTTATGACTTCATCACTGTGTGTCTGCTTTGGGCTGGATGCAATGGGCTTTTGGTCTTTAAACCATGCAACCTCAATCGGAGCAGTCACCTTGCAAACAAATGCTGCCACAGACCTTCTAACAACCTCTAGTCAACTCTTTAACACATGAAGGAGGCTTCTGAAATGAGCATTTAAATAAACCAAATTATTCAATTTATCTTCTATGTAACCATGAAAATAAAGAATATATCTCCAAACCATCCTTTTACTGATAGCACAACAAAGAAAGCCTCTCTTCCTGCCTCATTGCAAGCTTCACAGTAATATAGCAGCACACAGGTCTAATCTGGCCAACAAGTCACAAAATGACCTTCAGGGATTTAGTGCCTGAAAACCTACATTCCAGAGTAGAAGAGTCTCCCTGGGTTACACTGATGGACAGGGACTGTTCTGACAAAACGTTCTGGCTCTGGGATAAGAAACCATTCACAACAGAATCAGCTGCTGTTTTGGTGTTAATGCAACACGTAGAGTGACACTTCAAAGAAAAGCATGTGATGTTAGATGCCAGAAAAGTCCCACAAACCTGTCACTGTGAGCACCGCAACACATCTCTGACTCCCAGCGTCGTTCTGCACCTGACAGATATACTTCCCACCGTGGGATATCTGAGTGTTTTGTAAGTTCAACATGGCGGCTTGGGTTTCATAGGAGATCTTAATGTGCTCGTCTTCTTTGAGCTCACGGTCATCTTTAATCCAGCGGACGGTCATTGGGAGTGATCCGGACAACAAGCATTTCATCATGACCTCAGAACCCACTTGGGAGGTCATGTCCTCTAGTCTCTGAACAAACGATGGTGGTTCTAGTGGGAGAGGTTCCACAGGTCAACCTATAGCTTACACAGGGTTTACTCGCGTACATAAAGATTCAAATTTGAACACTCTGATGTCCAGGTTTGATGTTTTCCTTCTAAATAACAAACTAAACTGTTTGAGCTTTAATATGCATTGCTCCTATGTTATTGAAACCTGTATAGAATAAAACCTTAATATTATTATTATAATATTATAATTATAATTATAATATTACACTGCTATTTCAACTAACCTTTCAGTGATATGTGGCAAGAACAAGATGTCTCTCCGACATCATTAGATACAGAGCATTGGTACTTCCCAGCATCTCCAGGCTCACACTTGGAAATCTGTACAGTAACAGTTCCATTCTGAACACTGATCTTATGCCGTCTGTCATTTCTGATTTGCTTATCATTGTGATAGCAGCTTATTTCAAACGGCGCTGAGCCTGACACTGTTCCTTCCAAGATAACATCACCGCTCTTCACGAGCTCGGCAGACTCAAGTGGCCTCACAAATACAGGAGGCTCTGTGAGAAAGAAGAGGTCAATGTTAAGCACAGGCAGTGACAGCCGAGACGAAAGAAGAAGTAAAGCTAAAACACTGTACCAACCTTTGACTGTCACTGTGCTGGTGCAGCGGTCACTGCCAGCCTCGCTGGACGCCACACACACATAATCTCCACTATCCTTAACAGTACAGTCCACTACCTCCAGAGAAGCCATTGAGTCAGAGAAAGACATTCTGTGGCTATTGTCTGAATTGATGTCAACGCCATTTTTAAACCATTTGATACTGATCACAGGGCTGCCCTGCACTTTGCAGAATAACTTCAAAGAATGTCCAACTTTCACCAGTTGTGAAGGCTCAACCTTCAATGAAAATGTGGGCGGTTCTGTGAATTAACAATAACAGTTAGAGATAGAAAAATAAAAACAGACAGACAGACAAAAAAACAACAGTTGCATCAGATAGCAAAGAAGAAAGGGCACCTTTGACAAAGAGGACTGTGGTGCATTCAACCTTCCCAGCATCATTGGATACTTGGCATGTGTATTTGGCAGAGTCATCAGGTTTCACTTTGTGAAGCTCCAAGGAGCTTGAAGAGGCATCTTTCTTAATAAAACACGAGCCTCCAGTGGAAATCTCTTTGTCTTCTCTGAACCACTTAACAAGCAAAGGAGCCGATCCAGTGAAGCCTGCTTTCAAAACAACATTTGATCCCGGTGCGGCTTCCTTGGATTCAGGCTTCATAGTGAAAACCGGACATTCTAGATTCATTCAGGAAGAAAAACATCATTACATTCAAAGAGAATGTGACACATGCTTACATGTTGTCCATTATTACTTTAACAACGTTCTTTCGATGTCATGAACTAATCTGACCTGTGACACACAGAACACCACTGCTCTCTTTGTGTCCGGCAGTGTTGGCAGCTCGACACGTGTAAGCTCCAATATCGCTTTTAAGCACGCTCTTTATCAGCAGGGAGGCTGTGTTCTCACTGAAGTCGAGCGTATATTTCCCATCTGTATTTATTTCTTTATCATCTTTGTACCAAGAAATATTGATTGGCTTGGATCCAGATACTTTGCAATCCATGGTGACATCAGTTCCAATATTCCCATCAACTTTCTTAAGACTTTTTGTAAAAGATGGTGGAACTGGTCGATCTGTGTAAGGAAATATAATTATAAGAAAGACCCTGTTGTGTTTTACAAACCTGGAATTTGATATCTAAAGTATATAACCAACCTAAGACGGATACTGAGGATGTGCACTGGTCCTTGCCAACTTTATTGGACACCTCCATCCTGTACTCAGAAGTGTCTCCTTTTTCTGCAGTAAGAATCTTTAAGCTGGAAACATTGTCCTTAAGAGTCAATTTATATTTACGACCAGTCGTCATCTCCTTCCCATCTTTAAACCATTTCACTTTAAGTTCTGGGCTTCCAGAGATCGTACAGTCCAAGGTGGCTGAATCTCCTGCCGTCACACTGATGGAGGCCATCTTTTCTAAGATTTTAGCTGGTTCTAAAATACAACAACACAATTTTAAATGGGAAACATCAATAATTCAAGGATGTCATATTTCACTGAATCCTGCTGAATTTTGCAATTTTGTTCTCTAACCTTGAACTGTTAAAACGGCTTCACATTTCTGCTGCCCTGCTTCATTCTCTGCTAGACAGGTGTATTTGCCGCCGTGTTTTATCTCAACAGATGAGAATGAAAGGCTAGCAATGGTGTTGTCAAACAACATCTTGACATTTGGATCATCATCTCTCAGTATCTCAGAGTCTTTCATCCATTTAACAGTGATGGGAGCTGAGCCTTTTAGGGTTCCCTGCAGTTTCACTGCGTTTCCCAACAGTGCAGTGGCACTCTCAACTCTCTTTGAGAACACTGGCGGCTCTGAAATAATAGTATTAGCCCTTTATTATAGCAATAGTGCTTAAGATAATCATATTGAACTAGAAATGAAGAATGCCCTGTAAGGGTGGTTAACATCACTAACCTTTCGGTTTAGCCACTGACTTTGAAGATGCTGAGCCAACCTCGTTGGATACGACACACTGATATTCACCAATATCTGCACTTGCAAATGACTGGATCTCCAAAGAGGCCATGGATCTCTGTGATACTATTCTATACTTCTGATCTGTGGACAGCACCTTCTTGTTCTTTAACCAGGTCACCTCAAATGGTGCGGTGCCTTCAAGCTCACATTCAAATGTGGCCACAGCTCCTCTTACTGCCTCTACAGAGACCAGTTCCTTTCTAAAAGAGGGAGGTTCTAGGGGGGGAACATTCAATGGGTTAGGTGCTGCCTTATTTTTAATGACACTTTCAAACTAATTTCTATCCACATGCTAACTCTACAGACCTTTGACAGTGGCTTTGGTGCTGCAGCTTTCGCAGCCAGCCTCATTCAGAACCTCACAGGTATAGTTCCCACCGTCTCCCAAAGCCACATCCTTTATTTCCAGGGTCGCAACTCTGTCCTTCAGACTGATATGATATCTGTCCCCGGCAGAGAGCTCTCTATCATTTAAGAACCAGGTAGAGTGGAGTTCAGGAGTTCCTTTGACGGTGCACTGCAGGCGTGCCGTGCTGCCTTGTTTCCAGACCACAGTGGCTTCAAGCCGCTTTACAAAGCCTGGTTGCTCTGCAGGGTTTTCATTGTTACAAAGATCCAATGTTATGTCAAGTTATTGACATTCAAAACAACAACAACAACTCAACATTAAGAAAGAGTGGACAAGATTAAGAAAGAGAAGATTTGATAAGATTTGCTCTGATTGAACTCAACAGGTCATATCATCATGAACATTTTGTCCTTGACTTACACAAGGAAAGGACGTCCATTTTCAGTACTGTACATTTGTGACAACTTCAAATGCTCTAGTACTCCCTGGAAATTAAGTAAAACGGTCTTACCTTGAACCACCACTGAAGAAGAGCAAGTTGCACTTCCAGCCTCATTTGTAGCTGTGCAAACATATTCCCCGCAATCTTTCAGCGTGGTTTTGGGGATATCAAGTGTAACCATCTTATCTTCAAAACAGAGTTTACAGTCTGGTGACTGGTGCACCTTTCTGCCACCTCTAGTCCAGGTGATGGTTACTCCCATCATCTCATTCACCTGAGCCTCCAGGTGTAGAGGAGCCTCAACCACAGCAGATACGGAGCCCAGTGGTTTTACAAAGCTGGGCTTGTCAATAACCCTCAGCTCCACGCTGCACACAGCTGTTCCAGCTTTATTAGAGGCCTTACACTGGTACACACCATGGTCTGCTGGCTCAAGTTTGGCTATTTCAAGTGTGTGCTTATTCTTTTCAGAAGAGGTGTGGTAGTGTGTAGGTACGTTAGGTAAGGCATTGTCACCTTTGAGCCATTCAACATTCATAGGTGTAGTTCCTGTTACCACACATTGTACCACGGCCCTCTTTCCAACACACACAGTTTGACCATCAGGTTTAGTTAAAAAGCTGGGTGGGTACAGCTCTATGAGGTTAAGAAAAAATAAATACACATTATTGATACGATTATTAGAATCCATGAAAACATATTGAAAATGTTTTAAGCCTGATTTATAGTTATTTAGAGTTATAAAATAGCCAATCTACAAGCTCATTTGTTGTTTTGAGCTTGTAGTTCTGCTAATTTCAGCGCACGACGCCGTCATATGACAGAACATAAATTAAGCATCAGACCGCTGCGGAGAAAAATCGCAGCGGTCGGGATTACCCCTTACACCTATTCAAACCGTTCAACAGCACAACAGTTTAGAAGAAAAAACAAGAAAAGATAAACGGAACAGAGAGGTCAACTGCAGCTTTGACCTCAAGTCATTCATTTCGACCAACCAGAGTAGAGGAGAGAGAAGCGCGTTGTTCTTACCTGTCACTGACAGAGAGGCAGAGCAGCTGTCACTTCCATGTTGATTGCTGGCCTTGCACGTGAATTCTCCACTGTCAGCCTTGGCTGGGCTCAGGACTTCCAGAATGGAAGTCTGGAAGCGGCTGAGAACCCTGTATTTCTCGCCCTCCTTGATTGGGCTTCCATCCTTGAACCACTTGAAGCTCACATTCGGTGCCTCCTCGGTCTCGCATTCAAACTTGGCACCTTGGCCAATGTTGATCTCCTGATGAACAATTTTGTGCTTGAACACCGGTGCCACTGTAGGAGAAACCAAAAAGAATGAAATTAACATATGGAAGAGGCCAGTATACAACTCCTATGGGAATGAGTGGAGGTTAACTCATGAAATGGTGAACCTAGGATGGAAGGTGACAAACACATTATCCTGGCGTGACTGTGGGAGGAAGATGATGTTAGACTTGGGTGAAGGTGTGCGGATGAGCAGAACGCTAAGATAAGAGGAGTGAAAGACAGCATGCAAAAAGGCAACAAAGATTCAGGGTCATAGTGGCGGATGCTTCAGGTGAAGAAAAAGAAGACAGGAGGTGGATATGGGGGTGATGTTTGTGGAGTTCCAACTGTTAAAGAATGATGGAAGAAGTGGAAGTGTCACTTCTGTTTGATTTGAACCTCATAACCTCCAAAAAACTAAAGTGATTGTATATGTTTTTATGTAAATAGATTGCTATACCGCCTCAAGCTCACGAAACATTAACAAAAAAGATGTTCCATTTAGGTAAAACTGGAAAGCAAAGTCAATTTGGAGGTTTGAGGTTTTTATACAACAGAAGTTGAGATTGAAGAGTGTGAGTTAGTTTTGATGATTATATCAAAGTATTCTCCATCGTCCAACCTCTGGAGACCACAGTAAGTCTTGAAGTTGTTGTCGTCTTGCCGACTTCATTTTCAGCCTCACAGACATATTCTCCTTGATGTTTCTCCTTGATAACTTTGTTGATTGTTAGTGTATATGTGTCATGATCTTTAGAACACTTGAACTCTTTGCCAGACTTCACCAGTTGTCCTTTGAAAAACCAGTTTACCTTGGTGACATGCTTAATGGTTGTGCTGAGTACAGCCTTACTGTTCTCCTCTGTGCAAACATCATCCAGTGACTCTAAAACCACAGGATAATCTACCAGACTGTCTGAGGACTCACTGATCATGATGGCCTCAGACAGATATTCTTCCTTCATTTCTCTGTGGATGGAGATGTCTACATGTCGTTCAGCAGGGACCTGGCCTACAGGCAGTGAGGCTGTTAAATCTGCAGCCCCCACATCTCTGCCCTGGCTCCTGACGCTCACAGACCTACCCTCCTGTCTACTAACTTGTATGGACTCATATATCTCTGACTGACTATGGACAGTTGCACTCTGGATGGAGGTCCTGGCTTCAGTCTGGACGGTAGCAGACTGAGATATGGCTGCAGGGAAACCAACTGCACTCTCTGCTACGGTCACTGTGTCTACTACCATGGAAGACAGCATCTCTTTGGAGCGGGCTGAGCTGACCTGTGCTTTCTGAGGCCTGTCTATCTGCATGGTGCCAGGCTGTTCTGATGAGAGAACATGCTGCTCCTGGCAAACTATAGCATAGAGAGCGGCCTGCAGTTCAGTCCTGAGGTCAGCCATCTGGGGGTATTCTCCCTCAAAAGCCAGTGTGATTTCCAAGGGGGCGCCCGCTGTTGTGATGAGGTATGTAAACATGGAATGTTTAGGCTCTTTTTGAACCTTGACTTCCTGTATCTGAGCTGCCTCTAACCTCCCAACAACATCAGCCAGTAACAGAGGCTGGTCGCGGGCCACAGCAGACTGCAGGGCATCTTTCAGATGACGCCTGATATTCACACTGGATGCTTTGGGAATCTGAATCACAAAAAACATCTCCTTAGGAAGAGTTTGGCTGTCTTGAGACTCATGAACAAACATAAGTCCCCTAGGTTGAGTCTTGACACTGACAACAGAACCTTCAGATCTGCGTATCTCACTGGACTGCTCTCCAATTATCACCTGTTTCTCCTCCAGTAGAACCGACTGTCTGACCGACTGACCCTCCTGAATCTGCACAGCAAAGTCCTGCTCAGCTGCCTCTAGCACCACACAGCTCTCTGCAGCTACTGCCTTCTCTTCAATGTAAACCGGCTGTCTAGGTATCTTTGGCTCAATTTTCATTTCAGGCTTGAATTTGGGCTCAGCTATCAGACTGGTGGTGTGACCCTCCTCCAGGACCTGCGTGTCAGTCACGCTGACGGACTGCACGACGTTCCAGTGCTCTTCCTTTTGGATCAGAGCACGCTGCTGTTTAACGTCGCTGGTGAAGGGAGTCTCCTTCGGGAGCTGCATGGGCTGAGAGGAGACGTGGAGAACCCTCTGAGGTCTGGGTTCTGTTCTAAGTTGTGGCTCAACTCCCGTCACAGACACGTCTAAATGTTTGTGATAATCTGCTGTGAGCTCACGTCTCTCCTCTGACGTGGCTGCATGTCTCCTGGCCTTTTCCTGTTTCTGCACTGCCACCTGCTCTTCTGGTTTGGGAACAGTAAATATGTCTTCCTTAGGTAGGGCTGATACAGGATGGACTGACTGAACATAGAGTGTTGGAGGTGCCTCTTTTTTTGGCTCAATGGACATAGAACTAATCTTTGTTGAAAACTCAGAAGTTCCTTCGCAAACCACAGTTCTCTGCTCATCCTGTGTGACTGAATGTAATAAAATAGGACTTTTCCTTGATTGTGCATTCTCTGGTGAAGGTTTTTCACTAGTAAATTTACCTTCTGATTGTAAAATGTCCTGATCACAGAAAACCTGCAGATTCAGGAGCCTTTGACCCTCTTTATAACATTGCAGAGTCATTGCAGATTCTAAACCTGGTATCAGTCCTGAGGGCTCAGCTTGGAGTTGGTATTTCTCTTCAGCACTCATAGCTGATCTATAGACTGTGTCTTTGCATGGGACTGCACTCTCCTGTGATGGCCTGTGTATCTCAAACGTCTTCTCCTTGGTTAAAGTTACTTTAGTTTCACTGACTGGTGCTACCCCTGGCTTATGCTGCTCTTTCTCTATCAGGGGTTTAGAGGGCATGTGTAAAGCGGACAGAGGCTCAGTGTGTCTCTCTGTTATAGGCAGTTGTCCTGTGGACTGGGCTGAGTAGAGGATCTTTACACCCTCAGTGACCCTGAAACCCCTCTCCTCATCTGGTCTTTGGGTTGTGGCTGAGGTTTCTTTGAGGATAGGCAGAACAGACTCTACTTGGTGACCGCTGACAAGTTGCCTGGGCTCAGTAGATGTCTGAACCTGTTCTCGTTTCCTGTCAGCCAGAGCTTCAGCTCTCACTGTGGTAAGGGGGAGGACTTCCTCAGCAATGGCCGACATGACTTTGGACGGCTGCTCTTTTGTACACTCTAACGCTACTAGTTCTGGGCTTAGGATGCGCTCAGAGTGCTGTTCCATGAACTTCTGCCTCTCCTGGACAGAGGATGTAAAAGCAACCGTGTGAAGCTGTTTTGCTGGAACGGCTGAAACCTGAGGCGGATGGGTGGGGGCCACAGACACCCTCTCCTCCACCTCATGAGACTGCAGCACTGCAGCCTGGTGTGTGACCTGCTCTCTGTGTAGAGTAGCAGCTGAGATATCTAGCTCTCTAAGAGCTCCCACCTGTTCACTGGGAATAATCTGTCTGTCCTCAGTACCAATGGTATAGACCATATGGTCTGATCTACTTCTTTCCTGTCCTGTGAGACTGACTTGGTACAAGTGGGACTCTGTGGTTTGTTCTGTCATGGATATTGTCAAGTCTTTAGTCTTCTGAACTAATAAGTGTTGAGATATGGAGGCCGCGTCCCTGAACACCAGCAGCTCTGCCGCACAGGTCGCTTCACCAAACTGGTTTGAAGCTTTACACGTGTAGATGCCACTGTCCTGCTGTTTGATGCTCTTAATGTTGATGAACCCAAACCCATCTGGGTTGTTCACTATGACATATAACCCACTGGGTTCAATGTGATAGGTGCCTTTGAGCCACTGAACCTCTGGACGAGGGTCTCCTGTCACAACGTAAGTGAAGTAAGCCTCACTGCCCTCAGCACACCGGGCAGAATCAATAGCTTTCGTGAATTCTGGGGGTTTGCCTGTCAGCTCAAACTTCTTCTCTACTCTTTGGTGCTTGATTGGCTCCTTCACCTGAACATGAAGGTAAGAAGTGCAGGTGGATTGGCCAAACCTGTTGCTAACAGTACACGAGTACTCTCCTTCATACTCTCTTTGAACTTTGTTAATAACCAGACTGTATTCGTCTCTCTCATGAACAAACGTATAAACAGATGAACTTGTTATACCACGTCCATTGTGGGACCACTCAACAGTGGGTTTAGGGAACCCAGACACCGTGACAGTAAATCTAGCCGTCTCTCCATCAGTCACAGCTGCTGGAGAGAGTTGGGAGAGGAAAACTGGCTTTTCTTTTTTCTTCTCTAAAGAGCTTGAGAAGCGTTTGGACTCTGGCTTGAGTTCAAGTGTCTTGGTTTTTTGTGGTAATTTTAGGCCAGTGTAGTATGACTCCAGGGACTCTTGTTCCACTGTGACGGTTGAGCTAGACACAACTGTATAGAATAACGACAGTTGAACAGATCTTAGGAGGTAATAAAGACATTTCAATCATATGGCAACATCTGCAGTGAAAACCAACAGTCATCTATGGACAAGTTACGTTGGATTGAAACCAAGAACAGGTGCATGGACATATAAAACAATATTTTACGTGGATATCTTACCTGGAAACAGTCAAGACAATAAAAGCTTTTCATATAAAGGTATGTCAAACTTTTAAGTCATGAAAAATAATATAACATTTGACAATATTTATAAATGACAGACCACGGGAGATCTATGCAAAGTAAAATCACCTTTTACATCCGCGACTTGAGCTTCCTCCACCACTGGTACTGCAAAGATACAAACAAGACTAAATTACCAATGATGTTCTCAAACTGAACATAAGCAGCAAGACAGCAAGACAAGAATCAGCAAGCAGCAAGATTAGAATCAAGTGACATGTCGTGCATCCATATTATCTATTTAATTTGTATTGACATTCTTGCATGCTTCAGTTTGAGCATTAAGTGTACAGCGGTTCTGTCTTTGGAAAGTGCTCAGTGATATGAGTGACCCCCTGACTCCCTGTCTCTCTTCGACATTTTAGCCAGTGAATAGAGGTCAGTGGTTGGTAGACGTTGCTGTGTCCTGGCCAGTGTGTGTGGAAGCGGTGTAAATGGTGGCTGGTTGTCGAAGGAAAGGACTAAAGCATGCAGATTGCCAACCTTTCGTCTCTGTGCCACAATCAGCATCTCCGGCTGAGCAGACACTTTTGCAAGTGTAATGTTCGCCTTGCCATGGCCCCGTGTTCTTAACTTTTAGACAGCACAGAGGGCCGTCATGTTTGAGAGAGTAAGACACAGAATCCTCAACATTCAGCTGGTTGTGAAGCCAAACAACAATTGGAGCTGGGAGCCCCTTCATAGCGCAATACAGAGACACAGTGCCCCTGGGTTTGGGCAACAGCTCTGGGGGCAGCTTGACCAGGAACTCGGGTTGGCTTGTGAGGTCACGGCCACGCTGTTGACGGGGGAGGACGTCAGGGAAATAGAGGTGGCTGGCCAGGCTGTAAGGTCGCTGGGAAGACAGAGGCTCAGCTCCCACTTTCTCGACAGCCTCCTGCTTGTCTTGGTCAGGGAGACCGCTACGCGTCTCTCTGTCTGTCTGAGACACTTTACGCACAGAATCGGTAGGGACGGGGGTTTCAGCTTTGACATTTGCTTCTTTTGCTAGGTGAGAATAAAGTTATGAAGATTGATTAAGGATCAGTTCATCAGTGAGAGGGTAAAAGGTAGCTATTCTGTTTTAAACACTAAAGGGGTTAGTTGGATGAAAGGATGGTGTTAAGAGAAGTAAAGCTGGCAACAGGAGAGGAGAATCTAATGGGTCGAGCTACAAAACAAAATAGATTTGTTATTCTACTAGATTACAACAGGTTACAACCTAAGAGGTCAAGGATGAGGAAGGAGCAGGGAAGAGCAGATGAAGAGGTGGAATGGACCAGCGTGTGAAGAGAGAGAGCGACTGATATAAGAAAGAGAAACCACCTTCAACAGTGAGCTGGGCTGAGGTACTGTTCTGGCCATGTATGTCGGTTGCGGTGCATTGGTACACACCCTGGTCTCCCATACTAACACTCTGGATGACCAGAGACAACAGCCCTCCATGCCGAGAGCTCCTCACCCTCTGGGTGTCTACCAGGTTCTGGCCGTTATGGTCCCACACCACACCGGTGAAGGGAAGCCCGTCAAAGGTGCACTTAAACTCGGCCATGTCGCCGCTTTTCACTCGGACGTCGCTCATTTCCATCAGCAGTCTGGGGCTGACCTTGGACCTCAGCTCTGCTGAGCTGGTGTCCCGCAGCTGAATGTCAACTGCCCTCCAAGAGGATGATGATGATGATGTTTTTGTGGTTGACACTCTTGAGGAGCTCTCAGAGATAAACTCAACACTGTGGACTGTCTGTCCGGTTGACAGGGACTTATAGCTCCCTGATCGAACCTCCGTTCTCTGAGCCCCAGTGCTCGACACACTAGCTAAGCTTCTCACACTTTGATCTGGGCAATAAGAAAGAGTAGAAGCATTAGGTCAACACATCAACGGTGACTGACTTCTTCATGTTACTTGTGTGACAGCTCGTTTTGCCAGAGCGCAGTTGGGTGGAGCTTGGAAGGTGGAGTCAGTCAAGACCAGTGAGGAGGAAATAGACAGGCTGGTTTCCTCTGTCAATCATGCAAGCTTGACTGGAGCCAAAAATACTAAGGGATTATTTCCGTGCCTGAGAGTGCAAGGAACCCGAAAAACTAGATTTCCAAAGTTCAGTTGTGTATATTGCATTCCTCAGAAATAAAGATTCATTCCTCTGAAATAATGAAGTTCCTATTGTTAAGAGCTATTCATGTTGGAAGAGAAGATAACCATGCGTAAGGCGTTACCTGCACAATTATGTTCAGTGCTTAAAGTGAGGGAGGCTGAGCAAAGATAACATCCAACCTGCCGCATGCACAGTCCTGTTCTTTTCACCATGCTCAGTACTGTACCAGTACTGTACAAGGAGCCCACTTTGAGAACCAACATGCTGAAACACATTCTTTGAGGGCTGAATAGGCTGCTAGTAATTAAACCAGCTGTTCTGTGGCTTTGGCATGCTGGACAGGCATTAAACCTAGCCACCTCCCCATGCTGAACCACAAAATGTTCTATTGTCTTAATTAAAGTGATATTCTTCAGATTTAATAGACTGAATGAAGCACACCACTGAGATTTTGATGCAACGTATACAATGTAGAAAAGAATGCTGATTATGGGTTGTGTATGGCCAACATCTGTCAGCGTACTTGCCTGGACAGTAGCTATGTGTGCCATTGGGGACATGCTCTTTTGCATAGAAAATCTCAGCTGAACATGCACAGGTCTAACTGAGTGACAATATAATTATTATTATTTTGCAACTCAGCAGCAGTCAGACTTCTGTCTGTTAGCTGATCTCTGGAAGAACTCACCATCGAGTGCCAGAGATGCTAAGCATTTCACCATTCCACCCAAGTTTTTGGCAAAGCATGAGTATTCCCCTGCCTCCACGGGACGAACTTTGACAATATCCAGCTGGCAGGTTTCACCAAACTGAGACATCTTGTAGAGCTTGTTTGACTGCCTGATCTCTCTGCCGTTAAAGTACCAACTGATCTGCAGATCTGTAAACACACAGATAGAGTGTGTTCAGTAACAGGGCTGCTATTTTCACCAAAGATTTGCCCCAGAAAATGGATCCAAGCTGTTCAATTTTAACCAAACAAGCAGATGAAAACAGACAGTTACCATCTCCAGAGAAGCTGCACTGGAATGAGGCTGGCAGTCCCTCAGTGACCAACAGGTCACCCAGAGGGTTGATAATGGCAGGAGGAGGGATCTGGGCTTCAGCAATCACCTCAGGAACTGGATGGCAGAAAAGAAAACACACACATTATATGTATATTTATTACAGATAATTCATTTAGAAAGTCAGATCCAGGGACCACAAGGGGCCTTAATATATATCAAACTGGGGGTCCCCGAAATGAAAAATGAGAATCACTGATTCAGAATACATATAACCGCCTACCTTCCACAGTGAGAGAAGCTGTGCTTGTTGCCTCTCCATATTCGTTCTGGGCCTCACAGTTATAGACCGCTTCGTCTTCTGGAAACACTTCCATCAGAAGCAGCGTGTGCTCGTTCCCTTCACGAAGGAACTTGACTTTGAAGCCAGGAGCCAGAGCCTGGGAGTTCTTGAACCAGGAGACCTGAGGCTGTGGAATGCCAGTCACCTGCACTGAGAAGCGGGCAGGCATCCCGGCTAACACTGACAGAGCCTCCATGTCCTGGACGATCTGAGGAGGTTCAGGGACTGGAGGGGCGGTGAAATAAAATGGACGTTAAAAAAAGGTTCTTGCAAAGCTCTTAACCATCTGAAACCACAAATACTTTGTTGATCAGGGTCCTCTCCTTTTTTGCCTTCTACTCCAAATGTCTTTGCCGAAAATAGCCGATCTACAGCTCACATAAACGTGTTGCGTTGTGAGCTTGTAGATCAACTATTTTCACCATTATGAAAATCCTTTATTTGTATTAAATCAATATATTTTTGTATTAATCGATTAGATCAATTAGTTTAATAAACGTTCGCACCCATAATATTTACAGTGCAGACCATGTCAGAGAACTTTGAGGGCAGTGTAAAAAGGAGTGTATGAAATAATTGTTAAATTAACCGTAATCAAGGCAAAAGTTTGAAATAATCGTGATATTGATTTGAAGTCGTATGGCCCAGCCATACTGTAAGTTAACAGCAGTCACTTACGTGTCACGTGGAGGTTCATGGTGCTGCTGTTCTTTCCAGCGATGAAAGTGTATTCTCCAGCATCACTCCTGTAGGTCTCAGCGATGGTGAGACGGTGCATCTTTCTGACGTTCACGTAGTTGAACCTCTCCTCCGCCGAGAACTGGATCTCCACACCGTTCTTCATCCAGCGCCCGTCCACGTCATCCTCATTCACCTCAAACTCAAAGGTCGCTCTGTGCTTCTCAACAACCTATACAGCATAGATGAGAAATGTATCAATGTTGTTGTTATTATTAATACAAGTTTGTGAGGGGAACAGGACCATAGAATGAATGAATGAATACTTTCAAATCGATGCACTAATGGCCTGGGTACCCATACATCCTGTCCTGACAAAATACTCACAGTAAGGTCCCGTTCCACAGGCTCAGAGATCTTGACATCGCGTCCCCCTACGGTCAGAGTTCCTTTGGACATGTTGGAACCAGCCACTGCCGTGTACTGGCCCTGGTCAGTCAGACGTGCTGACTGAATCACCAGCTGATGCACATTCTTATCTGACATCGCTCTGACTCTGGAGGTGACAGAGACATACATCAGGTTTAATCCACATTTTTAGCAGCCGTTATAGTTTAGTCAGGGAAAATGTACAGAAGATGTAGGAAAGGATGCAGCCCTATGGTGGAGATTTGATCTTGTCTTGCGGTGTTGTACCTGTCAGACAGCTCCAGCTCCAGTCCATCTTTCATCCACATCACCTGGACGTTGGCTTCAGAAACTTCACATTCAAACGTCACTCTCTTCTTCTCTGTGATGCTCATATCTCTGAGCTCTTTCATGAAGTTAACAATGCGAGCTGCGACACAAGCACACATGATTACCATCTCAAATATAATAGAAAATTATATCAAACTCTTGAAATGAAAAAGGTTGAGAATCTATTTTGTGAAGAGTGCTTACCTTCAACGTAAAGCTTAGCCGATGCAGAGGCAGAACCCGCCTTGAAGGTGTACTCTGCAGTGTCACCAAAGTGCACGTTTCTGATGCTCAGGTTGTGTGTCAGCTGTCTGCCGCGCACCTGGCACCTCTCTGTGGACTTGATCTCCACTCCGTTCTTCAGCCACTTGTAGGTGATGCCCTCATAGTTGACGTTCACCTCAAACGTGATGGTGTCCTTCTCCTGAGCGTTCAGGTCCTCCATCATTGAGGTGATCAGGATTGCTGGAGAAAGACATTTTGAATTGAGAAAGAATAATGAATAAACAAGCTATGAGCTTGTAGATTTTTGGCCCATTAGGACATACCCAGAATAGGTACGCTACGGTTCATGTGGTTAACCATCAGTTTTTCAAACTTACGGTTGACGGTGAGCGTTGCAGACACTCTATCGTTTCCACAGATAAAGGTGTATTCTGCAGAGTCCTCCCTGCTTGTATTCATGATCTTCAGCTGGTGAAGTCTGCCCTGGACCACGATCCTGAACTTCTCACTCATCTCGATCTCCACTCCGTTCTTCAGCCAGGTGGACGGCACGTTGAAATGGGACGTTTCACACTCAAACGTGGCCACTTGGGTCTCTGGGACCGACAAGTCCTTCAAAGGCTTGGTGACACGCAGAGCTGGAGAAATTGTGAAACATTTTAGTACTTTTACTTTGGTACTGAAAGTGTATTTTGATAACAACACTTTTGTGTTTTTATATTGTTACTTTTACTTAATAAATACAAAAAATCTGAATGCTCCACAAGTGGAATGAAAACTTACACTCTACAAGGAGACGGGCGCTGCAGTGCAGGTGTCCCACCACGGCGGTGTACTCTCCCTGTTTGCTGTCGTCCACGCCGTGGACGATCAGCTTGTGAGACTTGCCGTCGGACAGCATGCTGTAGTGTTCGCTTGGCTGCAGCTCCGCGTCCTTGAACATCCATTTGACGGGGATGTTGTCCTCCGACAGACCCAGGTCAAAGAAGGCTTCGGCGCCCAACAGTGACGTCACGTCCTTTGGCTTTTTCAGGATCTTGATGGCTGAGGGGGATAATAAACGTTTGTCAAAATATTGTTGAGTATAAAATGAAAAGAGACCTCACCACCTAACGTCAAACCTATGGCTTGGATTCAACCTAAATGACACTTAAATTTGTTTAGAATCTTGAACTCCTGTGGTGGCAAAAACATTTTCTTTCTTCTGTTTGAACACTGGAGATTTTACGTTGTAGATTGGGGTCCCTCCAGAAATAAAAAATATATAATTATATCAAATGGGTGTAGGTGGTCTAATGCATATCAAACTGGGGGTCCTTGATATGAAAACGGTAGAGAATGACTGACTTACTCTGCACATTGAGCCTGCCACTGGCAGACAGCTTTCCCAGTTTGAAGGAGTAAACAGACTCATCCGCGGTGGTGCAGTTTTTGACCTTCAGCGTGTGAGAGAATCCCTCCACAGTGATCTCATACTTGTCGGAGGGCTTGATCTCCACCGAGTTCTTGATCCACTGGGCTCCTCTGACGTTCTCGTGGGTCAGCTCAAGGTTGAACACGGCCTCCTGGGTCTGAACCACGTTCAGGTTCTTCAATGTCTTCTTCACTTTCACGGCTACAACATACGTTAAGATCACATGTTAGCATTAAGCTACAACCCGGTCATACTCATGACTCACTCACTTTGATATGAATCAGCAATCATTCAGTTCCTTACATACTGTCAGATCATAACTACATCTTCGCTTGAATATATTTTATTGCTCAATGAAATATATCTATATGAATATATGAAAGAAGACAGGAATTACCGTCCACTCTCAGGGAGCCTGTGGTCTTGGACTTGGCCACCTGGTAGGTGTACTCTGCCACGTCCAAAGCACTGGTGATGTGGATGATCAGGCGTCTGACCGCTCCGACATTCTGACTCTCGACATTCTCATTGAAGTCTATAGGCTGGCCGTCCTTCAGCCAGTAACCCTCGGTGGCCGGGTTGGCCACCTCACACTCAAGCTCTGCTCTCTGGGAGTCTGCCACCACCAGATCTGGTAGCGGCACCTTGATAGCACCACCTGAATACAAGATAACTGGATTAGAAATAACTAAGGGTGCAACAGTTAATTGAACTAATTTAATCGAATATTATTCTGTTTGCAATTAGCTGTTTGAAACTGGCCCAGCTAGAAAACTATTTGTTGGAACCAGGATGGAAAAAGCACAGACATAATGGTCAAATGTCATTAATGTCTTTAATAACTGTGCTTCTACAGTATATCTGGTTAGAAGTTTAGCAGGCAGTGTTAATATCATTTTTTACTATTCCAGTGAGGTTTGAAGTAACACACCTGACACAGTGAGCTTGGCGCTACACGTCTTCTCTCCAGCCGCAAACGCGTACTTTCCCTCCTCGTCCTTCATGGCGTTCATGACGGTCAGGGTGTGGCGCTTGCCTTGGTTTCCCTTGGAATCCATCTTGAATTGGGCACCGGCCTTCAGGGCCTGGCCTTCGAAGGTCCAGAACGCGTCGATGCCGGGGTGAGAAACCTCCACCTCAAAGGTGGCGTTCTCAGATTCAGCACAAACCTTGTCCTTCATGGGCGTTATGATCTGGACAGCTGTTGGGACATGCGGAATAAAATGTAGCTTACTGTTCAGGTATTAGGTAAGTTATCTTAACGTGTACTGAACTGCTGCTTCTCAACGCCGGGTCTGGGGACCACCAGGGGTCCAAATGGACCCTTACAGGTCTGTAACCCTAAGAGCATACAAATGGAACCAAATGGACCGGTTCCATTTTTACACTCTAAGACTAAGAATTTTACTGTGTAGATTGGGGTCCCAGAGATTAAAAAATCTTTTATCAAATGGGGGCCCGTAGCTTAATACATCAAACTCGGGATCCTTGAAATAAAAAAGAGAGAATTAACTGAACTAAACTATACTGGAACCCCAATCTAACACTGTAAAATCCTCAGAGTTTATTTAACTCTGAGAGTTAAATCAACACTGAGGCTTTTACAGCGTAGATTGAGGTCCCAGAGATAAATTCAAAAGGTTGAGAATCACTGGGCTAAACAATAAAAACACAAGGATCTGCAATGATAAAATGTGGCGGCGCAAGGCAAGACGGAAACCACTTACCCTGAACAGTAACATTACAGCTGGTCTCAACCTTGCCGATCATCAGCTTGTGACGGCCCTCATCAGAGGCGTAGGTCCTGCTGTACACCAGGCGCTGCTTGGTTCCTTTGGTCACAAACTGGAGCCTGTCGCTGGCCACCAGGAGCTGGTCGTTGTGGTACCACTTCATGGACTTGATGTCCTGGGCTGAGATCTTAGCCTCCAGGGCACATTTGGTGCCCTCAACAACACTGACGTCCTTGAGTGGCACTATTATGCCAATGACTATAACACAAAATCAAAACACTGAATTAGAAACCTGGTTCATTGTTGAATGGTCAAAAACTACTTTCAGAGTTAAATTAACACTGATAATTGTACAGTTTAGATTAGGGGTCCAGGGATATAAAATTAATTAAAACTAAACTGTATCAAATGGGGGTCAGTGGCCTAATGCATATCAAACTAGGGGTACTTGAAATTCAAAAAGTGGAGAAACAGTGTCTTACCCTGAACATTCAGCTTGCAAGAGGTAGCGATGTCTTGGTCAGGGATCACAAAAGAGTATGCTGCATGGTCAGTCTTGACGGTGTCCTCGATCAGGAGTTTGTGGATCTGTTTGTCGACAACCATGTGGACGCGGTCGGAGGCAGTGAGGGGCTGACCATTCTTCAGCCAGCTATATCCTTCAATGTTCTCCTGGGAGAACTTGACCTCCATCTGAACGATGTCTCCCTCACAGCACGTCTGGTCAACCAGAGGCTGCATCAGGGTCACGGGGCGCACTGAAACGTCCAGACAAGATGTTTAAACTCATATATTATTGTCATTTCATCACATTGAAAGTTCTTGCGTTGCAATAAAATGACAACATTTGAAAATTTCACATAGCTCAGAATATTTATGTAACAGAACTCACGTTTCATCTTCAGTGAAGCGGTCGTGGTGAACTCGCCCACTTTGAAGGTGTATTCCCCCTGGTCGTCCTTCTTCACGTCCTTGACGGACAGACTGTGTCTTCCGCGGCGAGAGCCTGTGACGTATTTTAGGCTGGGAGTGATCTGCTTTTTCCCAAAGTACCAGGTGCCCTCTGCGTCCTCCCGGGACACCTCGCACTCAAACTCTCCAGAGTAGGTCTCAGGAACCTCAATGCTCTCCAGTTGTTTAATCATGGCCAGTGGGGCACCTGGTGATAAGTGTCATAATAGATGGACTTGGTTAAAAGTGGCAGATCAATAATACCAGCTCTGTTCAAAAGTCAAATGTGCAATTATCTGCTAATCTAAAGTAGGCGTTCCCAAACTTTTTTTCTGATGCCAGTGTATTGTTTATTTTCACCCCAGGCTGCAGTTTGCCGACCTACCTTCAACAACCAGCTTCGCATCGGTCCTGATATCTTCATCATCCACAGTGACACAGCTGTATTCTGCAGTGTCCTTCATGTCGATGGTGAGCACAGACAGGAAGTGAACCTTTCTGTCAGAGTGCATGCGGTATTTGTCGCCAGTGAAGACCTCCATGTTGTTCTTCAGCCATTTGACCTTGATGAAAGGCTCGTTGATTTCACACTCAAAGGTGGCCATGGTGTCCTTCTCCTTGGCACTGGTCTCTATCAGTTTCTCTGTGAAGAAGATCACTTGCTTTCCTGCAAATACATATGGTGAAACATTAGTATAGGGACTGTTATATATTAATCATTCAATTAATGTATCCTTTTCAAGTTCTAATAATTACAATTGCATAAGTTATTTCACCTTGCACCAACAGGAAGGCGTGGCTTGAAGTCTCGCCGGCGATGTTAACGGCTTTGACCATCATGCTGGCAGAATCTTCGGTTCTGACATCTTTGATGGTTAATTCACATACTTGGTTTTCAGGCCAGAACCAGGAAATACGGTCCGACTTCTCCATCTCGACGCCGTTCTTGTACCACTGACACACAGGGTCAGGTCTGCCAATCACTCTGACCCTGAACTTGACTTCGTCACCCTGGGCAACAGTCTGGCTGGTGATCCGTTCAAGGATTTTAGGAGCCTCGCAGCTGGAAGAGAGCTTAACCTCTGGTCTGAGTGGCGCGGCAGTGACTTTACCGTCTGCCAACTTCTTCTTCTCAGCCTCTTCCTTCAGTTTCTGTCGATGAAGGAGCTCGTCCTTGGTCTTCTTCAGCAGATCTTCATAAGAGTCATCCCTCTTGCGAGACTTGAGCTCCACAGCAGTGATGGACTCATAATAGCCTTCCTCTGTCCTGCGTTTGAACTTGCTCCTCAGCTCCTCTGTCTCCTCCGTTGTCTTCTCACGGACCACTCTTTGGGCTTTCCTCAGTTTGATCAACTCTTTGATCGACTCATCAGTGCCTGGTTTCTCTGCCGCTGCCAGTTCTGGAGCTTTTGCAGCCCCTGGGGCGGCCTCTGCTGCAGGCGAAGCATGGCGAAGTTTGGTTCTGAAGTCTTTTTTCTCTGTGATCTCCAGCTTCACAACGTGCTCAGCTACACCCATGTTGCTCTCAGCTATTACTTTGACCTCTCCAGAATCGTAGGTCCTGACATCTACAATCTCAAGGTAGTAAATACCGTCATAACGAAGTCTGTATCTCTTGCTCTTGCGAATAAGTTGTTGGTTGAGGTACCAGTTAACCTTTGGTGTTGGATAACCAGTCACTCTGCAACGGAATCTTGCGACGGCACCTTCCACCACTTCGCATGGTTCGGGAACCAGGACAATTTCAGGTTTTGTCTTCTCAGTTTCGTCATCTGCCAAAACTCCTGCAGGTCCTCCTTCATGAGCCATGCGCTCAATCTCATCAATTGTGCGTCCTTTCCTGCCTTCAGGAAGCTGTGTTTCCTCTACAAGGCCCTTCTCATCCTTGACAATCAGGGTAGCTGAGGTCTGGTCAACTCCATAATTGTTGGTAGCTCTGCAGGTGACGACACCACTGTCTCTGGCATAAGCAGCCTCATAATCAAGACTGCAGTAGCCAAATTCATTGACCATGCGCAGTCTGTTAGCAGCTTCAAGGGGTTTGCCATCATGCAGCCACTCGACTACCATGGTGGGGTCGCCAATAGGCGTCAACCTGCACTCAAAATGAGCTGGACCGAAACGCTTCATTCTGACAGAGGTCAGCTTCTTCTTGAAGGATGGTTTCTGTTGCTTCTCTTTGTCGTAGAGGTCTCCCTCCTCCCACTGCTCCTGACCATAACGCAGATGCAGGGGTTCCACCTCTGGAGGTGCAATGTCTTTGGCCTTGTAGGTTCCTTTGGGAATGATGAGCTTCCTCTCTGGTTGAGGCTCAACAAAGTCCACCTCAACGTTGACTCTGCAGCGAGTAGTATCTCTTCCAGCCTTGTTGATGGCTGTAGCTGTGTACCAGGCACTGTCCGTTCCAACTGTTTGGGGGATCTGGAATTTGGCCTGTCCTTTGGTTCCTTCAATCCTGGAAAATAATTACATATTTGACATTACAGCCAACAGTCCAGTATGATCAAAGTGTCAAATGATAAACACACTAATGCAATACTTACTTGATATTTGGGTGCTTATGTGGGGTGACAATGTCACTGTTTTTCAGCCAGACAATGTCAGGGAGGGGGTTTCCAATGGCCTTGACAGCCAACTCTACCAGAGTGCCCTCTTTCACACTGAGGTTCCTCAGCTTCTCAGTGAACTGGGGGCGCAGCAGGGTTTCTTTAGCTGTGGATGGTTAACATAGCATTGGTCATCAGAGACACTAACCACACCCACAGTCTGTTCACGCTGCTACCATCAGGTAGGGGATAATACAGTATGCCACACAATGTTGTACAATTCCAACCATATAACAACTTTATCTGGTCTACCTGCTGCAGTTTTTAAATGCAGCCACTAGATGGTGATGTCAGTCTTACATGCCCTCAGTTCAATTGGTAATTTCATACCTGGTGTACACTTGTGATGTGACAATACAATGAAGTTCAAGGTGAAGTTACAAGATACAAAAAAATAGCAAAAATAACACTGGACTCCAGAAATGGTGCATATGCAAAGTGATCAGTAAACTCACCATCAACTGTAAGAGTAACAGAAATGGTAGATTTTCCAGCTCTGTTCTGAGCAACAACGGTCCACTCTCCAGAGTCGTGGGGCATCGCTGGAACTATGATCAGAGACTGAGTTCCA
This sequence comes from Gymnoscopelus microlampas, assembly GCF_963454915.1. NCBI lineage: Eukaryota > Metazoa > Chordata > Actinopteri > Myctophiformes > Myctophidae > Gymnoscopelus > Gymnoscopelus microlampas. Next base: position 8,563,335 of record NC_139954.1, on the reverse strand, counting down.
TCTTCTTTTACCACTATCTTGTGGTTGTGGTCACTGATAATTTGTTGGCCTGAGAAGAACAGATTACATTTGTATTAATTATAGCACTTTTCCTCCGGTTTCCACCCGAAAGCGACGATATATAAAAACATCCTAGTTTCTAGTGTGTGGAGTCAAGATCTAAATGTCTCGTACCATTGTGGAACCAGTATGTGTCAGGCATTGGTCTGCCAACAACTTTCAGGTCAAATCTGGCAGTCTGCCCCTCAGCGCACTTGACTGAGGACGGCTTGATGACAAACACAGGCTTGTAGAGTCTCTCCAGCTGAGCCTCGTCTGTTTCATCGAGCCTGCGAGCAGGAGAGCGACTGGAAGAACGTCCAGGAGAGCGACTCAGGGAACGGGGCGATGTGGACCTGACAAAACACAGAAGTCAACCATGTCAAAGGTTATTTTAGTGGATATGAAATCCAAACTCTATACTCTATATAATTTGTCCACAGACTTAGATGTGAACCAATCTACAGGCACTAGACTGGAAAAAACAACACTTCTATGTACAATAGAACAAACAATCTATGCAAAGGTGGGGAATGACCCAAGTGTGTCAAATGGTACCTGATTCTCTGCATGGCTGGCTGGGGTGTGTATCGTGGAGGTGCTCCAGCAGAGGTCTCCACGTACAACTTTCCAGAGCTGACAGAGTTTCCCTTCATGTTGCTGGCAAAGGCGGTGTAAACGCCCTCGTCCTCTGGTAGCACCACGGGCAGGCGCAGACTGGCCCTGCCATCCTGAAGAACCTCCATCTGGTGGCGGCCACCGGGAAGCAGACGGTTGCCATCTTTGAACCAGGCAATCTGTTGAGTAAAAACAAGGAAAATGGTGAGTATTTCCTGACATATTTTAACTATTTTAGATATTCTTTTTTTAGTTTATTTAAATCAATTTGTTCAATTAACAGTTGCACTGCTAGTCCACATCAAAATAATGTTTTCTTTTGACTGTTATTCTCATAAAATATGATTATTATTCATACCTTGGGCAGTGGGGCTCCTGCCACCTTGCAGTGGAAGGTGACACCCATGCCCTCCATGATGCGGTAGTTTTTGACGGCGGTGTGGAAGCTGGACTGGACGGCCTCCTCCTCCACTGCGGTCACCATCAGCTCTCCGTCGTGTGTCACCAGCTCTCTGTAGGTGATGGTCATGATACGCAGCTCAATCTCCTGGATGATCCTCAGCTCAAAGGCTGACAAATGGAATTCCTGCAGAAAAGAAAAAGTCAAGTGAGCTCTGAGAAATAATCTAGTCTATAGATACCCACCCTTTCTGCCCCGATCAAACTGATGGTCCTTGAAATTAAAAAATATTCCAGAACCAGTGGTTTGGATCCTACCTGTCCAGAAATAATAGTCGTCGAGGTGACCAGCTCGGCTGGAGCAACATCTCCCACCGCAGGCTCCAGTACCATGGCTGTCACTTCAGTCTTAAAGGTGGCTTCCTGTTTCTTCATGTACATTTCATATTCCTCTGCAAAAGGACACATTTCAAAGTTAGCGACCCTGTTATTATATAAATTCAACTCAATAAGTACTGGATTTATTTTAACAGCATGTGTACAACTCTGGACTGGTCAGCATACAGTACCTTCCTCCAGCAGGTTAGCAGAGTCTGACACTTCACCCAACTGGTTCTTGATGAAGACAGAGTACTCTCCTGCGTCATCAGCGAAGGTCATGGAGATCTCCAACCTGCACTCTCCGGTCTCCTTCTTGTAGGCAACTTTGTATCTAATGGACAGTGGCGATAAGCCATTAAAATCACGTAAAACTTAAAAACACCAAATCTCTGAAAATAGCCGATCTACAAGCTCACAACGAGCATGTAGATTGGCTATTTTCGGCAATACACAAATCCAATATGATCACTTGTGTGCGAGAGTCGGTAATAGAAAGACACAAAGATCTTATAAAGACATAGAACATGTACCTGTATCCGGCAGTGAGTGCGACGCCGCCCTTCTTCCAGATAATGTGTGGTTTGGGGTTTCCTCCGACCTGGCAGTGGAAGACAACACTTCCTCCCTCCACCAGCTTCTGGACGGTGAGCTTGGAGACGAAGAAGGGAGCAGCCTGCGGTGCAATTGCCTCCGCCTCGGCTGAACTCACCTGAGACATGGTCTCCACTTCCTCACTGACTCTGGAAGAACATTATGTGCATGGTTAAAATAAGCAATGAACTAAGCTGAACTTTAGTCAATAAACAAGGTAGTCACATACAATAGGTGTAGAGAGAACAGTATAGTGCCTTAAAGAAACTAGGATACCAGGTGTAAACAATGAACCTAGCCATGTGTCTAAATGACATGCTATCTAAATGACATTCTTAACATCCATCCAACATAACAATACCACACTGAGTAAGAAGTGATTTTTATGTACTCACAGTTTTTGTGCAATATCGACTGTTTCAGTGACAGTCATCTCCTCTCTGCTCTCGATCTCCTCAGACACTAAGACAAAACAGAGCTAAGGTCAGTCCCTCTACAATGTACGTCTGTGTCCACATGGATCGATTCGATCTCAGTTGATATAAAACACTGAATACAGAGTTGAATACAAATAAACATTTTTTTTCTCTTGGTTTCCACCCACCTTGCACCAGCAGGAAGCAAGAGGTGCTGATGGTTCCAGCCTCGCTGGTGGCTGTACAGGTGAAGCGTCCGCTGTCCTCAGCGAACGCCTCGCGGATCACCAGGCGGGCGTAGCTGCTCTCGTAGGTGATCTGGAAGTCGATTGAGCTCTCGATCTTGTAGTCCTCTCTGAACCACATGATGACGGGGGTGGGGTGACCCGAGATCTGACACTCTATGGTCACCGACTCACCCTCTGTGACGTTTGTGTTCTTCAAGCCCTGTGAGAAGAAGGAATACGATACGACACGCTTAGGAACCCAGTTGATCATGCAAAGTTAACATGCTGAATCTATTGAATGTCTGATTCCAATCTGGATAGGCCAAAAATCTGATTTGGGCTGCCAGTGTGAACGTAGCCTTAAATACACATTTTTGAGCATTCTACTTACAGCCACCAGGGTTGGTGGAATCACTCCTCCAGCGGGAGAAGGAACAGCTGGCTCCTATAAAAGAACAGACACACCTCTGTTAGAAATGCAACATCTACCACCAAAACAATATCTAACGTCTGTTAGAAACATCTACCAACACCAAACACTGCTTACAATACATCACACCACACACGCCACAAGATGAGACACACGCAGTACGTGGAGCTGTGAAACAAGAGAGCATGACACAACAAATATGGATGGATGGAAGGATAGAAGGAAGGAAGGAAGCAAGATGGCTGGGTGGGCTGAAGAGGTAAAGAGGGAGGTTGTCAGCAGCATCTAGGAGAACGGTTAAAGAACTTATCTATGGGGGGTCTATGGTATTTCTGCCAGGATTTTCACAGAAGCAGTGATTGTCTGATATGTAAGGCATTTTGACTAGATCTGATGGTTTTTTTCATTCTGGTTTGGATGCAGAGAAACCATAAGGTCTGGTTCAAAGACGGTCCAACAATCAGGCATTCAGGCGCTCTGTGCCTGTGCATGTCAGGCCTGCGGAACTCAATTACAAACCTGGATTTCCCAGTCCTCATACATTCCTGTTGACACCATCTCAGTCTGAAACTGAGTGCCAAAATCAGCCTGATATTTGTCAGAGGAGTATTTAAACGGAGGAGGGGTGGCCACTGTTGTCACACGTGTCTCCACAACTTTACGTGAAGGACTGGGTAACTTGACTGGCCTGGTGATGGTTTTGGCAGAAGAGGCAGAGGATAGCTCTTTGTGCAGGGTGGCGATAGCAGAGCCTGCCCTGGAAACCTGACCAACCCAAGGAGAACAGTGTTACACCATCAACAACGAGATGAAAATGGGTTGATGCTTTTTGTTAAAGGACCATAGCGGTGGTCTGGCATCTTTAGCCCATTGGCCCACGACTCACGACTCCACGATTTTTCAGGATATGCCATTGATTTTCAATGAAGCTATAGCATTCCATTCAGTTCAGTGTGGTATGAAAATATGAAACGAGGTAATCCAACACAGTAAATAGTGTGCGGTTCATTCTTGTCAAAGGTTATTATTGAACGCATAGTCCCTGGAGAAAAGACTGATTCACGAACCAATGCACAATCTAAAGATTTAAAAAAAAAAATCATTAACAGAAAAAGAGTCTGATGCCGGTATGGTCCTTTATGGTGGAGTCTACGTTAGTTTTTTTACTAAAAAGGTACAGAGAAAGAGAATTTAAGGTCAACTGGTAGAAAATGTCCTAGGGGACATTGGATTTAGTAGTTTTATTGATTAATAGGGAAAGGGAAGAATGGTTATTATTAAACTCAATTTGATTTGTTATTTGTTGTATATATTATTTTGTTACAGTACTACTTCTAAACTACTTTCACAATGAGTTTTGCATCTCAGGCAAGCAGTAAAAACAAAAATAATGCTTCTAATTGAACTACAGTACCGTTAGATTTCCATAACTTTGCGTTTCGTTTTGGTGAGGTTTCATTCTCTTCATATTTTGGGTGAATTATTTCTAAAGTGAGCGATTTTGTACTGCTTGCCCGATGTTGCCTTGGCTTACCTCAATGCTAGCTTCAGGCTTAGGGACAGTAACTTTAGAAACAGTGAAATGTGGAACTGGGGACGGTGCCAGACCAGTGTCCACATGGGTGATGATGGTTTCTGTGGTTCTTTGCATCTAGAGTGACCAACACAGTTCACAGTTTTCAGTCATTTTACTAGATAGTGAATTGAAGTAAATTTATTCTGACTGTGTGATCAGAGAGTGACTTAATAAACTAGACTACACGCTAAGTTTGTATTTTGTTTTTGTTTTTGTTACCAAAAGCCTGTCTAACCTGCAGGGTTGGTTCAGTGGTCAGGTGCTTAGTGACCATCTGTTGTCTTAATAGAGACTCTAGTACTACAGCCTCCTCTTCGGTACGTGCACGCTCCTCGTGCGCATGCACGGGCAGACGGACGCGTGAGATGTCGAGAGCAGCCACCACCGTGGCCACGGCGTCTGACCTCTTCCCTCCCGCAGCCTGGAGACACAGTGACATGATGGCAGCACATATAGATATATCTATTTAGATCTACATCCCCGTTATCTAGGGGTATACAGCAGATCTAGATCAATATATCCATGTTATATCCATCCCATGTATGTATGTATATAAAATCTGAATAGCTAAAATAGCCAATCTGAGCTTGTAGATTGGCTATTTTCGTAATTTTTGAAAAGATTTAAATTTGTAAGAAATTGTAGGCTATATTATCGTCACAATACGATATTATCGGCACGTTATCATATCGAAGTAGTTGGTCAAAAATAGGGTGATATTTGAATGTTTGTCCACATTGCCAGAGCGCTACATAGATGTCCATACATCCATGGCAGAGAGTCAACAGTAGCACAAAAACACAAGAAGTGCATATACAGTACAGTACACATACAGTACAGTACAGCATGTCACTTCGACTGGTGTGGTTAGTCATTTGCAGAGCCATTGACAGAGAGAGAGTTAAGACACTCTTTGATCTCGTAGCAACACCATCAGGTTGCATCCCAAAACAAATCCCAAATCTGTAATTATGTATTGTAATTCAGTTTTGGCAGTTTTTTACAACGAAAGTGCATGAGTGTTGTGACTCTCTCTCTCAGTGACTCTGCTTGTTTGCAAACAGTACAAATGTCGCGAGGCGACCGATTCTGGGATCAGCCCCAGTCAATGAGATTTGACCAAATCACAGACATGCTGTGAACGAACACAGAGCTACAAAGAGTGGAGAAATGAGTGTGAAGCAAGAAAAAAACAAGTGGCAGTGGAAAAAGCTGCAAAAACACAGAACGAAGAGAAAGGTGATCAGCGTGCACAAACTGTGCCAAGGAAGACTGATGGTGATCACTCTTGAATGACCTGCTCTTTGGGCGGGTTCACAACAGCAAACATCACTTCTTCAAGATCATTTCCTTCATTGATATCAAGGGAACTGCTTCCGTTAGGACATGAGAACGGCCCTTTATCTGAAGCCACGCAGATTTGTTCTGGGTTAAAGACCTCATGCTTCACTTCAGAAGATGGGTCTTCATCGTAGACGACAACGGGGTCAGGGGATACGTCTTCATAGACGACAACAGGGGAAAGACACTGGGGATTTAACCCAATGTCCTCATGGTTTAAACCATCCATCTCTATGTCTGGTTCATACTCCTCAGGTTCTAGATCTTCAACCACTGGTGGCACCCAGTTGACTGGTGGCACCAGGTCCACTGGTGACATCCATTCCACTTCCTGGCCATCAGCAGTCTCATGGGGGACAGTATGTTGACAGTTAGAATTAGAACACGTGTTCTGATGGTGTGGATGGTGATGGATGGTGTTTGGAGATACAGTATGAGGTAAAAATGCAGAATGGATTTGAATAAAGAATAAATACTGACTAAAATATAGACTGGCCAAATAAATAGAATGAATCCTGGACTGCAGATGGAAAGAATGTTTCTCCAGTTCCACTGATCAAGACACAAAAATAACATCTATCTGCTATCACTAGTTTCTCAATGTTGGGTCCTGGGACCACCAGGGGTCCAAATGGATGGACCCTTACAGGTCTGTAACTCTGTGAGCGTACACGTGGAACCAAATGGACCCGTACGGGTCCACTTGGTTCCATGTGCACGCTCTCAGAGTTAAATAAACACATGGAAATGAAGGTGATGGTGAGTCCAGCTCCAGATAAATGACAGAAAGAGGAGTTATGAAGTAAAGTTCTTCCAGTCTGAGCTACCTGGTGATGTGTTGTAGAGTCTAAGTCCATAAAAACACTGCTGGTATGTCTGGAGGAGGCGTCTGTGCCAAGCTTCACGCCTGACACCACTCTACTTTCATCCTCATCGTCATCCGCCTCATCATCATCATCATCATCATTATTCAGGGCATTCTGCTTCGCATGGAGCGTTAATCAGATTCAAAATACAACACAGTTGTGTTCATTTGTAAACATGGAAGGCAGAGAAGTCACAAAGACAACATGTATACCAGACAAACAAGAGGTGGAATGCTGTTCGTAACGTTGTTTCACTGGTAATTAGAATACTTTGTTAAACCTGTCAAAAGATTAAAGATGTGAAGTTATCAAGGAAGATACAAGTTAAAGTTTGTGTTCAAATGACTCATCGGTCCCATCGATGCTTCTCCTGTCACTAGAGGGCAGTGCGGTCCCTCAACTCATCCAACATTTCAAGGCCTCATGGCCGGGTGACGGTGGGGCCTGGTCTTACCTCTTTAGCGGCGGCCTCCCAGTGGGGCTCTGCGGCGGGGGCTGTGGGCTCTGGGTAATCTCCCCGCTTCCAGGGGGGCAGCACGTCGGCTCCGGGGGCCAGCTGCTTGCGTGCGGTGAGTGGGGACCTGACAGGCCTGATGGGGGAGACTGAGATTCTTGAAGTGGGAGAGGCAGGCCTGCATGGGGAATGGATATGAAGGAGGCCTTATTACATACCTGAACCAGCAAGCCTCATCACTCCATTTACACGCAGCAACTATAACCATAACTATAAATATACAGTTTTAAAAAATCTCAAGTGGATGGCGGAGTCTACACCACAACTATAACAAAAGACAATGGTGAACGAGTTACAGTTATAGTGCTCGGTGCGAACGGCCCTTTAGTACTAAACTCTAGCATTACAGCAACACGCTGCTATTTTCACTATTTCTTAAAAGTTTTGGAATATTTTTTAATAACAGTTTTAACATTAAGAAGGGCATATTTACTCGTGACCAACATAAATGATTCTGCGACCCAAAAATGGGTCCCGACTCCTGACCCATAGTTTGGGAAAACACTGACCTGACAGGTGTTGGGATGGGAGCCTTGACGTGTCTGACGGGGGAGGGGGACTGCTGGCGTCCCTTGGAGACAAGGGACGTTGGGGACTTCGAGCTAGGCTTTGGAGGAACCCGCGGAGGGGTCTTGTGTGCCATCAGCATGCCTCCTCCTACGTGCATCTCCATCGTGGTTGTAGACTGGCTGGAAGCCTGGAGGCTGGAGGCCTGCATGCTGGAAGCCTGGACTCTGGAAGCCTGCATGCTGGAAGCCTGCATGGCTCCGGCTCCGGAAGCCTGCATCATGGCTCCGGCTCCGGAAGCCTGCATCATGCCTCCGGCTCCGGAAGCCTGCATCATGCCTCCGGCTCCGGAAGCCTGCATCATGGCTCCGGCTCCGGAAGCCTGCATCATGCCTCCGGCTCCGGAAGCCTGCATCATGGCTCCGGCTCCGGAAGCCTGCATCATGCCTCCGGAAGCCTGCATCATGCCTCCGGAAACCTGCATGCCTCCGGAAGCCTGCATCATGCCTCCGGAAGCCTGCATGCTGGAAGCCTGCATGCTGGAGGCCTGCATACTGGAAGACTGGAAGCTGGAAGCCTGGAAGCTGGAAGCCTGGAAGCTGGAAGCCTGGAAGCTACTCCCTCCGCTCTGGAACCAGAGAGAAGAGCAGGTTACTTACAACCATAACAACATCATTCCTATTCAGCTAAAATCATCATGCCAGCAAGAGGCAGACTAGCAGTCGGTTGTAGACCACTGTACAGTATGTGTGTGCAGTGAGTGCATGTACCCTTGTATCCATTCTGGCCTGACGAGTTGAAATCACTGTTTTGGTCTTCTTGGCTGGAACGGCCTCCTCACCTAGACACAGTGGAAGCAGATGTTCTGTTTAATGCACAGTAAAATCCTCCCTATTTTGGTCATGTCATATGAACATGGCCATGAACATTTCCACACCAGCTGAAATCCATAGATGTTCAGAATGTGTAGCCTCAGTAGGTAGCACTAAACCGCTTTGTTCTACAGAGGAAAAGAGGCTTACCCTGAACCAATAGTTCACTGGTGGAGGTGGCCCGTCCACTGCTGTTGGTAGCATTTACAGAGTAGGTTCCAGAATCCTCCGGGAAGGCCTCTGCGATCATCAAACTGTAACGCTCTCCTTCCTGAACGAGGCTGAAATCCGGGGAGCTCTGGATCTCTGCTCCCTCTCTGAAGAACTTCACAACGGGTGTAGGGATTCCTGTCACTACAACATCTAGTCTCACTTGGCTGCCTTGTCTGACGGTCAAACTCTGAAGTCTCTGTGTAAAGTTGGGTGGCGCGGTCTCAGCTGAGGACGAAACACAACAAGGTTTTGTTTTTAGACTCTGTGAGAGAAAACAGCTTGGAAGCAACCATTATGATCTTATCTGAGGTCAGTTATTCAACACAAATTAAAAAAAGAATTGTGATTATGTCAGATAATTGCGATCAGGTGATTGTGTAATAACTGTGAGAGGCCTACCTGTAACTAGGAGTTCAGCTGTGCTTGTAGCTTGTCCAGCTCCATTGGTGGCTCTAACGGAATATCTTCCGCTGTGTGCGGCTGCCACAGCGGGGATCATCAGAACAGCGCGGCCTTCGCTGAACGAGATCTGCGCGCCGGGCAAAGCGGCAGCGGAAAGAACCTGGCCATCACGGAACCAGCTCACCTCAGGAACTGGAGAACCTTATGGACACAACCAACAGTGTTGGAGTTAATTAGAAGAATGAACGTTTGAACCCAAAACATATATATGACATGGTCATATGTGTTTCCGGTTCAAATCTGCTGCCAAATGCAGGTATGATTACTAGCAGAATATAGAACTATTTAACATTCATTTTAACAAAAGAATATGACTTGCTGCACCTATAAAACTAAACAGTAAACACAGTATTACATCCAGTAGTTTTGAGGTGATGAGATGTTTTCCTTACCACTAACTTGAGCCTCAAACGTTGCGGCACTACCCTCTAGTGCCACAACGCTTTGCAGCGGCTGTGTAAACGTTGGCGCCTGTGTAGACATGTTGGTCGGCACCCTGCAGAGACAGATCGGGAGTTAATCAGTGGGTGGAAGAAGTACAAGTAAAACATCCTGTATTCAAAATGTTTTTACATGAGTTAAAGTACAAAAGCATTGGCATCAAAATATACACTCATTTTGCTTGTAGTATAAAAAGTAAATGTTATACTTTTTATACTTTTCCACCACTGCTACTGAACAACACCCAGGCAGTTGGGTGCAGTACCCAAGGACATTTAAACACTAATAGTCAAGATGCTAGTGCTGTGTACAGGGTATTTTGGGGTTCAGAGCCCCCTAAGTCTTGGTCAATTATGATCAGCTATTTTTGACAACAGTGTTTTAGTTTGTTATAGTTAGTTTGCACAGTTTCAGTTAGTTATAATTTGTTTTGGAAAGGCCTTGATTATTTCAGTCAACTAAAATTTAAATTCTACTGTAGCTGTAGTTCTGTAGTTAGTTGTAGTTAACTATAACAACCTTGGTTTAGGTTGTATTGTTTTATTTGATGTGTGAGTGAGTGATGTTTCTAGCAGGGCTTGGTGGCAGCTGGCAGAAGGCAGCAGGGTATTAATAGACCGAGAAGTCATCAGTTTCCTCTGCACCTGGTCCTATGTCAGCTTGTCACCTCCACAGACCTCACATTCCACTACACCCCCCCCCCCCCCCCCCCACCATTATGATCAGCTAATGATCAGCTAATTTCACAGAATGTTTGCCTATTTTCACCGAATGATTACTTATGAGTTATGACATGCCCAGAAACAGGACGCCGGGACTCATTTGGTTAACACTGACATCCGCCCTGTTTACACTATAGGGCCAAACAAGCAGTTATCTTGTTTGAAATTGCTAAACCCGCCTACTGATGATGTCATTGGTAGACAGGTTTCTGAACTGTCCACAGCCCTCTGAGACACAGAGTGAGATAGAAATGGATCTGAATGTATCTTATAATGTAGCAATTAGCACAGAAACCACCAAAAAAGCTAAAACATGCGCTTTTTAAAACTTTATTTTATTTCATAAAACAACCAAATAAATGAATGGTTCTACACATGTCCCACTCTGCAGGGCTGTGCATAGTCTGACAAGATATGTTTTGCCAACATTAAGACAGGCGTCCTAATATTGTGTTGATAACAGCTGGAGGGATGCAGCCTGGGAACTAATAACACCAGCCACCAGCCAGGTGTGTCTAACACTACAGCTGTTTAAGACACATCACCTAACATTTGCTAAAATCTGCATCTGCATAATTAGCACTTAGCAGGTTTAAATGTCAACAACTACACCAGTGGTTCTCAAACTTTTTGATTTCAAGAACCCCCTTAACTCTGAGAGTGTGCAAATGGAACCAAATGGTCCATTTGCCCACTCTCAGAGTTACACATCTGTAAAGGGTCCATTTGAAACACCCCTCAAGGAGCCCTGATCTACATAATGTAACAGGTTTAAAACATTATGTTAACATCTGCATAATTAGCACGTCCCTCCCAGGATGACAAGTGACAAACTCACACCATGACAATGGAGAACTTTCACCCTCAAAGTTAACTAACAATTCTAACCACTTCTTAAGTGTGAAGTTACCAACTAAACACATTTACACAGTAGTCACAATTCACCCACTTCACCACATTTTGAGCATGTCATTATAGGTGAAAATATTCCAAATTTGCCAACAATAACAAAAGAAGAAGCACAAGCGAGTGAGCTTGTAGATCTGCTACTCTCGCTACTTATGAAAAGTTCTGAAAGTATAAAATAGGGCTTAACTAATTGAATCCCAGCATCCCTATTCTGGGGGCAACGTTCGCCAAAAATACCATATCTACATGCATTGTGAGCTTGGAAATCTGGTATTTTTGACAAAGAGATTTGGTCTAGAGGGGGAAAAAGCAGTCCAAGTACAGAGCCAACTCAGGTCCAGTTAACTAGGGTTAAAGTGGTTATGGTTAAGACTTCACAAGCAGCAACATTATTGCCAGTATGCACAACCTTTGATTGACCTGGATACTGTACAGTATATAAAGGGTTGTTGTGTTGTGTTGTGTTGTGTTCCAGACATGAGAGCCGGTCAGGGACTAATAATAGCCTCTGGCCTCAATGTCAACCAACTTTATCTGCACACAGAGCCCTGCCTTCGCTCTCCAAGCACTTATGAGACGCATGATAAAATCACAGCCAGTTATTCTGCCCATATTCATCTGATAGTCATGGTGCTGTTCCATGTGGCTAATTCTAAAAAAGGTCCAAAACGTAAGTAGTTGCCAACACTTACATAACATGCATCCATTGTACCAAGCACATAACACTAACACGGAAAACACATGCCTTTTGTATAATATAAATGTTCCAGGGATCAGGGATGTTATCAGGGATTCTCAACCTTTTTAATTTCAAGGAGCCACAGCTTGGTATACAATGAGGCCACAGCTCTGGGACACATATCTACAATGTAAAATCCTCATTGTTAATTTAACTCTGAGTGTACAAATGGAACCAAATTGGCCCTTTGGGTTCCATTTGCAGACACACTCAGAGTTACAGACCTGTAAACGGTCAATTTTGACTCCTGGTGGTCCCTTGACCCAATGTTGAGAAACAGTGTCATATGCTATATATACACACGAGACTGTCTTCAGACCAAGATAATCCAATGCAATTACACACCTCTACTGTCTAATTTGTCTAGTCACATATCTGAACTATGACCCAATACTAAAACTTCCTATCTCCACAGTCACATTACCAACCAGATTGAGAAACAGCAATCAGCTTCATGAAATTAATTCATTTATTAATGCACCTGTCATTAGTTAATAGTTATTAGAATGAGTATACAGTATGCTCATGTACTTTCAACAACACAGTTATGGGTCTATAGCAAGGCCCTGTTGACTTACATACATTAACCACTTAAGCCCTATTTTATACGTAGGCTATTCAAAAATTGTCAATCTACAAGCTCACAACGCAGCCCATTGTCACACGTTCTGAGCTTCTAGATTGACATTTTTTTTAAAGAATGAACATTTTTGAAAGATTTTTGTACTTTTATTTTGGTACTGTGAGTATAGTTGCCAGTACATTTGTACCTCTACTCAAGTCAAAGTCTAATACAGGCCTTTCACATGCAACAGAGTATTTCTACATTGTGATATTTCTGCTTTTACTCAAGGTAAGTACTTCTCAAGTACTTCTTCCACCACTGTGATCTATCTACAGCCAGAATGTGAACATGTGCTTGAAGCCAGCCTCATATAACACCATCTCTCTCTCTCTCTCACACACACACACACACACACACACACACACACACACACACACACACACACACACACACACACACACACACACACACACACACACACACACACACACACACACACACACACACACACACACACACACACACACACACACACACAGGCTTGTTATAGCCTGGCTGACGGCTGGTGGCCGGTTATAGCAGCATGGCCTGTCCACTGTCCCCTGCCTGCTGTCCCTGTGTCACTCTAATGGCCACCAAACCCCTCCTCCTTTTTCATTTCATAACTCTTCGAGTTACAGACCTGTAAGTGTCCACTTGGAACCCCCTCAAGGAACCCAGGTGGTCTCTGGACCCCACTCTGAGAACCACTGCTTTAGTATATTAAAAATATAATGTACTGTAAGTGTACAAATAGCATTAAAAGTATATTTAAATTGTATTCTCAAGTAGTACTTGAGTACACTCGAGCAAGTAGTGCTTGAATGTGATACAAAAGCACATACATATTAAAGATATACTCAGTACATTATTCATAAAGCATAAATGAAGTATCATATATTTTCAATAATGCTTGAGACAATGAAGCACACTTGGTTCTATTCAATCTTCACTTCATTTACCAGCATCAGTTTAGCTTGCTAGAGTGCTGGTTCTCAAAGTGGGGTCCAGGGACCCCCAAGGGTCCTTGAGTGAGTTCCAGGGGGGTACCCAGCTAAATGATTCATTAGGAAACAAATGGACCCTTACCGGTCTGTAACTCTCTGAGAGTGTGTACACTCTCACTCTTCACAGGTATGTGTGATGAATAAGAATGTGTTCTAATCGACACCACTCACTCCCTCACTCATGCTACTGACACACACCCATAAGGGCTGACAGCAGTCATTCTCATCAGACAAATGGCCCAGATGATGGTTATTACTAATCAACAAAACTCCCACTGGAAAGAACCCTGGCTTAACTTCCGATGTTTGATGATTGGAATCTGAGCGACAGATATGGCAGTGGCCAAAAATACCCCCTGGACACCCCCCCCTCCCCTCCCCACGCCAGGCCCCAAACCAAATTTGATTGACAGCCACCATGTGGCACATAGCTGGAGGTACAACTGATATCCCCTAGCTGCTGATTCCCTTAAAAAGCCATGGCCACCCAGCTGAGACGCCTCTCTAATGCTATCAGAGGGCTATTCTTGGCGGTTCTCAAATCGTTGCATCCCAATTGCATGCATATGAAACTTTTTAAAAGCAAACAGCACTGAACTAAATGCAGAAATAAAAGGAGAAAAGAAATAAGACATTGTATACAAAGATGCACCAATCCAACACAACCTCTCTCTCTTATCACAGTGACCTTATCATCAGTGACAGCACTCCATAGACATCAATGTATCCATATCAACACTGCACAGGCAGAGATTATATAGCTGTTAACAAGGTTATTTATGTGTGGATGGATACAAGTTTGAAACTACTCACTTGTATCCACAAGGGTGCCTGGGACTGTTGGGGCTTAGCCCAGATGATTATTAACAATCTCCTTCAATATCCAGAAAGCTTTTCCAGAAAAGATCCAAGGTGAGAAAACGATCGAACCTCAAAATATCCCCCCAAAAAACAAAACTACACAGTTTAGACGCCGTGCAGTTCTGTTTTCTTCTCCTTGCAATCCCTACACCCGAGGCAAGGCTGGGAATGCTCCAACTGCTCAGAAGTGGCAATATGGTTGTTTAACTTTATATACCAGGGGGTCACTACTGCATCAGCGGTGCGAGGCCGCTCCTGATTGGCCGTCCCTCTCAGGATGCATGGTTGCATGATGGGAGAAGGCAGCCATTTATGCAAGCTCACCCCTCGGGGGTCCCTCGTCACTGATGCTGTTATAACAGCTTTGATTCTAACTTTGTGTCTAGGATTCTTTGAGCATTGATTTGTTTTCAACGTAATCAGCCTCAAAGGTGATCAATATAATTATGGGATAGTTGCCGGTTAGGCAGAGGTTAACCAGAGGTCCTGAGTCATTAAATAGTTGGTGACCAAAAGGAGAGACAGAGGCTGTTCCTGTCAGTCAAACCAGCAGACAACACCCCTGTTACAAGACAGGGACAAACTGTGTATTTACACACACACACACACACACACACACACACGCACACACTATAATTACCTGTTTATGTTCAAATATGTGTTAAATAGCTGTGTATTCCCATAGTAATCATTGCATAGCAATGATTACTATGGAAATATACCGCTATTTAACACACAACTATTTAACTGGTTGTTACATACAGTCACTGGTTATGTCACTGGGTTACATACACTAGTTATATAGGCTGTTTTAAAGCCGATGCAAGTGATATTGTTTTTGGTTCAAACTAAAAGATGTTGTTAAAAGGTTCAAGGCTCTACATCCTGATAGTAATCATTGCTATAGAATAGAGTGTTTGTTTAGAAACAGGGGTCTTCCTCTCTACATTTTTAGGTGGGTTGCTAATTTCATCCCATGAGGAGAACGAATAGTGTTCCATACTGTATCCTGAATGAGTTCTCTCTCCTGATTGGATAACATTGGAATCTGTAAAATGTATTTTCTGTTTCATAAAGAGCTGGAGAGACGGGGAGACTCCTGTTACCGAACGCTAGCAATGATTACTAACTCAATATAGAGCTATTTAACACTTATTTTAACAAAAGAAAACCACTTGCTGCACCGTCAATATGTAGCTATCTATTTCTCCAGCTCAAAATCCATAGTTTTGTACACAGAGAAATGGATATAACTACAGCTACATATTGAAGGTGCAGCCAGTGGTTTTCTTTTGTTAAAATAAGTGTTAAATAGCTCTATATAGAGTTAGTAATCATTGCTAGGGTGTTCATTCAGTAACAGGAGTCTCCCCGTCTCTCCAGCTCTTTATAAAACAGAAAGTACATATTCCAATTTTATCCGAGATTGAACTCATACAGCATACAGGATAAATAAGTGAAATTAGAAATGTAAAACAAAAAAATAACACTATTCTATAGCAATGTTTACTATCAGGATATAGAGTTTGAACCTTTTAACAAAATATTTTAGTTTTAACCCAAAAAAGTACCACTTACATCACCTTTAAAACAGCCTATATAATGTAGTTGTAGTGTATGTAACCACTAACCAGTGTTGCCAGATTTTGCGAGAGAAACAAGCCCAAAGTCGCTTATAATTGGCAACACTATATGGCAGACATGGCAACACTGTACGTAACCCAGTGACATAACCTTATACCTCTATGGACATAACCAGTGACTGTATGTAACGACCACTAACCAGTGTTGCCAGATTTTGTGAGAGAAATAAGCAACAAGGGCTATGAAAACAAGCCCAAAAGTAGCAACTAGGCCACATGAGCACATCAACTTATATACATTGGCTATTTGAAAAAAGCCGATCTACAAGCTCAAAGCGTCACAGTGCGATGCGTTCTGAACTTGTAGATCTGCTATTTTCAAAAACAATGTGGAATATTTTAACAACACAAATCTGGTATGGGGGTCCCTGGCACATAATATTTTCAGTCCACAGACAAATACATGAAAATGTTTGAGAACCACTGGTTTAATCAACATTAGGAAACAAGCCCAAATAAGCAACTACACCTTAGAAACAAGCCCACAAAAACACAACCCGCAACTACCAATATTTACAAGGCCAAAGTCGCTTAGAATAAGCAGTCCATGGCAACACTGCCAGTAACATAGTTGTGTGGGTGTGTCTCAATGGGTCTGTGGCATGGTTCTCAAACGTTTTCATTTCAAAGGACCCCCAGTTTGGTATGCATTAAGGTCAACAGACCCCCATAACTCTGAGAGTATCCAAATGAAACCAAAAGGGTCCAGTTTGTTCCATTTGTACACTCTCAGAGTTACTGTCCTGTAAGGCACCACTGGTCTATGCAGGGTTCACTATTACATACAATAATACATACAAACAGTGGTGGACAGAAACTAAGTACATCTACCTGAGTACTGTACTTAAGTACATTTGTGGAATCATTATTTTTCATGATTTTCTCGATTTTTAAATTGGCACCCAAACTTACAAATGCCCTATTTCAAATATAGTGAAAATAAGTGAGCTTGTAGATCTTCTTTTTTCACTATAGTTTTCACTATTCTTTTTTGGGTAAATGTTCAAAATTTCAACACTGCAATGCATTGACATTAAAAAGGAAATGTACTTACTAATTTGTACTTTGGAATACTTGAGTACATATACTTTGTCCACCACTGAAAAATAAAAAGAGCTTACCTTTGGTGGGCGGCGGTGCTCCAGCTCGTCGTGGGCGGTGAAGATGCATTCGAAGACGTGGAAGAAGTTGAATTATTTGAAGTGTATGTAATAGATGAAAAAGAAGATTTCTCTTCCATCTTCCAATTTGAATTAAAAAGATACTTGAAAAAAGTCAGCAAAGTAAGCATAAAATGCTTATAAATCCAAGATGAAAAAAAAATAAACCTTCCAAGGTATAAATTCACCTGATATGGGTGTATTTTGGGATTAGAAGGTCCAGTAGTGCGGAGCTCTAGATGGTGTGTGTAGACCACACTAATGTATAGATTAGAATGAGGTCAGTGGCATCATCATGGGCTCAGGTCATCTATAAAGGGGCGTGACCTAAACCTTGCCACTGTACCTTTGTTATGTTAAGGCCGTCCCCCTCATTGCATTGGATCACATGATCAAATGGCTTTCGATGGTGACAGGTCTCACAGCTGCGCTGGGGATCACACCTGTAACAGCAGCAGTGTAGGAGGCTACCGTTTCTCAACGTGTGGCCCGGGGACCCACCAGGGGCCCCCCTTGAAGGAGATTCCAGGTGTTGCCCACAGCGGAGCAGTGGTGGGAAAAAAAAGTACTCAAATGTTTTACTTCAGTAAAAGTATCAACACTGCAATGTAGAAGTACTCCAGTTACAAGTAATAGTCCGGAATAAAACATTTACTTGAGTAAAAGTACACAATTATTGGTATCAAAATGTACTTAAAGTACCAAAAGTAAAAGTACTAAAATGTTTGAAAATAGCAGATAGATCTGCTATTTTCAAACAGTCTAGGTATAAAATAGGGCTGAAGTGGTTAATGTATGTTTTTTTGATTGATTGATTGAATATTTTATTAGGCAAAAAAATGTAAAACAACATATTTACATTTAAAATACTTTGTCTAACAGGTCCGTTCATAAAAGTCCTTGCGGACGTAATCATTTGTATCTGCAAAAGTAACTAGTAACTAAAGTTTTCAAATAATTGTAGTGGAGTAAAAGTACAATATTTGCCTCCAAGATATTGTGGAGTAGAAGTAAAAGTATAGACAATTGGAAATACTCCAGTAAAGTAAAAGTACCTCAAAATTGTACTTAAGTACAGTACTTGAGTAAATGTACTTAGTTACTTTACACCACTGCAGCGGAGTTATTTAACATAGCATCACAATTAGTTTTAAGCACTATTTTATACTTTGGTATTTGAAAATAGCAGATGTTCTCAATTTATTTTGAAAAACAGCAGGCCTACAAGCTCACAGCACGTCATGACACGATGTACCATGAGTTTGTAGATAGGGGTCCCATCTGAAAGCCAAAATAATACACATTAATTTGGGGGTCCTTGACATGAAAATCACTGTCGTAGCTTACCACAAAAGGTTTTCTGAAAATGTTTCAAAAGATTTAAAAAGTGGCAGATCTACAAGGAAGATCACAACACGTCGCATCCGCATTGTGATCTTGTAGATCGGCTATTTTCGTTATTTGACGTACAATGAAGTACATTATGGCTTAAGTGGTTAATGAGTCCAATGTACTGCAAGCCACTGGTGCTTGATGTGGGACAGCTGTTGACATCCAGGCCATGTGTTCAAAGTAAACAGATGTTAAGTCCCTAACAATCACAATACACCTGAATGGAAACCTCAACTGAGACTTAAACAAACTAGACATCCCAGTTACAGTGGATATGGTAAACATCTGGTCCAGGGCCCGCCAGGGGTCCAAAATAAATGGACCTTTACAGGTGTGTAACTGAGAGTGTATAAATGGAACCATTTTGTATCTTTGGGAACCCAATCTATATTGTAAACTTCTTCGGTATTAATTTAACTCTGAGAGTATACAAATGGACCTCAATTTGGACCCCTGTTGGCCCCTGGACCCTACTTTGGGAGCAAGCATCAACTAAAAACAGTAATGGATCTCAAGGTGAACTTGCTTTAACACAGTGGTTACCAAACGTTTTAGCTCAAGACCAAAAAGAGAAGATTGATGTCTCCATGGAACTCAAACTAGTGAAAACAGCCGATCTACAAGCTCACAACTCATGAGCTTGTAGAGCAGCTATTTTCACTACTTCTTGAACCTATTCTTGTTTTCCTAATTCATGGTGTTTTTTGTTTAATGACTTTTGAAAAAAAAAAGAATTTGCTTTTAATTTGAAATGTTCTTTTTTTTTTAAATCTTTTGAAATAATAATTAAAATCAAAGTGTAGGAAATAACAAAAATAAAGGGATATTTACTCGCGACCCATAAAAGGTTTGTCTGTGACCCAAAAATGGGTCCCGTCCCACTTTTTGGAAACCACTGAACTCAACACCATAATGGACCTCAAGGCGAACTTGCTTTAACAGATGCAAACACTTCAGAGAAGGTTATTAGACATTTTCCACCTGGTCTCCCTGTCATGGGCACGGAGAAACCTTGTGGAACAGCCTTGAAAAGGGCGTGAAAATGTGTAGCACATTAAACAAATTCAAAAAATTACTTAAAAACAAGATCAGAAATTACAAAAAAGCATAAAACGTATTTGTTATATAGCATACACATTGCAATGTACAGTAATCATGTAAAGTGTCGCCTTTGTTCTTGTTTTTTGTTTCTCCCCTTTGATAGTTTTTCTCTTTCAGTTGCAATAAGCTACTGTATGGCTTCATATATATACAGTATATATATAGTTTTTGCATTACCCTATGAAATTTAAATATTTATGCTATCACACATATGACGAAAGAAAATAAATTAAACTAAAAATAGTGAATCCACAAGTACACAACATGTCACGATGCGTTGTAACGTGGTACATGGCTATTTCAGGTAACATAGCTTAACAGTTGAGCCTTAACTAACATTGTATTGACATCATAATATATTTACAGTACCAAAAGTAGGCACTTCTTTCAAAATGTGCTGATCTACAAGCTCACAACACGCCACGGCGCTTGTAAATCTGCTGTTTCTTAATAGACGTAGAAGTATAAAATGGGGCTTAGTTCATTCATGTATATTTTGTAATATTAATCTAAATCGTCAAAGTAACTAAAGTTTTTTAATCATTGCAGTGGAGTAAAAAGTACAATATTTGCCTCTGAGCCATGTAATGGAGTAGAAGTATAAAGCATTGAAAAACAAACATACTCAAGTAAAAGTAGCTTGTAAGTACAGTAGTACAATGCTACTTAGTTAGTACTTGAGTAAATATACTCAGCTACTTTCCACCACTGTATATCAAAGCAAGGCACAAAGGATAAGGCACAGATTAAAACAGTGGTGATGTGTTAGTTAGTCTATTTGGTCCATTTCAAAGCATCTTTGAAAATAATGTTTTTCTTTGTGGTCAAATGGCAGCAGCTGTAATGGTAGGAGGTGTGTCAATAGGAGGAGGGGTGTGTCAATAAGGTGTGGGTGCTGAGGAGGTGAGAGGTGTTGATGTCGACACAAAGAGAGAAGAGATCCAGTGAGAATCAGCATAATGTGTGAATTAAGACCAATGTGCTGTCTGTCTGTTATCGCCTCAATAAACAATCTAGAACAATGATTCTCAGCCTTTTTTAAATTCAAGGATGTTTGATATGCATTAGGCCACGTACCCCCAAATTGATGCATATTCACTCTGGGACCATAATCCGCACTGTAAAATCCTCAGTGTTCATTTAACTCTGAGTGTACAAATGGAGCCAAATGGATCCATTTGGTTCCATTTGTACACTCTCAAGAGTTACAGGCCCATTAGGGTCCATTTGGTTCCTAATTGTCAATAATTTAGCCTAGGACCCCCTCAAGGACCCCTGGAGGCCCCCAGACCCCACATTGAGAACCAGTGATCTCTAGGAAAGCCCACATGTTTCCACTAACATCACAGCTGTGGTGCAGCGGTTGTTGTGTGGATGTTTTTACAGAAGCTACAAGGGTACAGGTTTGAATCTGTGTGATGCATCACATCCTGTTAATTATAATATAATTATGTTTTGTCTCAGTGAAAATTGGTTCTCAACCTGTGGGTCGGGACCCCAGATGACAGTAAAGTGACAATTTAAGGACCTTTAAGACCTTTTAATACCTAAAAGAACTAAAAAGACCATTACTGCATCAAAAGTAATCAACTATACTATAAAAACTGGCCAAACTTTGTTAAAAAATACGAACGAGAATTAAAGAAAAAAAAATAGCCGATCGAGGCGCTGTGAGCTTGTAGATCGGCTATTTTCACAATTATCTGTGGAACCGAGTCAAACAACATGCGATGCCACAACTCATACAATTCCAAGTGCTTGTCAGGGTGGGGGTCCCCATTTCAAATATTATTGTTTTCGAGGGGTCCCCGGTTCAAATATGATAATTTTTGGGGGTCCCCAGTTACAATATGATTATTTTGGGGGCACGGCCTGAAAAAGGTTGACAACCACTGTGATGTTGTTTCTCAACATCGGGTCTGGGGACCACCAGGGGTCCAAATGGACCCTTTTTGGGTCAGTAACTCGGGGAGTTACAAGGCCACCGGCTCAGTGGCCTTGTGGTTATAGTGTCCACCCTGAGACTGGGAGGTCGGGGACCGGGTTTGATCCCCGGCTGGGTCATACCAAAGACTCAAAAAATGGGACGCAATGCCTCCCTGCTTGGCACTCAGCACCAAGGGTTAGATTGGGGTAAGTCCCTGAGACATACTAGCGTCATGCCCAGGGGGTAGACTCCACCTGCCCTGCCGCAGGGCTCGGCAAGGCTTACTTAACTCGGGGAGTGTACGGTCAATTTGGTTCCATTTAAATGAACACAGAGGATTTTACAGTGGGGTCCCAAGAGGTGAAGAATCATATCAAAAAGGTGTCTGTGACCCACCTAATGCACATCAAACTGGGGGTTCCTTGAAATGAAGAAGGTTCAGAATCACTGTGTTATAATATAGGAGCCAGATGTGAAGAGAAATGTGACCACTCTCTCACTGACCCCCTCGTCAGGTTATTTCTGTCTGCCTAACCCTGGAGGGGCGGGGGGGTAGAAACAGAACTAAAGAGAGTGGTAGGAGGGGTGTGTGTGTGCATGTGAGAGAGAGAGAGAGAGAGAGAGAGAGAGAGAGAGAGAGAGAGAGAGAGAGAGAGAGAGAGGTGTCTGTTTTGTTCCATTTTTGCCTTTATAAAACATTGCCATGTTTGCTCATGCCAATAAAGTCCTTTGAATTGAATTGAATTGAGTGAGTGAGTGAGTGAGTGAGGGAGGGAGGGGGAGAGAAAGGGAGAGAGAGAAGTATGAAGTAGGTATGAAGGAGAGACAATTTAATGGAGGGAAAGAAAGGAGGGATGGTAGGAATGAATAAAGAGGTGTGAGGAGGAGAGGAGAGGAGAAGAGAGAGACAGTGAGAGAAAGGGGTGGGAGGAAGGGTGATTTACATCGCCAGGCCATTTCTGTTCCCTGACGGGGGGTTTCACCATGCAGCCTGCTGGGATCAGGTGTCACACCGCACAGGGACAGCTGCATGCTAAATCCTACTGCCTAAAACTGCTAGAGAGCAGCCCTACAGCAGCCTACACCACCGATCTACAATATTGATCTATTGAACTCTGTCAACTTATCGTTCTTCGAGTCTTTCCGTTTCCTCTGTGTGGAAACTGGAAAGCCTGGGGATGCCAGGTTCAGTCAGTCAGTTGCATATTGCAAATAGCATTGCAAATGCTACATTATGACTGGCTGAAGAGAGACATAATCGTTGGAGCTAATCTTTTTATTGAACAGGAACAAAATTATTGAGTCACTACTCACTGAAATTGAACAATAGTTTACTAAAATATGGTGTTGCACAGGTGTATATTTATACCCGGTTAAAGCAGGCTAGTCTGTTTTATACCCAGGGGTATAAACTGTCCCGGGTATAGTTTAGCCGGGGGAATAGTTACACCTGTACCCAAATGTACAAAAATAAATACTCAGTCAGCATCCAGAGCTGTTCATAGTGACAGCTGGAGAAAGGAAAGTCACAGAACACTGGCTAAGGAACATTTAGAGCAGAGGTTCCCACATTTCTTTTTGCTCGAGACCCCCTGGTGTCTTCCTGAGACCCAAAGTATTAAGAATTAATCACTTAAAGTGAAACTATTTAACTATTTCTAAACGATTAAAATGTAATTTTGTCCAATCTTTATGGTAGAGTATGTTAATACAATATAACTTATACAATCGGGGTGGTTGTATTTTGTCTCCCTGCTCTTCTATTGAGACATTTAGCTTGTGTCAAAGGTCATGTCTCACCTAGACACAGAATCTGACACGAATTTTGACCTGATGGTCACGATTACATTTATCCCCTGAGCAAGCAGGTCGGCTCTCTCTTTTTCAACAATAATGAAAATAGCCATTCTACAAGCTCAGAACACGAAACATTGCATGAGCCTTATTTTATTTTATCTTTTTAATCTGCAAAATGTTTGTTTTTCTTCTGAAAAGCATTTGGAAAATGTGTGAAACAACCATGGGAATAAAACAAAATCAAAAACAAAGAAACAAAGAAAACAGTTCTGCAACTCCAAAATGTTTGTGAATCACTGATTTAGAAAACATTGATATTATCTATATAACTCTTGAGAGTTATAAAGCCATAGTTTATATGGCTATACTATAATTCATTCTCCATGTTGAATTAACCACTGGTAGAGAGTGTGTGTGTGTGTGTGTGTGTGTGTGTGTGTGTGTGTGTGTGTGTGTGTGTGTGTGTGTGTGTGTGTGTGTGTGTGTGTGTGTGTGTGTGTGTGTGTGTGTGTGTGTGTGTGTGTGTGTGTGTGTCCATTTCAAAAGGTCTCTCTGCCCCTCCTAACAAAAGTCCAGTGCCGGCGTTTCCAAAATAAAGCCGTTTCAAATGTCTCTGTTTTAGACGCCTGATTAGTGTGGATGACAGATGCAAACATAACAAATGGCATGCGTTTCAAACAAAAACTCCGTAGCATAGATGTGGCCTCAGAATCACTTATGTAAAGCAGTGTGTGTGTGTGTGTGTGTGTGTGTGTGTGGGGGGGGGGGGGGGGCACCAAAGATCACAGGGGGTGTGAGGCCATGTCTGTTTGTAGGTTGTCCAAAATGTTTAACATGTTGCAGAAAATCATAACTTTTTGTGCCATTATATTAGTTGTGAAAGTGAGGAAATAGCCAGCAGCCCAGCACACAATGAATGTCCTTTCTTTTTTTACCTCTCACAGACAGAAACAACAAACACGTTTAAACCAAACAGGTCTTCCTCAGTGTCAGCCGTGCACCATAAGACTTTCATTTAATCTGGAGTGTTGCCGACCTTCTACTTTGCAGTAATTTCTCCCATTTTATTAGTTAAAAATAGTATACAGTTTTAAAAAAAGTTTTTGTTGTTCATGGTACAAGAAGTATAATTAGGGCGTTAAAATGTTTGGAAAAACTGTGTGCGTGTGTGCGTGTGCGGGTGATCTCAGCTTGTGTACAATCTAAGGAAAAAAGTTTGGGAACTACTCATCTGAAGTGATTCATTGCTAATGATTTTGACCACAGCAGGACAGAGTTGTAGTGTCAGCTGTTAACCAGCTGTTAACCAGTTGTGACCTGAGGGTCACTCAAGTGGACATCCAGCCTAAAACACAATTAATCTGTCACCACCACCCACCACAATCAGGTATAGTAGAGTATAAAACCATAACTATTAAGAATGACGGGGTCCCGTCAGGCACACCATGGCTCCTATACGCACCAACTTCACACACACACTGTTCAGGGGTCTGCCATGATAATAGTCACACCAGGGGCCAAAAACTGTTGCTCCAATCGGCACCAAACTTGCCACAAACAATGTTCAGGGGTCTGCCAAGACAAAAGCCACACCAGGGGCCACAAGTAGCCCTCAGGGGCACCAGGTGCCACAGGCACATTGTTGCTCCAATCAGCACCAAACTTGGCACGAACACTGTTCAGCGGTCTGCCCTGAGAACAGTTCACAGCACAAAAACCTAAATTGCACAAATAATGGGGCAATACAACAGTGTTACAGCAGTGTTTAACACTTCAAATGGCCGTAACTCAGTGATTATTGCTCCGATCACCGCAATATGGGTAGGTCTGTCACAATTATTACAGGATCGTCTAATCGCCATTATTTGAGATAATCATAATTATTTTTGCATAATCGTCATAATCGTTTCCATGTTGAATTTGTTTTGCACATTTTCAAATATGAAAAAAGCAGAAATAGCAGATCTACAAGCTTACAACGTTGTAAGCTTGTAGATCAGCTATTTCTGCTATTTTTAAATGTATAACATTATTAAACATGTCAATAATTTCTTTGTATATTTAAGTTATTTGTCATATCTAGCCTGTGCAATTTTGGATTACAAAGCCTAAAAGGCAAATAGAAATCTTTTTTTTATTCATATATGTTCAAATGTTCAATGCCAAACACACAATTAATTTGTTAATCGCAATTATTTTAGTGACAATTAATCGTCAACTTAAATTTGTAATCGTGACAGCCCTACACAATATGGGTTTAGATTTGAAGGCCACATAGCGGCCTGAAAATCTAGTACTTTAGATTTGTCCTTCACTACATACATACATACTCTACTGCAATTTTTGACAGCTTTTTAGTTACTTTAGATTTAGATTATTTTATATTTTGATGCTAATACTGGTGTACTTATACTCAAGTATATATATTTTAAATAGAGGCCTTTTTTAAATACGCATTTAGGTATAGGTATTTTTATATTAGGGTACTGCTACCTTTACGTAAGTAAAAGAATCTCTTCCACCGCACTAGTTTGTTTTGGTGTCGTTTCACATCACATAAGGTGAGTTACGTTGAAAGCGTGCCACCTCACCCCCTCCCTTGCTGTTCCTACACAGACAGACAGACAGCAGCAGGTGGGACAGGCAGACTTAAATGTCAAGAGCTGTTAGTCATTAGCTGTGTTAAAGTATAGAGATGTTCACACACACGCGCGCGCGCACACGCACACACACACACACACACACACACACACACACACACACACACACACACACACACACACACACACACACACACACACACAGTACTTGAATGCAGTGGTGGAAAGTAACTAAGTACATGTACTCAAGTACTGTACTTAAGTACAATTTTGAGGTATTTTTACTTTTTCAATTTTAAATACTTTTACTCCATTACATCTCAGAGGCAAATATAGGACTTTTACTCCACTACAATTATTGGACAACTTTAGTTACTAGTTACTTTGTAGATTTCAAATATCATTACAAAACATACATTAACCACTTCAGCCCTATATAGACTTCGACTATTAGAAAATAGGTGATCTACAAGCTCACATCGTGTCGCATCACGACACGTTGTGAACTTGTAGATCTGCTATTTTCAAATGATTTTATACATTTTTAAAACATGAAATGGAAGATTTCTGCATAATGAGTACTTTCTACTTTTAGTACTTTAAGTACATTCTGATGACAATACTTCTGTACTTTTACTCAAGTAAATTCTGAATACCAGACTTTTACTTGTAAGGGCACGGTCCCACCGCACTTTTATTTTACCTCTGGGGCGTAATCTGCCAATGCTTTGTCAATGCAAATGCCATTCATGGAACAAATGCGCAAGACCATGAATCCACGCATTTGCATTGACAAAGCATTGGCAGATTCCACCCCAAAGGTAAAATAAAAGTGTGGTGGACCCGTGCCCTAACAGTATTTCTACATTGCAGTATTGTACTTTTACTTAAGTAAAAAATGAGATTACTTTCTCCACCATTGCTTGAATGTGGAAGGCACGGTCCTTCATTGATTCCATTATACCGACCTAAACCTCTAAAGAAGCGGTTCTCAAACATTTTCATGTCAAGGACACCCAAATGAATATGTATTTGGCTATGGAGAGATGTGTGTTGTCAAAACATTTTTTCAAGATTTTTTTTTATCTAAATAGCCGATCTACAAGCTCACAACACTGTGAAGTCACATTCTGTAGCGAATGGGTAAAAAAAAGAAAATTGTGAACTGTGATGTTAGCAGACTGTGTAATAATAATAATAATAATGGATTTTATTTATAATGCACTTTACATTTGTAAAAATCCCAAAGTGCCACAATAGGCAGTTGCATAAAAAGAAACATCACACCATTAAAAACATCTGAGAAACTGAAACAAAACAATTAAAACATGGGGGCATAAAGCCAAGAGGTGTGTGTGTGTGTGTGTGTGTGTGTGTGTGTGTGTGTGTGTGTGTGTGTGTGTGTGTGTGTGTGTGTGTAATGTTTACTGCTATAAAGAATACATCACATGGATGCACCTGGGACGTATCATCAGTGTTGTAGACTGGGGTCATAGGGTGTTTCGGGTCTCGCAACATACACCCTCGCCCAGGTGACCCAGCCGGGGTTGATCAAGCCCCAACTTACGTCCCAGGTAGCTACCCACGGTCAGTCCTATAGGGAAAGACAGGGCCACCTGCCAGTAAACCTGCTGTAAACATTATATTAGTGCCATCTGCTGGACAGCTCTGGTTATAGACACAACTGGAACAAACCATTGGGGAGAAAATCTGAGAGGAATTACTAGGAATATCCAATTTGCCTAAATTGGGACTTGGGGCCTGGTAAGCGGAAAAGTGTGCACCTAAACAGTTTGGGCACCGCGATGTTAAATTGGTATTTATTCCAAAATGTAAAATAAATTAAGAGAAGAGTACATGTATGCTTAGGAACATGGTTTGAAATAAT
Source organism: Gymnoscopelus microlampas (assembly GCF_963454915.1). Classification (NCBI taxonomy): domain Eukaryota; kingdom Metazoa; phylum Chordata; class Actinopteri; order Myctophiformes; family Myctophidae; genus Gymnoscopelus; species Gymnoscopelus microlampas. The sequence goes on along the minus strand of NC_139954.1, from coordinate 8,535,092 downwards.
GTAAAGTGTAGGCTACATGATTTGAACATGCTTGAACATTTGATATAATTTAAAGGCCTAATATTTCCACAAATGCTACAAAACCTGTTTATATCCAGTCATTATGGGCATAAGCAAGAAGTGATGATGTACCGTGAAGGTTCAAATCAAACATTAACATTATTTCAGGCAAGCAACATTGCAAGTTGCAACAAGCTCCATTAACAGCCCATTCATGAAAGTACATTTACTCAAGTACTGTACTTAAGTACAGGTAATTTTACTTTACTGGAGTATTTCCAAATTTCAATACATTATACAAGTTCTCCACTACATCTCAGAGGTAATTATTGTACTTTTACTTCACTACAATTATTTGAAAACTTTAGTTACTTTGCAGATATAAATTATTATATTATAAAACATAGATTAACCACCAAAGCCCTATTTTATACATAAGCTATTTGAGAATAGACGATCTACAAGCTCACAACGCGTTGGATCTGCTATTTTCAATCATTTTAGTACTTTTGGTACTTTAAGTATATTTTGATGCCAATATTTTTGTAATTTTACTCAAGTAACATTTTGAACACAGGCCTTTTACGTACAACAGAGTAGGCTATTTTCATATTGTGGTATTGCTAATTTTACTTAAGTAAAATATCTGATTGTATTTAAGACCGGGAATGGATCTGTGTTATTTTAGATTTCTTTGGCTATTCAAAAATAGCAGATCTACAAGCTCATAGCGTGGCACGAGTGCCGCGCTACGAGCTTTGAGATCTGCCATTTTTGAAAAATCTTGAAAATGTGTGCAAATCTTTCAATATATATATATTTTAAAGCGAACGTTTGTAACTCAAATCTTTGCTTCTGGGGGTCCCTGAAACAAAATATTTTGAGATGGGGGTACGCGGCCAGATACATATCATTTTTGGGGTCCTTGACATGAAAAGGTTTGAGAACCAGTGATATTATAGGGACATAAGTTTAACATCTTAGAAGGATTTAGAAGACATTTGTAGAATCCCCCAGAAGCAAAGATTTGAGTTAAAATGTTCACTTTGAAAAATATATATATTCAAATATTTGCACACATTTTCTAAAAATAACCAATCTTAAAGTGACACAGATGTCACTTTAAAGGGTCTACACCATGAATTTTAACTTTTTCTTCATTTTTGTGTGTTTTTGGTCTCCCCCACCTCTCTTCTGTTCCAACAAATACCCGACTTCGAGCATGCAGGCTTTCATAGGCTATCTGTGGTTTTCATGTAAATTGGTCTGAAAACAGTCCGTCAGATTTGTTCCCCCACCCTACGTCACGTCTGGGAACAATTCCTCCCGTTTTTCAGTTGTAACCAAAAAAAAAAAATCCAAAAAAAAAAAAATATTTTTTTTTTTCATTTTTATTTTTTTATAATTTTTTTCTTTTTCTTTTTTTTTTACTTTTTCCACACAGAACCAGGACATGACATGCATACAAACTGGCTCAATAGCGCCCCGTGCCAAACAGGACAATGTGGTATTGCAGGTGAAAGTGCTTTATAAGCCAGAGAGAAGTTAGTTGGAATGAGTATATCTGAGGCTTGATTTAGGCTCAAACCTTTTGAAAAACGTTTGAGGGACATAAACAATATGATATCAAATATTATTATTATTTTTTAAATTCATGGTGTAGCTCCTTTAATTAAACGGCTATAAACTCACCAAAATTGCACCATACAGACAGCTTGGGTCTTCATCCTCTTTGGTCATGATTTTGTTCTTTCTATCAATAAACTCTGTGCAGCCAACGTCCTGACTCCTGACTCCTGTGTACCGAAATTGCACAAATGCAGGATGTTGAGTAATTTCAAAGGTTCATTTACTATGCCAGTCTATCTATGTAGATTAAAACTATGTTCATACAGTATAATGACAGACAGTCTGTGTTTTGATAGCTCACTCACTACACTAACCTGACGCTGCCAAATCGAAAAAGCTTGTTTCACATTTGTTTATCACTACACAGGAAGGCCGTCTTGTTGTCATTTGTCATGTCATTTGTTAGTCGACAGTGCCACCCTGTGGTTGTAAGTTGTTATCGCTACAAAACATCTTTATGTGTTACTAACATTGAGCCTGGACGCACAGGTGATTGTTTCACGCAATCAATTCCCAACCTGTTTCGGGGTGCACTGGTTTCAGCACACCCCAACCCCCTCTTGTGTGTGTTGGCTAGTGAGACGCGTCCTAACGAGACCTGATATAATGGGTTTCGTTGCGCGCATACTGGCTGCACGCAGCCAGTATGACGTCGTCTGTTAAGGGGTCTATTATGTGCATTATTTCCAGTGGTGGAAAAAGTAGGCTACTCAAATATTTTACTTAAGTAAAAGTATTAATACGGCAATGCAGAAATACTCGGTTACAAGTAAAATTCCGGTAATAAAAATGTTTTTGAGTAAAAGTACAAAAGTATTGGCATCAAAATATACTTAAAGTACCAAAAGTAAAACTACTCATTATGCAGAATGTCCCATTTCACAAGTTTCCAAATGCATTAAATCCTTTGAAAATAGATCTATATATTATAGGTCAGAACTGGTTAATGTAAGTTTTCAAATGATTGTAGTGGAGTAAAATCATAATATTTGCCTATGAGATGTAGTGGACTGGAGTAGAAGTAAAAGTATTGAAAATTGTTAATAGTCAAAGTACCTCAAAATTGTACTTAAGTACAGTTAGTTAGTTACAGTTAGTTACTTTCCACCACTGCTTGTTTTCACCATGCTAACCCACCCACTCCATATTAGAAAACGAGTCTTCTTCCACACACACCTGACCCACATCATGCTCTAATCATGGGCTGAGTTATGAGGGAAGTCAAATCATCACGCACATCCAACTACTACAATAATACTTTATTCAACCTTACCTGCCTTTTTAAGTGTCGTTTTCTTTTATTAATGGTCTTCAATTGTATTTCACTGGCAGCTGTTGTGATTAAACTGGGGCCAATTGGCTTTGCCGGTTGTCTGGGTCTAAGGCGGATACGGAAAAGGTTTGTGTGCGTGCGTGTGCGTGCGCGGCCCTGGTCGAATTTGGAACCCAATAACACAGCTGGCATGTTCAGTAACTAGTTAGTTACAATAATACTATACTATCTGAGGTGATTATTGCCTCCAATACATTATTTCTTTGTTTTGCCTGCCTCTAAAGCTGTGACGTACTGTAGCTAATCAACGACGTTGACACCAAAGGAGCCTATTACAAACACATTATAAATGCGTTTCTTTCTTTCACATTCTTCATTCTTTATAAGTACATTATTGTGAATTTGTGAGATTATTATGAAACTATACAGGGATCCTCATCATGCAGTTAGTAGCCTACTAAACATTGTCATATTTGAGTGACAGAGAAATCAATGAACTATACAAACAGATTTGAATTAATTGGCCCACTGAATAATACTCCCTTTGTTGCAATGAATATACAGATATTCAGATGGTTGTCAGCTCTAGATAATTGCATTTTGCATGGTTGCAAGAGAAAAGTCACTGATAACTTTCTAGCCTTTACTTATAAAGCTGATCCACTGAATGCATAATGCAATCCATGATATGACAAACTTTGTTTTGTGAACAGTGAAGAAAGCTGCTGGCAATAGATGCAGAAATTCCAATAAATAAAGCTATAGAACTATAAAGATTATGCAGAATCAGGGGAATTGATCTTTTTGCTAAGGAGGCACAATTTCATGACTGCTGTCACAAGCAGCACCCCAACCTACATTCTTGCTACATATGACACGCCATCTCTTTAGATCGAAGAGCATCACCACTCTGATAAATAAGCTTGGCCACTGTGAGGCATACACATACTCAAGTGAACTTGAAACGGCTCTGGCAAATTCAATAGTGCATTAATCAGAAAATCTGATATTATCAAGAGACAACCTGGTGGAGTCTGTCTCCCAGTGGCTACCACCATTTTTGATCAGCTAGTATCAAATGTTTATGGGGCAGGGTGCATTCGTAAAACCATAGGGTCTACAGTCTACCTTAGATTCAGCCAGTGTGTAACCCTCCCAACCACCTTGCTCAGAATGCTCGGTGCCCACTTACATAAAATGAAATATTACTGGAAAGCATGCGAGGAGCAATGTTGGAATGTACCTAAAAACATGTCTAGATTGTTAAAAGAGGCCGCAGGTAGCCACAGGGGTGCAACATTGTAGCTATACCGTATAATGAACACCATCTCCCATTAAACAAAATAGCTCTTTAGCACCCATCCTGAATACACTCAGAGAACAGAGAACAACGAAAGGAAATTCCTAATTTTTAAGCAGTGAGAATGTTTTACCAATTAGTAGTACACAGACTACATGTATTCAGCACTTTAAGATGGTGTGCATTTATTCACAACAACAACCAAACCCTCATCCCAGATAATCAATACTCAACCCCCTAAAAAAAGAAAAATACCCAGGGTTTTAGTTTATGTCATCACTAACTACAAACCAAAGTCGCCACAAGCACCCGACAACCTCCCCCTGGCGAACGAGCTCAATGAGTTCTACTGCAGATTTGAGAGAGAGGTTCCCTCCCGCCCTCTCCCTCCACCCACCCAGCCACAACCACTACCCCCGTACCCTAGTGGGCCCCCCTCCTCCCCCCCCCCACCCCCTCTCTCTGTCACGGAGAGAGAGGTGAAACTGCTGTTCGGGAGCCAGAACCCCCGGAAGGCGCCCGGCCCGGATTCCGTCTCCCCCTCCGTCCTGAAGCACTGCGCTGACCAGCTCGCCCCGGTGTTCACCAACATCTTCAACGCCTCACTGGAGCTGTGTCATGTCCCAGCATGCTTCAAGGCCTCAACCATCATCCCCGTCCCCAAGAAGGCCAAGGTCACAGGCCTAAATGACTACAGACCCGTCGCCCTGACCTCTGTGGTCATGAAGGTACTGGAGCGCCTTGTCCTGGCTCATCTGAAGCGCATCACCGATCCTGTGCTGGACCCGTTGCAGTTCGCGTACAGAGCAAATCGATCCACGGAGGACGCCGTGAACATGGCTCTGCACTACGCCCTACACCATCTGGACACTGCCGGCAACTATGCCAGGATCCTGTTTGTAGATTTCAGTTCAGCCTTCAACACCATCCTACCATCTATCCTGGAGCACCAGCTGTCCCTGCTGCAAGTGCCTGCCTCCACCTGCAGGTGGATTACGGACTTTCTATCCAACAGGTCTCAGCGTGTGAAGCTGGGAAAGAGCATTTCCAGCTCCAGGTCCACCAGCACCGGTTCCCCGCAGGGCTGTGTCCTGTCCCCACTACTATTCTCCCTGTACACCAACAGCTGTGTTTCCCTCCACCCGTCGGTCAAGCTCCTCAAGTTTGCCGATGACACCACCTTGGTGGGCCTGATCTCCAAGGAGGACGAGTCGGCCTACAGGAGGGAGATCGAGCGGCTGCGTAGGTGGTGCAGCAGTAACAACCTGGAGCTAAATGCCCAAAAGACAGTGGAGATGGTGGTGGATTTCAGGAGGAACGCAGCCCCTCCCCCTCCCATCATGCTGGGAGGCACCCCGGTGAACTCTGTGGAGTCCTTTAAGTTCCTGGGCATTACCATCTCCCAGGACCTGAAGTGGGAACTGAACATCATGGCCCTACTGAAAAAGGCACAGCAGAGACTGTTCTTCCTCCGGCAGCTGAGGAAGTACAGACTGTCAAGGGCTATGATGACCCGTTTTTATACGGCCATCATCGAGTCCATCCTCACCCACTCCATCATCACCTGGTTCCCCACTGCAGCTGCAAAAGATCTCGTCAAGCTGCAGCGGGTGATTCGTTCCGCAGAGAGGGTGATCGGCCGTCCCCTGCCCTCCCTCAAGTCCCTACACGACTCCAGGGCGCTGAGGAGGGCAAGAAAGATCATGGCTGACCCCTCCCACCCTGGCCACGGCCTCCTCACCCTGCTCCCCTCTGGGAGAAGGATGCGGCTGCTGAAGGCCACCACAGCACGCCACAGACTCAGCTTCTTTCCCTCAGCTGCCAGGCTGCTCAATGAGTCTGGCTTCCCTCCTCCCCCGCCCCCAAGGGTCACTGAAACTTGACACTGGCAATGACATTGCACTACTGACCACTATGGCACTTTATATTTATCTATTTTTCTTGCACGGTGTTTTTGTGTTGTTGGTATTTGTATGTTATATGTGAAAAAAGAGAAACACAACAATGTAATTGCCAAAACAAATTCCTATGTGTTTTACACAATGGCTAATAAAGGAATCTGAATAAAGGAATCTGAATCTGAGTCTAGACTCTATGGTACCGCCATTGGCGTAATTAGTCCTTAATAATGCTCATTTTAAGATGGCACAATTTCCGTCTACTCACTCTGTATCTCATTGGTGGGCTATGGACCGTTCAGAAACCTGCCTACGAGTGACATAATTGATGGGGATTCCAAGCTAATTAAAACTGCAGCCTTTCTCTTTCTGGAAAGCATGCTTTAAGAGAAGCCATAACCCTTGCATCAATAAAAAAAACTTTGATTGGGCCTTGCGCCACATAAATAACTAGAAAGTACTGTTCCTGAAGAAACAGTGTGGGATCGCTAATATTGCTGGTATTGAGTATTGATAGTGTTAGTAGTGTTGTAGGTTTGAAAGGTGTGAAAGGTTTGAAGGGTGTGAAAGGTTTGAAAGGTTTGAAAGGTTCTAAAGGTTTGAAAGGTTCTAAAGGTTTGAATGGTTTGAATGGTTTGAATGGTTTGAAAGGTTTGAATGGTTTGAATGGTTTGAAAGGTTTGAAAGGTTCTAAAGGTTTGAAAGGTTTGAAAGGTTCTAAAGGTTTGAAAGGTTTGAAAGGTTCTAAAGGTTCTAAAGGTTCTAAAGGTTCTAAAGGTTCTAAAGGTTCTAAAAGTTCTAATGGTTTGAAAGGTTCTAAAGGTTTGAAAAGTTTGAAAGGTGTGAAAGGTTTGACAAGGTGTTAAAGTATTAGTGTTAAAAGTTTGTATAATGTTGGCAGTGTTGAATAGTGTAAAAAAAAAAATAGGAAAAAAAAATAAGAAAAAAAAGAATTTGGAAAGAAAAATAAATATCTGAAAAAAAAAAGTTAGGAAATAAAAATCTGAAAAAAATAAATCTGAAAAAAAAAGTTCGGAAAAATAAATCTAAAAAAAAAAAAAATTGGAAAAAAAAAATTCTGAAAAAAAAAAGTTTTGGAAAAAAAAACAACAGCGGCCGTGTGGCCGATGAGAGTTAACATGGGTGTGAAAGGGGGACTGAGGATGATGATGAATTTCCCCATTGAAATTAATGGGGATTTTTTTAGAAGTAAAAAGTGCAATATCTCTAAAAGTACAAATTATTTCAAAAATTTGAATGTAAGCCGACATGTCCTGAGTAGGCCGAACGTTGAAGAGTTGGAACGGAGTTTGTAGCTAAAAGTATGAAGGACTAGTTAGGTGCCAAAAAACTGGTGCCAAAAAAAAAATTGACAATAACAGTAGTGTGATCGCTTTAGCGATCCCACAATAATAATAATACAATAAACAGGGACCAAATGTGTTCTGGGGTGAATTTATTTTGAGGTCTGTAGGATCTTTTAAAATCTCACAAATCTGGACACCTTTCTGACAACCTTTCAGTAATGATATAGCACAGCACTTCATTAAATAACAAAAACAAATAACACATCATTTTATAAAGGCAAAGATCTCGTCCATTATACCTGGGCCATTTTATGGCCCAGGTATAATAGAGGAGATCTTTGCCTTTACAAAAACACCTTTATAAAACACAAATATCTGAACAAGTAAACTAAAACCACAATGTCATCTGTCTGTCTGGCAACTACCAAATGTATTATTGCATGCACATAATGATGAATATAATAATGAAATCCAAATAAATCTGGACAGACACTGATAAAGTACTGTAGGTTGGAGTGGCTTATTGTCGTTTTCACTGGCAGGGGGGCGAGGACGTCTATCGCCTTTTCAATGCCCTAGACCAGGGGTTCTCAAACTTTTTTATACCACAACCCCATTTTATTGAGGATTTTTTTTGGCAACCCCACACATTATTTATAGAGCAATTTCAAGTGGAAATAAAGAATATCTTAACTCATTGAGTGCCAGAATTATTTCAGAATTGATTCTGAAAAGTGCCAGAGTTTTTTTCACAGAAAACAAAAAGTGCTTAGGAAGCGAGATACAGCCTTTTTCAGTTCTAAGTTAAACAAGGAGTGGATGGAGCTGCACATCTTCAGATGATGATATCTTGGGTTCTGAACATGTTTTTCTTTTACTATTTTTTCAAAAACACGTCAAACACGTTAATGGCACCTAGCGCCATAGCGGTAAAAACACGTGAAACACGTTAATGGCACTCAGTGAGTTAAAATAAAATCATAATTGTTGGGCTTATACTGTATATGAAAATGTATTAGAAAAATATGTTAGAGCAGTGATTCCTGCTGATTTGTAGTCCTAATATTGTAGCGCTGCCATAAAAGACTTGGTTGCGACTCGCTCCTCAGTCCTCACGTGAGCTAGTTTTCTTGGTACAGCTTGTTACTGCCTGGTCGGGTCTGCTGAGTTGGAGAATGTGGTTTGATTCCAGCTCGGAGCACTAAACACTACAATATCATTAAAATCAAAGGAGTATTTGTCAACTGAAGCATAAGAACATCAGAATAATTGAACGCAGTTCAGGGGCTTATTTTCTTTACTGGCACATATAACAGATTTTGTAAAAGGGACCCCTCCAGCAACAATTTACCGGTATTAATTTAACTCAGAGAGGGTACAAATGGAACAAATGGACCCGTAAGCGTCCATTCGTTTCCATGCATTTTACCCTCTCGGAGTAACAAAAACACCCAAACAGCTCTAAGAGCCAGCCGAATATAATTCCTGCTAAATAACTAGGCTTTATAGTTTATGATTAGTAAAATCAGTTCTTGTATCTTGGCTTGTTTTGTGTGCGCTGCAGTCGGATGAATCAAGGGGTCAATTGGCCGTATTCAACATCCTCTTCACGTTGGTGGCCCCCCCGCCCCAGTTTCTTTATAAAAATATATATGCATACGTATTTTTTTAAAAGTTGCCAATGTGTGTGACTCATGATTAAACTCAAAACCTTGTGTTCCAAAAGGCGAGAAAGCTACCCAGACAGAAACCTATACTCTACCAGCAACCTATGAGCTGCAGGGTTTTCCCCCTGTGTGAATCCTCATGTGTCTTGGCAGACTGCTCATTCGAGCAAAGTCTTTGCCACAAACTGTGCAGGTAAAGGGCTTCCCCCCTGTATGAGTACTCATGTGTTGTCCTAGATTACCCATTTGACTAAAGCCTAATCCACATACTGTACAACTAAAGGGCTTTTCCCCTGTATGAGTTCTCCTGTGTGTCTCCAGATGTGTATTGTGACCAAAGCCTTTGCCACAAATTTTACAACTAAAGGGTTTTTCCCCTGTATGCGTCCTGGTGTGTTTCACCAGATTTGCATTATCACTAAAGCCTTTGCCACAAACTGCACAACTAAACGGTTTTTCCCCAGTATGAATCCTCATGTGTGTCTTCATGTGTGCACTGTGACCAAAATCTTTTCCACAAACTGTACAACAAAAGGGTTTTTCCCCTGTATGAGTCCTCATATGTCTCTTAAGAACTTGCTTTAAACTAAAAGATTTGGTACAAATCACACAGCTAAAGGGCCTTTCCTCTTTATGAGTCTTCATGTGTTTTTCCAGGTTACTTTTTTGACAAAAGTCTTTACCACAGACTACACAACTGAAGGGTTTTTCCCCTGTATGAATCCTTACATGCTTCTTCAGATTTCCCTTCTCATTAAAGCTTTTGCCACACACTTTACACGTGAAGGGCTTTTCCCCTGTATGAGTCATCATGTGCCTCTTAAGAACTCGCTTTAAATTAAAACTTTTCGCACATACTGAGCAACTGAAGTGTTTCTTCCCTGTGTGATTCCTCCTGGAGTTCGTTTTTTTTGATGATTTCAGGTCCTGGGGCAGCTTGTTGCTCAAAGACAATCTTTGTCCAGCCACATTTAGTTTATTGTGTGATTTCAGTGTGTTTAAAGCTGACTGACCTTCCCTTGTCTCCTCCCACCCATCACTGTCTTCAGCGTCAGATTCAGAACAGTGTGAAGGCCAGTCATCGCTGTCTTCAGTGATGTCTGATTCAGAACAGTGTGAAGAGAGGAGCTGGCCATCACCGTTTGGCTGTGATGCCCCACAGTCCTCTACATCAGCTTGTGTTTTCATGTGTTCATTTGAGGTGCTGGCTACAGGCTCCGTCCCTCTATTTTCATCATAATCTTCACTTTTCACTGCAAGTGATGTCAACGTTGGTCCATCAGCCTCCTCTTCAGTGGAAACCTCCTCTTTACACACAGTGAGGTGCAGGATGTCTAGGCAAATGATAAAATGAGAGAAAACGATTAAATGTTTGAACGTCGCATTTCTTTCCATGCAGTGTGAGGAAATTCTATTCCAATAAATAGTCTGTTTCTAAACCATATGTGAAGTGGTTCACACAAGTGGAACTACACTGTATACTGGCTTTGACTTTGCCACCACCCACTTGTCTCACCAAAATACTTCTCTCACGACTCGTGTCTCCTTTGCCAAATGGAAATTGCTATACATATATTTCTAAAAACTTCTATTAGTAAAAAGAAAAACTGCTTCACAACAATAACGCTGGTGTGACAAATACATTAGCTGAAACAATGCATTGATTACAGATAAGTTCAAATCTAATGATTTCAAAATGCTTTCTATACAGTTCCTTCAGCTCGACAGCAGAAACACAAGTTGATAGCTGTCACTAATAATCTCAGACACAGCCAATGTGGCTGGAAACAAGCCCAGAACCCGTGAAATATGTTTCACTGCACGGCTCGCTTAGTTCTGGGAGTCAAAAAGTCATTCCTGTCATTCTACAACTGTGCCATGAAACTTACTGAGGTCTGGGTGGTCTTCAGATTCCTGTTTAATAGTAACAATCCTGATGTCCAGGTCTTCAGGTTCCTCTTTAATAGAAACAGTCTTGGTGTCCAGGAGGTCTTCAGGTTCCTGTTTAATAGAAACAATCCTGGTGTCCAGGTGGTCTTCAGGTTCATGTTGAATATAAACCATCCTGGTGTCCAGAACGTCTTCAGGTTCAGGTTTAATAGTAACAGTCATCATGTCCAGGAGATCTTCAGGTTCATGTTTAACAGAAACAGTGCTCGTGCCCAGGGAAACAGTCCTGGTGTCCAGATCTTCAGGTTCATATTTAACAGAAACAGTGCTGGTGCCCAGGGAAACAGTCCTGGTGACCAGGAGGTCTTCAGGTTCATGTTTAACAGAAACAGTACTGGTGCCCAGGGAAACCGTCCTTGTGTCCAGGAGGTCTTCAGATTCATGTTCAATAGAAAGAGTAGCGGCTGGTTGAGGAGAACTCATCTTGACCTGCAGGCTGGACTCCACAGACGGGTCTAGAATAAAGAATAGAACTTTGATGTAAGTCATACAGTATATGGAGGCTGAATGTAAAACAGAGCATAGGATGTAAACCAGTGTTTCCCAAACAGTGGGTCGGGTTATGGGTCACGACAGGAAAAACTTAATGAGTTAAGAAGAGTTCTGAAGATCCCTGTAACCCTGTAGGGGTGCTAGGATGGATGCTTGTGGCATCTCACTGATGTCATGATGAGTCAGCTATATCCATGTATGGAGTTTTACGTTAGCATGATGTCAGCACTAGATGTCTCTGCCGGCTCCATATATGGAGCTCTATCAACCACACCCAAATATGGAGTTTGTGATGTCAGACTTAGATAGGTTAGTTATTATGTCGGATAGCTCCATATATGGAGTACCAATATATTTAGTAGGTAACTTTGGCAACCTCTCATATATCCATATGACAGAAGAGAGCGTGAAAGCCTTCTTTAGAGCATCAATTACCATTTTTGTCTCCAATAGTCATACCTTAATAATTAATTTTGATGGTAGTATATTATTTGGTAGTTTGGCATTATTACTTTTGAACACTGGGTGGCGGGCTCTAGTTTTGACAGCACTGGGTGGATATTTAAGGGGTCACAGGTGCACTGATTAGGTAGATCATAGGACAGAGGACACAGGTTGGTGTGGAGCCACACCGTTTTTACCAGCAGAAAGGAGAAGCAGACAGACAGAACCAAATACAGAGATTCACTTCAGAAATGACACTGCAATATATCAATGGTATGTTCATAACAAACTGCAACTACAATAAATGCACCTAAAACTGGATTTTTGTACTAGACTTCCATCTGTTGTTTGTTTTTTACTTTTCTACTGCGTAGGATCACTCCATACACCACCTGTAGTCGTGGTTGCAGTCCCATAGCCCGGATGGACGGTGGGTGGGCGGGTATGGACTAGTAGATTCAAGTTTATCTTCAAAGACATTCACCTACCAATGGCAACACGATTGGCACCATACAATTTTCACTTTTGCATGTCAGCCCAGCTCACACTACACAGGATGAATGGGGAGATTAATTCGAGAACGCCCTTCCCAACGGTAATGGGAGAGCCATTTCTGATTTGGGAGTTCGGGAGAGATCTGGCAAGATTATCCTGTAGTGTGAGAAGTCCAAAGAAAGATCCAATCTTAAAGTTGTACTGTGCAAATTTCAAAAAAACGATTTTAGCAGCCTCTGCTGGTCATTACCGTCACTGCAGGCCGTTTGTTTATTACTGCGTTACCCAGAATTCCATTCGTTTTCACCGGAAGACGGAAGTGTTTCAAAAAGCGTTCTTTTAATTGTTTTATACGATCTGTGGATCGTTTCTCTTAGCCAGTGGAGCTTTAGTTACCGTGAGCTGTGTTTTCTTTTTCTGTTTTTTTTCGTTCTTCAAATCATACAATCTCTTAAAATCAGCGTGAGTTTCCTTTTGTTATTAGCGCGGTAGTTCCTGGCCAAACAGGAAACCGGTGCAGTAGTTCCTGGCCAAACAGGAAACCGGTGCATTTCCGCTTCCATTTTCCGGCCAGATGACGTCATTATCGTGGGAACGTCAACCCCGACCCCGTTCAATAGAAAATATATAAATAAAAGGCTTTCGGGGGTGAAATTCATGGAGTGGGTGTTGTGAAACATTTGCCACTCACAAAAGATATACAATTTAACTTTAGTTTTATTGAAAAAGTTACCTAGCATTACTTTAAGCCTCCCAATATGTTCACAAATAATCGAGACTGCTCCGATAATTTTCAGATATGTTTGATATTTATCTGGATGATTACATATCATTATTGTCCGAGTGGAACGGCAGGAGTGACGCGCGAGTCAATAAGGAGACAGACGTTCAGCGAATGAGAGGACTTTTGACACGCCGACCAGTCGAAACAACCTGTGGTGTGTTGGACAGCGGCGGCTCGTCGATACATGGCAATAACACAACTGTCTGTATTATAAATTGTCTTTCCTGACATATCACAAGTATTTGTCTGTTGCCAACTCAAGTTTAACAGGCTCGACTGTTTACATCTGCTTCCACATAGGATCACGTGAGATGAGATGACGTGAGGTTCTGAGTTGCTCTGCCCGGTCTGACAATCTAAAATCCTGTAGTGCGTAATGCCCCATTATTTTAAAATATTGTAGTGTGTGCAATGCACGCACTACAATGCACTACAATGCACGCCATGCATGATTATTAAGACTGCAGAGAAGAGAACCTCATAATTGCAGACAGGTGCTCTTCTATGGCGGTTTTGAAGGAGTCACACTTTTTGATGGCTGTTGGTAGGGCATTCCACATTTTGGTGACATAACAGTAGAACGAATTTAACCCCATGTTTGTGCCAAATCTGTGTTGAACGAGTAGTGTGGTGGTGTTTCCGTGCAGAAACACACTGACCTCTTGATGTGTTTTGGCGTTTTCACTGTTTGTTTTGGTAGCCCAAAAACATCCCCATCTACCAAAACAAACAGTGAAAACACCAAAATACAGCAAAAGGGCAATGTGCTTCTGCAGGTAAACAGCACCACACTACTCCAGTGGCTGATAACTACGGGTAAGAGGGAAAGTATTGGTAGACATTTTTAGCGGCGGTAGCCCTCTATACCTGGCTTTTGCGTCAACGTTCTGATTGGTCAGACACGTCAACAAAGTGATTGGTCAAGCTTCACGTGACACGTGGCTATAAACACATTATAAACACTTATTGATGACAAAATGTATCAAAGGCGCCGCTACCTTCACACAGGTGTGATTTTTATTTTCATCATGAGTCTTCAACAGGGAGTTACTACAGGGGGGCAGGCAAATCTTTGTGTCATAGGAACTTCCTTTTTCCTATGACACAATAGGAAACTACAGGGGGGGACATTCGCCAAAATAGCAGATGTACAAGCTCACGTGACCCAAAGGTCAGGTTTACTAAGTATTGAGCGATTATGCTTACATATTTGAAAATATACGTTAACATGAATCCAACATTCATAGAAAAGATCAAGTGTAAACAAACAAACAAAAATGTACACAACATTGATATAGTGCTGTCAGCTATGAAACAGTTTTATCTGCATCAGGGGTCTCTGTTTCATCTCTCTCAGTCTCAGCTAAGGGGTTGAAGACACCCTGTTCTACACGGACGATACAGGATAGGTGGGCACTAGGGACATCTGGGCACCTTGATGTAAAATTGGCTTTTGTCCAAAAGTAAGTAATGTAAACTTAAGTATACATGATGTGAACATGCACGGTCCCGGTACATCATTATCAGACTTCATTTCATCCTTCAACTTCTTGTCTATGCCCCAAAATCAATCATAAAAAATAAAATAAAAAATGAATCTGATCGGTGGCCATTTTCTCATAGTTATAATGTATCAGACTGCAATACACCTCCCAACCGATAGGGTCGCGTAGTTGAAAGCATATGGAAAATACGGAAGAAATGGCCACCGATCGGATTTAAATGCTTTTTATTGAACAATACGGAACATGCAAGTACTTCTGAGGGGCCGTACATAATTGTAACATCCGTGGCCATGGGGTGAGCACTTTATATTTGAAATATGAACGTATATGTAGATGTACGGACCAAACGGGGAGAAAGTGCAAACGCCAGGTTGAAGTTCATCCAGTCGTGTCATGTCAGGGCTAGTTCTATCTACAGCAGCTGAGCTAGCCGATAAGCAAAAGGTAAGCAATGCATCAAACTGCGGGATTAGCAAACACCAACACAGCACATACATAGGCTATAATACACGTGTGACGAGTGTGTGTATATTACACATGTGCGTGCATGCGAGGGTGCGAGGGTGTGTGTGTGTGTGTGTGTGTGTGTGTGTGTGTGTGTGTGTGTGTGTGTGTGTGTGTGTGTGTGTGTGTGTGTGTGTGTGTGTGTGTGTGCGTGCGTGCGTGTCTAAACATACCCAGTCTGTATAATTTGATGACTGCTTTCAGCATGCTGTAGTTGTTTAGTTACACGCTGAGTGTATGCCTACAGAACAACAGCAACTTCTGATGAACAGTCCGTGTGCGTGTATATATTGAAGGTTTCGTTTTACGGTTCATTACCAGTGTTGCCAGATCGTGCGAAAAAATAAGCAACCAGGTCTCTGAAAACAAACCCAAAAGAAGCCAAATGAGCACTAACCCTACATTTGCTATTTGAAAATAGTCGATCTATGTGAGCTGAAAATGTAGGAATATTTTCAAATCCACAAAATCTTGTTTGGGGGACTGGTTTAAAAAACACTAGGAAACAAGCCCAAATAATGGTCGGGGTACTAACTACACGTTAGAAACAAGCCCAAATAAGCAACTACTTTAGAAACAAGCCTAAAAACCGCAACCCACAACTACTAAGTAGGGCAAGTAAGTACCAATATTTACAAGCAACTTTACAGAAAAACAAGCCCAAAGTCGCTTATAATAAGCGGACATGGCAACGCTGTTCATCACCGATAGCGCAGAACGTGAAGCTCTGCATGGTAACAACGAATAAGATGTCCGGACTTCACTTTCAAAATAAAATATTAAAGGAGCTGTACCGCTGTTCTTCTGACTGGGATCAATTCACTTGTGGTTGGAGATCCGGTCTAGAGCACACACGGAAACGGCCTGTGTACGTGCATATATGTGTACGTGCAAATGACCAGACACAGTAGGCGGGCTTTAGACCGGATCACAGTGCTGAACAGTAGATAGATAGATAGATAGATAGATAGATGATAGATAGATAGATCATAGATAGATAGATAGATAGATAGATAGATAGATAGATAGATAGATAGATAGATAGATAGATAGATAGATAGATAGATAGATAGATAGATGGATGGATGGATGGATAGATAGAATGCAGTAAAAAAAACTTTACTTTAAAAAACTAAGTTATAAGAAGTTAAAAATCCTGAGTAAAAAAAAAGGCCTTATAAAGTATATGATATACTTCATGATATACTTCATAAGACCTCATCTTATGGAAAGACATTGGCTCGCAGCTATGTGTGGTGCAGTGGTGGCCAAACATGGATGCAGAGTTAGAGTCTGCTATGCAACAATGTCATGCATGTCAGTCCAACCTATGAACCAAACCTCCCCAGCAGGGCCGGGCTGATTTATTTATTTTTGGAACACAGTTGACCAATACAAAAAAATAACTATGTCACTGTGAGTGACCCACGGGTAGTGGGAGTGACGTCTGAACTCTAGCAGTTGCTAAATTAAAGTATTGTGTACTATTATACATAACATATATATACTGTATATATATATATATATACATATATACATAAGGCCTACCAGGTTTGCCAGAGTAAACAAACAAAAAAAGCTACCCAGTCACTGCCATGGTACTGAAAGGGCATTTCAAGTGCATGACGGAACGCGAGGGCCTGGAGTTAGAATCCATAGCCTGAGTGGACGGTCGGCTGAACAGGTTGTGATGATTGTCTGATCCACTCAGTATTTCAGTTCAGTGACTTGACTTCGCAATGCAGGCAGAGCTCCAGGCTCCAGCCAAGTACTGAAACAACTGGTAAACTAATCATTTGAACAAAACTGTTAGTGAACTGTACTGGATGATTCAGTACACAAAAAAAAACGATAGTTCCCACCAGTACGTTATTACTCCTCCTCCCAGTCACCTCAGCCCCTACGACCTGTGAAGCTGATTGGCTCATCGTTAGACCCACCCAGAATCACATTTTCAACCGGGAAAACAGCTCAAAACACAATGTCAGTCTATGGTCTGCCCCAGTGGTGTGTTCTAGTTTTTTTCCCGAGGGATACCATAATCATTCCCTCCACGACATGCGCGTGGACTTGGAGGTATAGCGCGTTTTCAATGGATGAAATGATTAGTAGAGGGCTACGCTTGGCTACGAACATGTTCTGCAGGTCACACTACGTCTATATAGCGTAACGGTAGAACACACCACTGTCTGTACCCCGGCAAGTAAGTTGAAGTTAAGATTGCTGCCAGGCTTGTTATCATTGTTTTTTTTCATCATCGTGTTTGTTTTGATGTTTTCAGCATCATCTTGTGATCAGAGTTGTGGGGTATGGGGTATTACGCATGCCGGAGAATAGCCATCCTACAAGCTCACAACGTGTCGCGGATGCGGCGCATTGTGAGCTTGAAGGCCTTCTATTGTTGGCCGTTGGTTTATTCTCCAGTGTGGGTATGCTGGTGTCTCTTCAGATTCTTTAACGCACTGAAACACTTGTCACATTGTTTGCAATGGAAGGGTTTTTCTCCGGTGTGGCCACGCTGGTGTGCCATCAGATTACTTAACAAATTGAAACTCCTGTCACATTGTTTGCAATGGAAAGGTGTTTCTTCGGTGTGGTCACGCAGGTGTTATTTCAGAGTACTTATATCTCTGAAACTCTTGTGACACTGTTTACAGTGGAAAGGCTTTTCTCCTGTGTGGATACGCTGGTGTATCTTTAGGTGATCTAACTGACTGAAACTCTTGTGACACTGTTGACAGTGGAAAGGTTTTTCTCCAGTGTGGATACGCTGGTGTCTGATTAGATTACATAGCTCACTGAAACACTTGTCACACTGTTGACAGGGGAAAGGTTTTTCTCCAGTGTGGCAACGCTGGTGTACTCTTAGGTTACCCAACTGATTGAAACTCTTGTCACAAAGTTCACAGTGGAAAGGTTTTTCTCCAGTGTGGACACGCTGGTGACGCTTCAGGTCACATAACTGACTGAAACTCTTGCCACACTCTTTACAGATGTGGATTTTCTTTCCTGCGCAAGACATCGGGGAAAGAGTGTGTTTGTTGGGGCTGAAAGACCTTACTGTCTTTTTTCTCCGTCTCTCTCGCTGTCTGTCCTGTCCTGTATGTCTTGTCTCTGTCTGTCCTGTCCTGTATGTCTTGTCTTGTCTTGTCTTGTCTCTGTCTCTCTGCCTTCACTCTTACCCCTCTCACAAAAGTAACTCACTCAAGACAACACTAAACTGCACTTTGTTGAATTGAGAGTCTATAGGCAGTTTCACATCTTATATAGGCTGATCAGCTCTGGTCTGACATCACACTAACCATGCATGTTTATTGCTAACAACACCACTTTGCACAGGCGCCGTTGCAGTGCACTGTCCTAAATTTGCCATGTTATTTATGGTGGGCTCGATCTCCATATTTGGAGAGAGCGCAGTTATACAGTGATTTGCGGATTTTCATAATGAATTGATTATCCATCCACTTATGTGTTATTTTATACTTTGTCGCGGTGTAGTGCAAAGAATAGATAAAATAGCAGATCTACAAGCTCACAACATGTTGCATCATTTCGTTTTTTACAACAACTGGCACACATAAAAATATAGGCAGATAAGATTCATATCCACCCATTAGTCTTATGTATGATATTGACAAAGACTAAAGGCCAGACCACACCAATGCAACGCCTTGCAACTCCTTGCAACATGCAAATACTTGCAACTACTTACAACCATTATCCCCAATGGCAGTTGCAACTGCAAGGAGTTGCATTGGTGCGGTCTGACCTTAAAACTGTTTTGTTGCAAGGAGTTGTGACTAGATGCATTGGTGCGGTCTGGCCTTTATACTAAGGACATTTTCTTTGTGATTTTAGTTAGTTTTAGTTTTGTAAATAGACATAACAGTTTCAGTTATCACTTTGTTTTTGTAAAGCCTTGTTTCTATTTTATTTCAATTAACTAAAATATTCTACTTTTAATTATTTTTTACTCGACCACAGGATAGAAAAGTCTGAGGAGCAGGGAGACAGCTCACATTTTGTACCTAAGTAAAAGTATAAATACTGCAATGTAGAAATACACAACTTTCATGTAAGGATTAAGACTTAAAACATTTTAATAACATCTTGAGAGGCAGCAGAGTAAGTACAAAAAAAACATCACATAGCTCATAAAACTATACCAATAATCCAAATAATCTATTCTGTGTGATTGACACCAAGTGATATGATCAGAGGAGCAGAGTTTTTACCAGAGAGAATCTGGTTCTCTGTGTTGTCTGGGAGATTTCTAATGAGACATTTAAACAATGTTGACATTTAAACAATGTTAAAGGAGCTACACCATGAATTTAAAAAATAATAATAATATTTGATATCGTATTGTTTATGTCCCTCAAACGTTTTTCAAAAGGTTTGAGCCTAAATCAAGCCTCAGATATACTCATTCCAACTAACTTCTCTCTGGCTTATAAAGCACTTTCACCTGCAATACCACATTGTCCTGTTTGGCACGGGGCGCTATTGAGCCAGTTTGTATGCATGTCATGTCCTGGTTCTGTGTGGAAAAAGTAAAAAAAAAAAATAAGAAAAAATTAAAAATAAAAAAAAAATATTTTTTTTTTTTTTGATTTTTTTTTTTGGGTTAGAACTGAAAAACGGGAGGAATTGTTCCCAGACGTGACGTAGGGTGGGGGAACAAATCTGACGGACTGTTTTCAGACCAATTTACATGAAAACCACAGATAGCCTATGAAAGCCTGCATGCTCGAAGTCGGGTATTTGTTGGAACAGAAGAGAGGTGGGGGAGACCAAAAACACACAAAAATGAAGAAAAAGTTAAAATTCATGGTGTAGACCCTTTAAACAATTCTTCTTTATACCTCCATCATCATTCATTTGTTTTCTATCCTCAGACCGGATGAGATTGCAGTATGCTGTATCAAGGGGTCAAGATTTACATCCACTGCAAATGTCTGGACCCTCCTCAGCTCAGCGTCACACAGCTTCTTAATCTCTTGACTGACTGTCTTCTCAAGCTGCTGAGCTACAACTGTCCTCACATTCCCCACATATGAGGACTGAGGGACCATGACCTTTGTCCAGTCCTTGGTTGGTGGAGGGGTGTTGATGGATGTGAAGTTCTTGAGGAGGTGGAGGTGGTCTTCAGTGTGTGAGAGCTGCTTTAGCTCAGAGCTTCTCTTCTTTAACTCAGTGATTTCATTTTCCAGCTCTTTAATGAAGCCTTCAGCCTGTTTCTCTGTTGTTTTATGGTTTTCAATACAGCTCCTCAGAGCAGTGATGACCTGCATGCATGTGTCTGCGATCTCTTTGTTATCTGTGTCTTTCTCGCTGAGCTCTACTGAGTGTTTTACCTCCTGAATGGCAGGACTGACAGGAGAGATGATCAGAGTTTGTACCTTCATTAAGACATGGACTGAAGTATCTCTCTATATAGTCCAGTAACCATTATAGGGGTGATTTCTCCCTTCCTGTTGATGGACTCTCTGGCCACTCCTAATTCCCAGCCAGTCTTCCCTTTAACCTGAACCTCATAGTAAAACCTTCCTGAGGAGAAGCTTTGGTTTCCTAAAATACACAGACATGTAGAGAATCTCTCTTTGTAGTCTGGGAGATCATTCCATATGCCTCCAGTGATCACTTGTTTTCCGTCCTCAGATAAGGGATGAGCTGTATCGGGGTCCAGAGTTACATCCACTGCATGTTGATGGATCCTCCTCAGCTCAGCGTCATACAGCTTCTTCATTTCTCTGAGTGTCTTCTCCAGCTGCTGAGCCACAGTTGTCCTCACAGTCAGAGCAGTGAAGGCCTGCATACTGTCTACTATCTCTCTGTCTGCATCTTCTTTGCTGAGCTCTAGCGAGTGTTTGACCTCCTGAATCTTCAGTCGTTTCTCCTCGATCATCTGCTGAACTTCAACCTCTGTCTTTCTCAGCTCAGCCTTCTTACCTTCACATTCTTCTTCCAGGGATACAATTTGACACACATAATTAGTATCCCAGTAATATGTGATACAGGTTTTGCAGTAGTTGTGTCCACATGGAGTAGTGGGTCAGTGAACACATCCAGGCAGGACACAGGAACCTCACCTCAGACAGGATGCTTGCAGAGTCCATTCCTTCACACTGAGAATATGGCCTTTGACTGTCCCTCTGACTCAGAAATAACCATAAACAAACCCCATACGCCCATATATAGGCAGGTCCATGGCCACGTCACTATAACTCAGACATAACCATAAACAAACCCGATTCGCCCATATTAGGCATGTCACTATGACTCAGACATGACCATAAACAAACCGGATACGCCCATATATAGGCATAAATAGAGATCCGGTATGCCCATATATGGTGGTCATGTGCATACAGTATTATGGGACCAATAACCGACTTCAAACTCGCCACGTGCATCAGCAAGAACTCAAGGGAGTCGTTCGGATATATGGTTCCCCAGAACCGCCGATATGTCCATATATAGGCATATTATGTAGATATCCAGTTGTTCAGAACCGCTGTTCTAACTGATATGCCCATATATGTGCATGCCAATATATGGGCATGTACTGATGACATCAGGAATCTCCATATATGGGCATATAAAGGGACAAGGACTGACAGATACAGAGATCTCCATATATGGGCACAAACGGGACACAGACAGACAGGAGGGCCGAGATCCGGTTCGAGGCTGCAATTAACCACTTTAAGAGCCTCCATACTTAAAGGAGCACTTCACCCATTTTCAGCTTTATTATAGTTGGTCCTCACTAATGTTAATTTTTAGATGGTCTCATTTCTGTCTACTCACCCTGCGTCTCAGAGGAGGGCTGTGGACTGGACAGTTCAATATTGGTCCTCACTAATGCTCATTATAATAATGGTCCCATCGATGAGGATTCCATGAAGCTAATAGAAACTACAGCCTTTCTCTTCCTGAGCATGCTGAATAAATCGAAAACATAAATTCTTGCATTCATTAAATCTTGTTTAAAAATGACCAAACCTGCCAACTGATGATGTCACTGCTGCATGGTACGCAGGTTTCTGAACTGTCCACAGCAAAACATCTGTGTAGCCTATCAGAAATGGCGCTTAAATTAAGAACCTTACTGTTGCTATTCCGCTCCACTAGATGGGAGCATTGCAACGTGTATCGATTATGATGAACAACGTTGCTTCTACCATCTCCCCTCGAATCATAATAAATTCACAGATTTCATAAATCGTTGATGTTAAATGTCAGAATTTGACATCACAGGAGAGATAATAGTCCTACGTATGCGTTAATTCACTATCTTATCTGGTCTCTTCCTCCACATCATCTATCAGGGGTCTTCAACAGGGGGTCCGGGACTCCTCAGAGTTACTACAGGGGGTCCACCAAATCTTTGTGATTTTTTTTTACCTGAACCACTTGAACCCTAGCATCCCTTTTCTGAGGAGAACTTTTTATTTTTGGCAAAGAGGTATAGGTGTAGAGGGAAGAAAGAGCAGACCAAGTAAACAAAAAAAAGTATAATCTGAAACACAATTACAATGTAGAGTAAGGGGTCCCTGCTTCATCTCTCTCTCAGCTAGGGGGTCCTTGGCCTGAAAACGTTGAAGACCCCTGATCTACACCCACAACTTTGGCTAAAAGCTTGTGCCTCCGCAGACCTCGATCTGAAAACATTTTGTGCCAGACAGTGACCCCCTTAAAAGATTGAAAAGATTGGAAAATTATCAGTGGTAAAGTCACTGCCCACCACCACAGAGGTTGTGGGTTCGAATCCACCGTGGTGCCGGACGGGGAGGGTGATATCAGTCATTGCATGTACTCCTACGGGCTGGGGGCGGCACTTGTCAGCAGGGAGTGTTGGGCGGGAGGAGTAGGACGCGGGCCCTACGTCCTCCTGGTGGGGGCTCCTCACTTGCAGGTGAGTCAGTAGGATACCATCGCAGTGACAGAAATGTGTGTGAGTCGAGGAATCAATTGGCACAACGACTAAATTGGGGAGAAAAAGGGGTAAAAAATAATTGCCTACTCTAAATTTGAAAAAAAAAGGAAAGAGACATTACCCTGACATCATCACTATGCTCACTACATTTACTCAAGTACTGTACAATTTTGAGGCACTTTTATTTTAGTAGGCCTATGTCCAACCAAACTGGTTCCATGTGTACACTCTCAGAGTTACAGACCCGTAAAGGGTCCCTTCGGGCCCCTAGTGGACCGCGGACCTGATGTTCTGATGTTGAGAAGCAATGGACTAAACCAGTGGTTCTCATCCTTTTGTGGATCAGGGCCCACTTGAAAATCTTGAAAGTGTTCACGGCCCACCCATCTGACCACTTAACACGGCTGCCGTGTTAATTATTTGGGGGCCCTCTTGCAATATCCTCATGGCCCCCGGCCCACAAGTTGAGAACCACTGGAGACTGGACTAAACCACATAAAGCCCTGCTCTATTTTTAGACTTCACTTGTCCTCCTCCCCATTATACAGAGAGAGAGAGAGAGAGAGAGAGAGAGAGAAAGAAAGAGAGAGATAACTCATGTGTTCTGAAATGAGAGAAGGGTAGGTTTTGTTGGGACCACTACTGCCTGCGACCCCCCACACCAAACCCGCACGCACGCACGCACGCACGCACGCACGCACGCACGCACGCACGCACGCACGCACGCACACACACACACACACACACACACACACACACACACACACACACACACACACACACACACACATACACACACACACACACACACACACACACACACACACACACACACACACACACACACACACACACACCATGCTGGCAGTGTGCACGTGACAACAGCTGTCATCATGGAGAACTGGCCTGGCTTATGTGTCACAGTGCTTCTCAGACATTGCTCATGCCAAGGACCCCCAAATGAAGATGTATTTGACCACAGACCTGCATCGGAAAAGATGTTGTTTCAGTTGACCCCAGGCCACCCACACAAGATTTGTGTTGTCAAAATGTTTCTTTTTAAAATAGCAGACAGATTTGTATGCTGTATTAATTTTGCTGGACTTAAAATCCTAAAGAATCCCAACCACACTTTCAACCTGGCATCCCTATTGGACATGTCATTATAATATGATTACATGTTGTAAAAAATAATCAAACATATAAAACTTTTTTCTCCCCCCAAAAATGTCAAAATGTTTTTAAAAAGAAGTCACATTAGGACGATGTTGTGAGCTTGTAGATCAGCTATTTTCACTATTCGGCATACGAGAACTGTATAGTAGTAACTGGGAAACAGAGGGTCCCGGGTTGGATTCCCGGACCCGGCAATGTATCAACATGGCATCCCTGAACCCCTAACTGCTCCCCCCAGAGCGCTCAATATGATTATGAACACCTGAGTAGCAGAGTAGGCATCAGCTGGGTGAAGCTGAAACTGAATTTTCCCCACTGAATCAATAAGGTCTACATTATTATTATTAGGATTAGCAGATTATAATACATGATTATGTTTATAATGCATTACAGACATGGGATGCATAGCAAGTGTTACCTGTTATTATTATTACAAATTGTCACACCTTCAGAGATCCAGTGGGAATACCTAAGTTCCACAGCTAAGTATTTATTTTATTTCTTATTAATTCATTTGAATTTATTGTCGTTTGGTGGTTGATCTGTCACTTTACCTGTTACCTCTCTCCTGGTTCCATTCTCACTGCTGGTGTGACCTGAAAGAACCCATTCACCCTCAAAGCCTGTAGTGTGTAGGGTACTTATTTTGCCTCTGTAAGTTTATTTATAAGGCTATACTGTTATAGCGCTAGAACAATGGTTCCCAACATTGTCTGGACCAGGGGGCCCACTTGATATCTCAAAAGCATTTTCGGCCCACCCATCTGACCACTTAGCACAGCAGCCATTCTAGTATACTTGGTGAGGGGTCAAGTTCCTATCACAATGAAAACTGAAAAAGTACCGTGACACTTTTTTATTACTTTAATATTATTATCAATAAAAAATCATCATGGCTCGGCCCACAGGTTGGGAATCACAATGACAGGTTTCCTGTTAGTAAACATTGAGAGGAATATGACCGCGCAGCTGCGGGGGGAAGCCTATGGGTGCGTTTGGAAATTACGCACCGGAGCACACTCGCCTATTAGTTTGTATTGGCAAGTGCGCTCACTGCCGCTCAGGGCTGTATTTTCGAACGCGCCTTCCACCCCCAGGCATGCGCAGATTGCGCATTCTGCTCTGTGATGACGTCGCTCGGAAACCCGTCTATAAGAACTGGGGATAAATCCCTGCCTCAGAGAAATATGTCTTTGAAAAGTACCTTATGTCACCCCATCTGTTTTGCCGTGCCCCCGGCTGTGATTGGCCAACAGTCCGCCAGCGCCCTCTGACGACACTACTACAACATAACCTCTGGTTCACATTCGGTCTTTCACCAGGGACGTTCGGTCTAGAGCCCGCCTACTCCACAACTGTATCCGGTTACTTCCCCCAACGATCACAAGCACATACACACACAAGCCATTTCCGTTTCCGACAAGTCTTCTCTAGACCGGATATGCAAACTAGAAAAATGTGAATCGATCAATGAAATCACTAAACCGGAACGGGGCGTTCCTACTACTAGTAATGATCCTCCTCCCCCTACACGCACATACACACACGCACGCCCACGCACACACGCGCACGCACGCACACACACACACACACACACACACACACACACACACAGGCACACACACACACACACACACACACACACACAGGCTGTGTTTTTTTGGGCTGTCACACCACACGGAGACATCCAGGATACAGAAGTTGTCGCCGGGGTGAAGATATGACGGACCCTCTGGTAGCTGCCATTGACCAGGGAACCAGCTCCACAAGGTTTCTGGTGAGGAATCCATCAATGAATTAACACTAATAATGCACCATAATTGGGTTAACTCAACATTATTTGGTTCTATATTTGCTTCCCTTTGGTTCCATCTGTCCACCGCTGGAGTTACACATAGATATATTCACACACGGAGGATTTATGTACCAAGGCTAGTTGGACTGAGCAAGGTGATATGATATGATAATAGATGTATTGTGCGCCCTCTACCGGCTCAGCAGGTACACTGCATGAAGGTTATTGTAACTCATTCATGATTTAATTAAAGTTAATTCAGTTTTTAAGTGCTTTAAATCTGACATGTATACTTTTTGAACACACAGGAACAGTTGACACGTTTCAAGTAAAGCAATTTTAGCAAAGAATTGTGTAAAAAAAAAAGAAAAAGAAAGAAATATAAATAATCAATTTTTTTTTGCTACTACTCATACAGAAACAAGCAGCGAAATGTAAGGAAATAAAGGTCTGGATGGTAATTGTATCCAATCAGAAGGGAACTCATATAGGATACAGGATAAACAATTGAAACTTGAAGTGATCAGTGAAGAAACCAAAGGAACAAGCAGACAAAATTGCAATTGGAATGCTATAAAATGTAAGGTGATAAATGGTTCTCTCTCTTGATTGGATGAAATTGGTGACCCACCTGAACATTTGTTTTCTGTTTATTAAAAGAGCAGGAGAGACAAGACCTCTGTTACTGAACACTTTATAGCAAGTATTACTATCACAATATAGAGCTTTAACTTTTTAACAAGACCTTTTTGTTTTAAACCAAACAATATCACTTACACCGCCTTTACACTTCTCCTTCTCCTGAGCCATATCTGTAGCAGGGTGACTGACATGGATTTACCATTATCTTTATTGACCTGTGAGTCCCGTGGAATTCTAAACATGATCTTTGTCGTTTTGGATGAAAGTCCAGTCGTAAGGGAAGCTGAAGCTTCAGTAAATTATTTCTCTTACATTTGCCTTCCTCACATTTTGTTTTATACTCAAAGTATTTTTTTCTTTTCTTTTTTTATAAAGAAACAGCAAAAGAAAATTATGGTCTTTCTAAATCTCAGCCTGGTCAAGTGGAAGACTGTCTGGTTTGACATTAGAGCCAGACTGATATCGGTTTGGCAATGTTTGAGCTTGTAGATTGGGTGTGAGATTGTAGATGGGCTGTGAGCTTGTAGATACATTCAGTTTATGTGTTTATTTACTTGTTTGCTTGTTCATCAAATATGGGTCACATCGGTAACCAGTTACCCTGCGACTGTCCAAAGTCGAGATCGGCATCAGGCCCAGAAATCTGGCATGACGCCTGTTGGAACACAGTGGTCTGCTGAAGCTCTGTTGTGTAAAATAAAGTATTATACTAACCACTCAGAAAGGTGAATGCATCGTTTTCACGTTTTTTTTAGCAGACCATAAAGTAAGTAGGGCTGTCACGAATCACAATCATGACATTGTAGTTAATTAATAATTGTGATTAACAATTTAACACACACACACACACACACACACACACACACACACACACACACACACACACACACACACACACACACACACACACACACACACACACACACACACACACACACACACACACACACACATACACACACACACACACACACACACACACACACACACACACACACACACCTGCACCAAACTTCATACATAATTTTAGGCCTTTTCAAAGTTCAATGTGCCTGAATTTAACTAACCCTTTATACTTTGTTGAACGGGGTCACTCAGGGCTCTATACTTCTCCCGCTTCTTTTTTCCTCACTTTCCAGGAGGAGAGAGGCTGTAATTTCCATTATCTTGGAATCCTAATTGAAGGGGGCGGCCATAGCTGAGTGGTTAGTGAGCCCGCCTAGGGAGCCAGAGGCCCTGGTTGCCACAGGTTCGATTCCAGGCCACGCCAGCATATGAGTCGATGAAATGAAATTTGTCCCTGAGCAAGACTCTTAACCCCTAATTGCTCACAGGTTCTCATTGGAAACAAGACCGCAAGGACTTTCATGAACGACCTGTTAAAAGGAATTATCCTTATGATGTCATTGGTAGGCAGGGGTTTGAACTTTGAACTGTCCACAGTCCATGGCATCAGAAATGGTGCCATCGTATAATGAGCATTAGTGAGTACCAATTATACGAAGATAAGGTTGAAAATGGTTAAAGTGCTCCTTTAAGTGTTAGGTGGAGTGTTGAAGTGATTGGTGGCTTATCATTTTAGTATTGCAATCATCGTTGCCTTCAATGATGTAATGGTGGGATTACGCACATTGACTGTCCAGTCAATGTGCGTAATGAATGATCATATGCGTGATGTATCATATGATCTGCCCTGGTAAGGTTGTGCAAGGACACCTCTGTCCACTGGCCAACTGTGTGTGTGTGTGTGTGTGTGTGTGTGTGTGTGTGTGTGTGTGTGTGTGTGTGTGTGTGTGTGTGTGTCTTTGATTAGATTTATTTATGTCAAGGTATGAGTTTGGAATACCCTGACCGTGACAAGAAGGTTAAAAGGGCAATAAAGGATAATAAAAAAAACTACACACAGTAAAGTAATTTCCACTGTGGTCCCCTTACACAAATCGACAGATACTGACATACAAAAAACAAAACCTAATTTACATAAAATACAATAAAAATACATTGTGTGTGTGTGTGTGTGTGTGTGTTTACTGGACAGCAGGTGATACCACACTGTGTTAATTCTCTGAGCTCATTACTGCAGACAGTTAACCATCTATGGTTAACCCTCATTAGTGTAGTGTGTTACATCCTATTTCTTCCCCCTCACTGTGACAGTTAACCTCAGCAGTGTGTTACATCCTATTTCTCCCACTGCACTCTTGTAGGAAACCTCTTTATTCCTTGGCTCGCTCTAAGTTACAGAAGTATAAATGAACACTGAGAATTTTACTGTGCAGGCTGTGCAGAAGATCTAGTTTTATATAGTTGTTTTTTCTTCCAAACCTCAGATCATTTTAGCCTGTTTTTGTGTATTATGTATAACAGTCCAAACAGGGAAAGATCAGTGATTCATTCTGGTTAAAATGTTATTGTCAGAAGTATCGGTACAATATATTGTGCCCTAATGCCGCTGACAATAATATTTTAATATGTAAGCCTTCATAACAATCGGTAGATATGTTGAGAATCTGTCCAGTCTAACGTCATCAAACTGTGATCTCTCTCTCCCATCATGTGCTCATCATGGTGATGTGGGTTTGAATGTCCATAGTGACCTTTGTGTGGGAACCATGAGGTCTTTATTTGGGTCTTTATTTAGACATTCAGGATGTGAGATGTGTGCCAACTCTCCCAGGGTTGAGAGATGTGTGCCAACCGTCCCTGAGTGGGTTGGCAGCGTTGTTGCTGGTTGTAAATCTCCTGCTTTTGTTTACTGTCCCTTTGCACTACCTGTGAGTCTCTAATATAGTGGTTCTCCAACATTTTCATGTCAAGGACCCCCTAATTGATTACGTATTTGGCCACGGACCCCCATCTGAAAATATGTTGTGCCAGGGACCCCATCGTGACACGTTGTGTGAGCCTGTAGATCAGCTATTTTTGAATAGCTAAAGTATGAAATAAGATTAGAGTGGTTAAACTGATTGTGATGCTATATTTACACATTTTTGCCTGGAACCCCCTCAAGGACCCTTGAGGGCCCCCGGAGTCGGGACCCCACTTAAAAATACTGTGATGCGCTGTGAGCTTGCAGACCAGCTGTTTTTAGTGGGTAATGGATGTTGATGAAACACGCGCGATAAATGAACCATGTGATCACATAGCGGCGTGATCAAAGAGTGTCGTAACTCTTTCAATGGCCTCTCTGTAAACACACATTCTGGTGTTCCATCGTGACTCTGACTTCAGTGTTTTATTGACCTCCTGGCTACTTATCAACTCAAACACAGCAGCGATTCTCAAAGTGGGGTCCTTGGGTGGGTTCTGGGAGGTCCCCAGAAAAATTGTAAACATAACATCAAAGTAAATTTAAACACTTTAACCTTATATATTGACTATTTTCAAAAAATCTTGGGAAGAAAAGTGAAAGATTTTGAATATTTTGAAACCTTTCATCAACACAAATCTTGCATGGGGGGTTCCTGGCACAACATCTTTTCAGATGGGGTTGAATTTGGGGGTCCTTGGCATGAAAAAGTTGCTGCTGTACTGACCATAACCTCTGTCCTCTGCAGGTATTCAACGCTAAGACAGCAGAGCTGATCAGCCACCATCAAGTGGAGATCACCCAGCTCTTCCCTAAAGAGGGGTGAGTTCGACTGAGGATCTGTACTTTTCTTGAGTATTTTTATTTGATATAGCCTGTGATTTAAAGGCAACCAGAATCTACATCAGTCAGTAAAAGAAAATAGTTTAATTTGTCATCTTCATGTGTTCATACATGTTAATGTCCAACCAGGACTGGAAGAATTGTGTCTTCACAGTCACACTTTCACATATCTCCACCATCTGATATAATTTCCTCAAGCATGGCCACATTTTTCAGTTGTATCATTAACTCAAAGATACCATCATTATTATTTGACCAAATAGTTTACTACTGTAATAACACATAATCACATACCAGATTTGCCGGTAATGGTCATGTTGTTGTACCTAGCTTAGGACTAACTCATTGAAGGGGAAAAAATAAGTTGTTGTTAAACGACTGCTACATGCAAAAACATGTTCCTTTTACCGTAGTATACATTTAAGGGGTAAATTAATATTGTACTTCATTTGGACCAGTGAATACCTAAAACAATAGAATACCTTGTTTTGAAGTCCATTTGGACCTCTCCTCTCTTTTATGCAATTAAATTGCAGCCCCTTTTGATTCATTGTTCAATCCTAATAGCAATCATGGCCAGAATGCACCAAATTACACAATGAAAAAAAGAAAATCCAGACTCCACCAGGGACTCCATTGGCGCTTGTCGTTGACTAAAAAAAAAGTTTTTCTCATCAGCACCCATGCACTACGTGCCTCTCAAAGTACAGAGTTTTGAGCATTCATATTGTCTGCGTCATATTGTCTGAATCACCGACACGACAGCCTTGCCACAAAAGGTCGGCTAAGGTCCTCTTCGACACATCGTTTGACGTCACTTCCCTCGTGTGACACGTTGGTCAACACTCAAAGCATAAATGGGCCTTTAGGGACCATTTATGCTGGATCATAGTGATCCAGCCACAGCTGGATCAATGATAACAGATCGTATAGCTTATTCCTCGGATGTCATGTTGTATTGAATGCTGTATTTCTCTTATGTTATGCTTAGGAAATGAGCTGTTGGACATGCATTCTCCCATAGATACATCCATGCACAAACGACAGGATTGTGTAAAATAAAGACCAATAAAGACCAATCAAACCATTATTGATTTGTGTGCGTGTTCAGATGGGTGGAGGAAGATCCTATGGAGATAATCCAGTCAGTGTACGAGTGTCTGGAGAGGACCTGTGAGAAACTGGGACACCTCAAGATTGATGTCTCCAATATAAAAGGTTGTGTGTGTGTGTGTGTGTGTGTGTGTGTGTGTGTGTGTGTGTGTGTGTGTGTGTGTGTGTGTGTGTGTGTGTGTGTGTGTGTGTGTGTGTGTGTGTGTGTGTGTGTGTGTGTGTGCACGCCTTCTAAATCCTAACCTAAGTTTTCAGAAAATCTTAAATTGTTTATTCAAAAAATGTAAAGAAATTCCTGTTGCTATATACATAGCAACATCTAAAATGACACAGATGCTTTCCCGGTTTTAAAGGTATAACAACATATAGGCTTTCCCGGTCTTAATGTGTTAAGGAAAGGAAAGGGGTGTATTTTTTATTTTTTTTACCACATAACTGCATTGCAGAACCAACGCAAAGAGTAAAACTTAAGGGTGGTC
This sequence comes from Gymnoscopelus microlampas, assembly GCF_963454915.1. Classification (NCBI taxonomy): domain Eukaryota; kingdom Metazoa; phylum Chordata; class Actinopteri; order Myctophiformes; family Myctophidae; genus Gymnoscopelus; species Gymnoscopelus microlampas. The sequence continues at coordinate 8,503,045 of NC_139954.1, read as the reverse complement.
CTTCATATTGGGACGGTGATATGATTGTCGGTAGGTGAATAATCTGAGAGAGAGAGAGAGAGAGAGAGAGAGAGAGAGAGAGAGAGAGAGAGAGAGAGAGAGAGAGAGAGAGAGAGAGAGAGAGAGAGAGAGAGAGAGAGAGAGAGAGAGAGAGAGAGAGAGAGAGAGAGAGAGAGAGAGAGAGAGAGAGAGAGAGAGAGAGAGAGAGAGAGAGAGAGAGAGAGAGAGAGAGAGAGAGAGAGAGAGAGAGAGAGAATATTGAAAGGGAGACATTATGATGGACAGTATCTGAGGCAGAATCACACTCAGTGAGTTGATACAGAGACAGGAAATGTTCACATGCACATGAGACATAACACAAGCTTTGCAAATGGACATTTTGTCCATTTCAGTCCTACCGTAGATACTTCAATGAATAGCGGAAATAGACAATAGTGAGACGGGGTCAGAATGTATGAGAGGGGAGAGGGACTTGATGTGTAACTGCTGTACTAGCAGTAACTATCAATGAAATAAACTACTGGAATCTACACTGTAAAATCCTCAGTGCTTATGTAACTCTGAGAGGTCTGTAACTCTCAGAGTTACGGACCCGTAAAGAGTCCATTAGTAACCAGATGGTTGAAAACCAGAGTATTTCAAGGTTCATGTCTTTCACTCTGTCCTTGCACTTTGTCAACAAATCTGTGTGGATAGCAATGTAATTGTGTGTGTTTTGTCTCCTCAGCGGTGGGAGTGACCAATCAGAGAGAGACGACCTTGGTTTGGGACAAACAGACAGGACAGCCTTTGTACAATGCTATCGGTGAGTTTACCACTACTGACTGACAGACAGACAGACAGACAGACAGACAGGACACTTTGTAAAATGCTATCGGTGAGTTTACCACCACTGCCCTAAGACGTGGCCTCTCCTTCAGGATCAATAAAGTATCTGTCTGTTTGTCTGTCTGTCTGTCTGTCTGTCTGTCTGTCTGTCTGATCCATAAAGTATAATGTAGTTGTCCCCCATGCAGATAAGGAAAGTATCTATCAATAGAACTATGGAGTTTCAAGTTAAATGGGCTTATAGGGGACTGATGTGAATATCGAACTCTAAACATTGAACTGAGCAACTTAAAATCTGCCTGGGGCGCACACTAAAACCTGAGTAGATGTTAAAATGACCTCAGGGTGTAGTCACACCAAACTGTTACTTTGAGCTTGCCTGCTACTTTAGCCATTTTTTTATTTGAATCCTGAAAAGTAACTGTTTTGGATATATGAGGTTTCCACCCCACAGTGAGGAGGTATAGCTTGCTGCTTAGCAGAAATGGGAATTCAAAAATATGTTCATTTTTAAAGATATTTTTGTGAACGGAAATCACTAACAGGTGACTACAGCTCTCTTTCTCTGCTTTCGGGAGGTGTAGTTCCAGACTCTATATAATATGTAGCATTCGGAGATTGTGGAATAGTTGTCTGGCTACGCGAGACCAAATGTGATGTGACTGCTTCTTCTGTGTGTTGCTGTGTGCAGTGTGGTTGGACATGCGGACTCAGCCCACTGTAGAGAGACTTATCAACAGAACGCCTGGCCGAAACAAGGACCACCTCAAGGTAGGATTATCACCGTTTATTTGATTTTGTTTTATTCATTTATTTTAGATTATTACCTGCTGTCACAATTATTACAAAATCTGCCTGCCTGCGTGCGTGCGTGCGTGCGTGCGTGCGTGCGTGCGTGCGTGCGTGCGTGCGTGCGTGCGTGTGTGTGTGTGTGTGTGTGTGTGTGTGTGTGTGTGTGTGTGTGTGTGTGTGTGTGTGTGTGTGTGTGTGTCTGTGTGCAGCATAAGACAGGTCTTCCTATCAGTACGTACTTCAGTGCAGTGAAGCTGCGTTGGATGTTGGATAACGTGGAGGAGGTGAGACAGGCCGTGGTGGAGCAGAGAGCCATGTTCGGTACCGTCGACTCCTGGATCATCTGGGTATGGAACAGAGACAGACAGACAGAACATACACAAACCGGAATTATGGTTCAAGGATATATTTGACATGTAATAAAGGGCCCTTCACAAGTTGTTGATCTGCTATTTTCTGCAAAAGTAATTATATACTTAATAATTATCGCTTTAGTTATCATGCGTGGTGTGAACGAACCCTAAATGTGTCTGTGTTTTCTGCATGTTAGTGTCTTACAGGAGGCAGAGACGGGGGTGTTCACTGTACGGATGTTTCTAACGCCAGTCGTACCATGCTCTTTAACATCCATTCACTGGAATGGGACCCAGAGCTCTGCAGGTATACCTATACCTAGAATAGATGTTTAGTTATACAGTGGTCATTTTATTGGTGTTTTCTTTCATGGTTTTATTGTATTTATTTGGTTTTATTGCATTTATTAGGTCGGAGGCTGTTATATTTTTAGGACTTTTTTTTTTTTTTAAAGTTTTATGATCTTCCACGTTTTTGGTAGTTAGCATGTATGCTTGTTTTATCAAATTTTTTCTTGTATCGTCTATTTTTATGCATTGCATAGTGAAACATTCCTGTGACAAAGTCTCTTTTGCAAGTGTAATGCCCGGCATTCTAACCCGGGTCTCCCGCGTAGAAAGCCAACATCTTCATCACTAGCCTTAAGGGGAATTCCCTCTTAGCCGGTGGAGATAGGCTTCTGCTCATCATATCAGGCAAAGGCTCTGAGCCACTGTGGCTCTATGCACTGCAATATGCAAATTGCTGATCTACAAGCTCTCAACGATTTGTGATCTTGTACTGTACATCAGCTATTTTTTGTAAAAAAATTACAATATTTGCCTCTGAGATATAGTGGACCAGAAGTATAAAGTATTGAAACATTTACATATTCTAGTAAAGTAAAAGTACCTCAAAAGTATACTCAAGTAGAGTATTTGAGTAAATGTACTTAGTTACTTTCCACCACCATAATAACACATGGTAACAAAATAATGTGTCTGTTTTCAGGTACTTTGATGTTCCCATGGAAATACTCCCTAAAGTTAGAAGCTCTTCTGAAATCTATGGGTGGATGGTACGTTCATAAACCGTTTGTGTGTGTGTGTGTGTGTGTGTGTGTGTGTGTGTGTGTGTGTGTGTGTGTGTGTGTGTGTGTGTGTGTGTGTGTGTGTGTGTGTGTGTGTGTGTGTGTGTGTGTGTGTGTGTGTGTGTGTGTGTGTGTGTGTGTGTGTGTGTGTGTGTGTGTGTGTGTGTGTGTGTGTGTGTGTGCGTGCGCGTGTGTGTGTGTCTGATTTCACTTCATTAATGGGACCATAATTTACTAAACGCATATCATAGCAATTGAAGGAAGACTTTAAACTAGTGACTGGAAGCATAAAGTATTTATGACAATGTTCATTAAGGTAATAAAATCAAGTGTAAAGTCCGGCCAAAAACCCATTCGCTTTAATGGAGAGTTTTTGCTTCTGAAGCCACCAGGGGGGAAATCATGGGGGAAATAGCTAAACTAGCGGCCATTCATATGAACTGCCACTTCCTATATGGCCTCAAATTAGAAACCGGATGCTAGCCCCTTGGGTTGGACTCTCTGTGAAGCATGTAGTGGCCTTTGGAAGAGGCCCTAAGGGCACTAAGTCTGCAATGAGGACACAAACAACATTACGGTCTCATAAAATAGATGTATCTTATTAACCCTGTTATGAGCTGATAAACATGCTCTATCTTCCTATGAAAAGATGCACGGATGATAAAGACAGTAAAGAAGGTTATAAAAGACTGTAAAAGTCTGACCCAGACTTTGTATCTCGATATTTCAATTTTTTTTGGAAATGAATGCCCTACTTCTTTGTAAAACAGTGTCACACAAAGTTGGCTATATTAGCTGAAAGTGAAAGTAGTTACGTTTGTCTGTGGGTTTTACAAATATTCAACCAATGAAAAGTATTAAAAATAGCTTCTGACTAAATAATAACTTGGATCCATTGGAACACAGGTTCTTTTTTCTGCACTATAAAAGTGAAGCTGATAAATGGGCACTCTCTCCTGAGATTATTATCAGAATACAGAGCTTTTAACAAAAAACATTTTGTTTTAACCAAAAAATATCTCTTACCCTATACCATTAATGGAAGTCAATGGTGGGACACAAGAATAAAACATAGAAAATAATAATAAAGGAAAATAATCTTAATATAGCTCTGAGTGTAACATGTAATAGTCCATTTGTGTCCATGTTTATACTCTCAGAGATAAATAAACACTGAGGATTTTATTTTACTGTGTGTACTACACGTGGGTGTTTGTCTGTTTCGTACTGTATCATTGGTCATCTCATCTGTACAGAATGTCTACAAACAAAATGTGCACCTTGTCCCGTGTTCAGAGCTCATGTTTTGTGCCTAAAATGTTGGCTTAAAGGAGCACTTCACCCATTTTCAACCTTTGCTCCTCACTAATGCCCATTTTAAGATGGCACCATTTCTCAGAGGAGGGCTGTGGACAATTCTGAAACCTCCATACTAATGACATCATCAGTAGGCAGGTCATTTTAACCCATGAAGACGGGGAAAGCATCTGTGTTATTTCTTTGGCTATTCAAAAATAAAATATCTACAAGCTCATATCGTGTCACTTCGCGCTATGAGCTTGTAGATCTGCTATTTTTGAAAAATCTTGAAATTATTTGCAAATCTTTGAATATATATTTTTAAAGGAAACATTTGTAACTTAAATCTTTGCTTCTGGGGGTCCCTAGAACTAAATATATTGAGATGTAGGTCGGCGGCCAAATACGTACATATGTAATTTCATACGACATTTGTAGAATCGGCCTCAGGTCTTAATGGGTTAAGCTGAGGCTGTCTCACCTGAGGCTTAACAAGATTTCAAACTTTTGTAAATTTGTTTTATTAATGCAAGAACAATGGCTTCTAATTTCAACATGCTAACCTCCCAGGAAGAGAAAGGCTGTAGTTTCTGTTAGCTTGGAATCCCCTTCATTGATGTCATTGCCATTCATCAGCTTCAATTTGATAGTGTTCCAGTTCCAGTTTTGGCTGCTCATTCATTTATTTATTTATTTATTTATTTCATCACTTCCAATTTCCAACTTGTTTATTGTATCCTGTACGAGTCTTTGGCGCCTGAACTTCCCCCGCGGGATCAATACAGTTCTTATCTCTCTCTCTCTCTCTCTCCTGATTGGATGAAATTGGTATCCCGACCTGAACATTTATTTTCTGTTCACAAAATAGCTGGAGACCCTGAACAAATCGGGAAAGCATCTGTGTCATTTTAGATTTTTACGTTGGCTATTAAAAAAAGCAGATATACAAGCTCACACTGCAAGCTTGTACATCTGCTATTGTTGAACCTTTTTTGAAAAATCTTGAAAGTGTGAGAACTACTGGTTTATAATCGGCCTGAGGTCTCAACGGGATATAACAATGATTACTATCAGTATATAGAGCTACAGTATTTAACACTTATTATAACAAAAACATATCACTCACTTACACTTTAGCTAGTTGTTTTGTGCATATTGTTTTTGGATCATTCAGGGTGTCCCTCTGCTTTCTTCCTCTTGTAGAAATCCAGCTCTCTGGAAGGAGTTCCCATCTCGGGGGTAAGAGAACGTCTTTGTCTTTAATCTGACGCATTTCATATCTATGTCATACTGTCATTTTAGTTAGATCAGTGGTTCTCAAAGTGGGGTCCGGGGACCCCCAGGGGGGTACTTGAGGGTGTTCCAGGGGTTCCCAACAATGTGTTAATATTACATCAAAAGCAGTTTAACCACTTTAAACCTTTACACGTTGGTTATTCTAAAAAGCAGATCTACAAGCTCACAACTTCGCAAATCTTGTATGGGGGTCCCCTGCACAAAATCTTTTCAGATAGAGATCTGTGGCCAAATACATATTATTTTGGAGGTCCTTGACATGAAAAAGTTTGAGAACCACTGGCCTACAGTAGGTGACCAGTCATACTATGTGTGACAGATGTGTCCTCTTCTGACAGTGTCTAGGTAGAGTACAGATGTGTGACAGTGTCTAGGTGACCAGTCTTGTGACAGTGTCTAGGCAGAGTACAGATGTGTGACAGCGTCTAGGTGACCAGTCTTGTGACAGTGTCTAGGCAGAGTACAGATGTGTGACAGTCTCTAGGTGACCAGTCTTGTGACAGTGTCTAGGCAGAGTACAGATGTGTGACAGTGTCTAGGTGACCAGTCTTGTGACATTGTCTAGGTAGAGTACAGATGGGTGACAGTGTCTAGGTGACCAGTCTTGTGACATTGTCTAGGTAGAGTACAGATGTGTGACAGTGTCTAGGCCGAGTACAGATGTGTGACAGTGTCTAGGCAGAGTGCAGATGTGTGACAGTGTCTAGGTGACCAGTCTTGTGACAGTGTCTAGGCAGAGTACAGATGTGTGACAGTGTCTAGGTGACCAGTCTTGTGACAGTGTCTAGGTAGAGTACAGATGTGTGACAGTCTGTGACAGAGTCTAGGTGACCAGTCTTGTGACAGTGTCTAGGCAGAGTACAGATGTGTGACAGTGTCTAGGTGACCAGTCTTGTGACAGTGTCTAGGTAGAGCACAGATGTGTGACAGATGTGTCTTCTTTGTGACAGTGTCTAGGCGACCAGTCAGCAGCTCTGGTTGGTCAGATGTGCTTCAACGATGGCCAGGCCAAAAACACGTAAGCTAGCTCACTCCATTCACTGTATCTCCCTCGCATGCAGTGGTGGAATGTAACTAAAGACATTTACTCCAGTACTGTACTTAAAAACAAAGTATCGCTTCATCAGCAGGGTGCTGCCGACGTATTTCAGCAACCATTGCACGCTATTTCAGCCCCTGGACGGTTTCGGTGCCGTTACTTGCAGTAGTCCGACCTTTTTCTTTTTTTTTGTCCAGGCGCTTGGTGCCCCCCCTTGCTTGGTGCCCTGCAGCCCCTAAAGTCGTGCAGTAAGCCTGTGCGTGCGTTTGTGCGTGCGTCCGTGCGTGCGTGTGTGTGGTGAAGACGACTTTGAGTTCTGTAGGATACAATATGTCTGTTTACAAAGTGTGTTGACTTTCTATCCTGTGAGATGAGTTATATTATTTATATGAAAACATCATCTTGTCTGTCTGTTGTCTGTTGTGTGAAGGTACGGGACCGGCTGCTTCCTGCTCAGAAACACAGGCGAGAAGGTGAGATGTGTGGACTAACTTATATCTGTCTTATATATCTTACCTGTTACCTGTTTTTATGTGTCTTCAAATGTCGATCGAAGTTCAAAGTAGTTGCAAATCTATTGTTGATTCTAGCACTGCATGCCTTGCATACTGCGATTCTTGTATGGTTGCATTCCACCTTGTGATCTTTAAATCCGAAAGATATAATCACTGGAGTCGAAGGGCTGGCAGCAACAGGCCGGCAGGAGTAAACGCACATGTGTGTGTTGTCTGTTTGGTAACATACTACGCACAAAGGTGCTACGCACACCAGGTCCTTGTAGTGGTGCCGGCTCACGGCAGAATGATCTCAAAGTAAATTGTCAAAGGACAAAAAGTGGCCGCACACACTGTTATAGCAAAAGTGCAAACACTTATTTAGGACCCAGAGTAAAAAAGACCAACGTTTCGGCAAACAAATGCCTTCTTCAGGGTATACATGGTAACATACTACAACACGTGAAGCACAGGCGCTACTACAATATGACACAAGTCACTGACGGACGGGATTTTTCACTAAGAAAATCAATAGTTGATTAAACATTTTAATATTTGGGCTTGCTGTAAAGTATTAAGTGACTTCAAAAGACTTGAATTATCAAGTCAAGAGGGCTCAAGTCAAGTCAAGTCACAAGTCTTTGGCGTTTAAGTCAAGTCAAGTCACAAGTCTTTGTCATTCAAGTCCAAGTCAAGTCCAAGTCTATTTTTGATTTGATCAAGCAAGTCTAAAGTCATCAAAATCGGGACTCGAGTCAAAGTCGAGTCTCGAGTCCAAGACCCCACCTCTGGCAATTATAATGTATTAAGGCATATTAGCCAGGGATCCTTTTTAAAAACATGTTATCAGTGTGCTTCACAATGATGTTACAAGTGGGGGTTAGCTATGATTTTGTGCAACATGTTTAGAAGTTTGGACTACCTCTAAACGAACAAGGCTTCTCTCCTCTCTCCTCTCTGCTGTCTCCTCCCAGCCGGTGATGTCGGAGCACGGCCTGCTGACCACAGTAGCCTACAAACTGGGGAAGGACCGGCCAGCCTGCTATGCACTAGAGGTGTGTACCTGGGTACCATGTCTTTATGTTCTTCCGGAAATGAATGCCCCACTTCGTCATACTATAGTGTCAGTTTGAAGTTGTTTCGAAAAATCTTATGTTACATGTAACGTTCCTCTTCTACCCCGGATTTGTACTCCTGCGTACTGACATTTTTCCCATTGAGCTAATAGAGGGGATAAATTCAATCTAGACCTTCAGGTCACTTGTTGTCATTTGTGTCAAACCAGAAACGGGATCGAAGTCAAAGGTCATGTCTCACCTAGACACAGGATCTAAATCAGTGGCGTCGTTAGGGGGGGGGGCTTCGGTGGCTATAGCCACCAAAGTTTTACCCAAAGCCACCAATAAAAAAATAAAAAGATAGAAAAAAAAAATATATATATATTTTTTTGAATTATATATCTATCACCCTAACCTAACCCTACCCTTAACCCTAAAACCGAAATAAAGTAACAAAAAACGGGGGGAAAAGTACCCAAATCCGCGGAAAGAATCGCGCGCGGGGGGGGCTAAGCCCCCGATCTAGTAGAGACCTAGCGACGCATCTGATCTAAATGTCTGAATAGATGAGCAGGGAGACAAAATACAACCACCCCAATTGTATAAGTTATATCTAGGGTTGTGCCGATACACTAATTTCACGAAACGGTACGATACGATATTGGGCTCACAACTTCGATACGATTTCGAGACGATACGATTCGCACTTTTTTATTATGAAAATATATGGGGGAGAAAAAAAGCAAAACAAATAATTCTGTTTTTGCATTATTCAGACATGCAAACTTGTAGCTTTTCAGCTACAATAGCCGTTTTGAATCCAAACAGGGCAATAGTGTGACACCTGACCCAAAAAAAAAAAACATGTTGTCACCCTTTTCACCTCGGGGCTGTTTGCATGCCTGATTATTATTATTGTAAAAAAAATATATATATATATATATATTTTTTTTTCAAAACGATATTTTTTCCCCCAAAACGATACATATCGTCACGAAAACGTATCGCGATATATCGCGGGACGATATATCGGCACACCCCTAGTTATATCGTATTAACATACTATTAACATACAAAATAACATTTTATTCATTAAAACAAGTTACATAGCGCCGCTTTAAGTGAGTCTGTGGCTTTTATAATATTCAACCAATGACACGTATTAAAAAGAGCTTGTGTCTAAATAATAACTACATAGGATCCTTTTGAACACAGGTTCTCTTTTCACTTTCCTGAAAAGGTTTGGACATACAAGGTTTCCACCAGACAGCGACCATGTGTGTCGCACACCAGAAAGTGCAACAAACAGCCCAGAATTCACATTCAAAGGTCATCCCCCGCCCACCCCCACCCCCCAAAGAACTCCACTATAAGATGGAACATCAGGGCAAACATTTCAAGATCTCAGTGATTGTTTTTTTTAAAGCAGTGTATCTCAATGTGGGGTCCGGGGACCATCAGGGGTCCTTGAGGGGGTTCCAGGAGGCCCTCAGCAAAATTAGTTACTATAGTACCAAAATCAGTTTAACCACTTTAACCATTCATCAGGTATTTATTTCACTAGGGGTGTGCCGATATATCGTCCCGCGATATATCGCGATACGTTTTCGCGACGATATGTATCGTTTTGGAAAAAAAAAATATCGTTTTTGAAAAAAAAAAAAAAAATTTTTTTTTTTTTTTTTTTCTTTACAATCATAATAATCAGGCATGCAAACGGCCCCGAAGTGAAAAGAGTGACAACATGTTTTTTTTTCGGGTCAGGTGTCATACTATTTGGATTCAAAACGGCTATTGTAGCTGAAAAGCTACAAGTTTGCATGTCTGAATAATGCAAAAACAGAATTATTTGTTTGCATTTTCTTTTTTTCTCCTCCATATATTTTCATAATAAAAAAAGTGCGTATCGTATCGTATCGAAATCGTATCGAAGTTGTGAGCCAAATATCGTATCGTATCGTTTCGTGAAATTAGTGTATCGGCACACCCCTATATTTCACAATAGCCGAACCACAAGCTCACACAACGCTTCTGCATCTTTCACATCATCTTGAAAAAAAATAATAATAATTGGAATATTCTTTAACGCGACCCTCATACTTACATCGCACCGCCGATATGTCTGAGTCATAGTGTCGGTGGCTTTGTCAGAGTACCCGTTGTACCCGTCCGTCTGTGTCCCTTTTGTGCCCATATATGGAGATATCTGTATCTGTCTGTCTACCTGTGTCCCTTTTATGCCCGTATATGGAGATCCCTGATGTCATTAGTATATGTCTAAACCCTGTACATTGGCATGGCCATATATGGGCATATTGGTTGGATCCGTGGTTCTTGATAACTGGATATCTCCAATCCATATATGCCCATATATGGACATATCGGTCGATCAGCGGTTCTGGACAACCGCATGTCTGAACGACTCAGCAGTGGGCTCCGCGCTCCCTCGAGTCCTTGCCGATGCACGTGTCGAAGTTAGTTGGTCCCATATATGGTCACATGCATAGCGGTGGTATCTGTGGCTCTGGACAACCGGATCTCCATATATGCCTATATATGGCCATATTGGGCTTGTTTATGGTTATGTCTGAGTCATAGTGACATGCCTATAAATGGGCATATCTCGTGCCCCCGTCTGTCACTGAACTGCCATCCTGCCTGGTGCTGACGTGTGATTGGTCGTTTCAGGGTTCTGTGGCCATAGCAGGGGCTGTGGTGCGATGGCTGAAGGATAACATGGGTATCGTCCAGTCCACCTCAGAGATAGGTACTACACTGTTCATACGCCATTACTGCATCGTTACTACACCTTTACTAACATTTTTCAAAAGGATTTCATGAATTTTTTAAAGTGTAAGAAGATCTGCTATTTTCACTAGTTTGGGTCCCGGGCAAACTTTCTCTTTTGGGTCTTGAGCTAAAAAGTTTAGGAACCACTGCGCTATTACACCAGTACCACGCCACTACTATGTACATACAGTTATTACAGAGTGTAACTACATTCGTATTAGAATGAGATATTGATTATAGATTCCCCTCCTCTCTCTCTCTCTCTCTCTCTCTCTCTCTCTCTCTCTCTCTCTCCCTGCAGAGCAGCTAGCAGCGGCAGTAGGCACATCGTATGGGTGTTATTTTGTCCCAGCTTTCTCTGGACTCTACGCACCATACTGGGAGCCCAGCGCCAGAGGGTGAGACAGCTGAATCTCTAACAGATAATACAACTTACAACAAAACCTGTGGAAACCTCAGACAGCCGTCACTACGGCAACCATCCAAATCAACATGCAAAGCATCTTGTTGGATTCAGTGAACTTCTTTTTTTTCTCACACTTTAGTCAATCTGCCAATTCCCACGTTCCAATGCAGTGGTGGAAAGTAACTAAGTACATGTACTCAAGTACTGTACTTAAGTACGTATTTTTTACCTTACTGGAGAACATTGGAAAATATTGTACTTTTACTCCACTACAATTATTTGAAAACTTAAGTTACTAGTTACTTTGCAGATATAAATCATGATATTATAAAACATACATTAACCACTTTAGCCCTTTTTTATACATAGGCTATTTGAAAATAGCAGATCTACAAGCTTGTAGATCTGCTATTTTCAAACATTTTAGTACTTTTACTTTTGGTACTTTAAGTATATTTTGATACCAATACTTTTGTACTTTTACCAAGTATATTTTGAATACTGGACTTTCACTTGTAACAGAGTGTTTCTACATTGCAGTATTGATACTATTACTTAAGTTACCTAAAAAATAGAGTACTTTTTCCACCACTGTTCCAATGTCCTGTAATCCCTTGTCGCTGCTGACACCTACTGGTTGTTAAGGGCAGTGTAGACCAGGGTTTACTAACCTGCGGTCTGGCCCCGCTTGGGGGGGGGCTGTGCCAATGGGCCCCCCCCCCAAAGGGGCCCCCTCAAAGGGAAACCCCTGGGTTGGGAAACACTTAAAGGGATATTTTGTATAAGTGAAATATAAATCAATAGTATTCACATGAGTTCTCCAGGACAAAGTGTGAGTCAACACTGTGAGGGTCATAACAACTGTCTTATCTCTTCTGTTTGCAGTGAAAGTAACTAAGTACATTTACTCAAGTACTGTAATTTATTAGAGGGTACTTTTACTTGAGTATGTCCGTTTTTCAATAGGCTATAAATATTGTACTTTTTACTCCACTTACACTTATTTGAAAACTGTTACTAGTTACTTTACAGATTTAGAATATTATTACAAACCACACATTATAATAATTATATAGCTACTTCTTAAGCCCTATTTCATACTTCGGACACATACAGAGTAGACAAAAATGGGACCATATCATAATGAGCATTAGTGAGGACAAATGATATGAAGATATGTTGAAAATGGGTGAAATCGTCCTTTTAAGAGTAAATAATCAGGGTACTTCATCTTGTGTAGGATCATCTGTGGACTGACCCAGTTCACCAACAGGAACCACCTGGCCTTCGCTGCACTGGAGGCCGTCTGCTTCCAGACCAGAGAGGTGAGAGACAGAGACACACATTTACACAACATTCATCAGTTGCAGAGGTTACCAACCTTTTGTAAAAAGATCAGGGAGCCCCTCAAAAATCTCAAAAGCGTTTGCGGCCCACCCATCAAACCACTTAACACATTGACTGCCAGAGTTTATTCCAAATTTACCCCCTTGGCTGCCAGCGATTTGCGTGTTTTTTTGTTTTCTCTATTTTCTGCATTTAAATGCATTTAAGTTTCTCAGGCCATGGTTTTGAACACATACGACGATCGACCAGCAGAGCGCAGCAAAATGACACCCTCGATGACTCGCTGACTCGCCCCCCCCCCTCCCTCCAGGCTCAAACAGTCAAAACAACATGAACCGGATGTGATTGTCTTCGACAATCTCTGATCGGCTTGTGATACGATGTGATACACGACGACGATGCCTGATCGTCACCCGGACCAAAGAAAATAAAAGGGGAGCTTTCCCTTTGTATTTTATAGCGTGTCCAAAAAAGGGGTTTTCTCTATTCTGGACGAAAATGACCGGAGAAAAACGATGTGACCCGGAAACGAAATTTTTTTTTTACATCCGGCTTCGGGTGAGTGTGACGTAGGCGGAAAACGAAAGTGATGATGAAAAGTAAACAGACCCGCGCGATCACAGATGAAACCAATGAGAATACCTAATATCGAGATAACTCGATCTAGGCAGTCGAGCGCTGGATTACTATTATCGAGTTAACTCGATCTAGGCAGTCGATGTGTTAACACGGCAGCCACAACAAGTGGTCAGTATAGTAGGGCTGTCACCATTACAAATTTAAGTTGACGATTAGTTGTCCCTCAAATAATTGCGATTAAGGATTTCATTGTGTTTTTGGCCATTGAACATTGCAACATATGAAGCCTTTTAGGATTCATAATCAACAATTGCACAGGGCAGATATGACAAATAACTGAAATATACAAAGATATTATTGACATATTTAATAGTTTTACACATGTAAAAATTGCAGAAATAGCTGAACTATAAGCTTGTAGATCTGCTATTTCTGCTCTTTTAATATTTAAAAACATTTTTCAACATGGAAACGATTATGAAAAAATAATTGCAATTATCTCAAATAATTGCGATTAGACGATGATGTGATAATTGTGACAGGCCTAGTGGTCAAATGGGTGGGTTGCGTGCATTTTCAGAGCATGTTTACTTTAATGATCAACCAGTCGAGTTGTGTTCCGGCTTTTCACCTTTTCATTCGGTTTGTCTCTCTGTCTGTGACACTTTGTCCTTTGTCCTACTCAGCATGCACAGCGTGTCACCATCGAGTCACAACACAAGACCATGAGACTTAACTTAACTTTCACATATTGCTTCATTTATTACTCAATGTCTGACATATGGTGCAATTTTGGTGGTCAAAGGTCAAGAGGTTTGGTTATTGACTAACTCATTGTCTACATGACTTCTGAGCTATCCATGAAAGAAGGATGAGACTTATTCAATGTGAAAGCTTGTCTCAAAGCATTTCACTTCCCTGCATTCTATTAAAGGGATAGTTCACCCAAAGGATTACTTTTTTTCTATCCATTAGTTAGTCACAGTCATTTTGGGGGTGAACTATCCCTTTAAGCCCTATTTAATATTTCATGCACATTGTTGAAAATGTCTGTCTATATTGATATGAAATAGGGACGCCAGGTTGAAAGTGGTTCACTTTTTTTATACGATTTAATACACGAATATGCACTGTAGTTTACCCTTGTTTGATTGAATTTCTGGGGTATTTGTAAATAGCAGGGTTAGGATTAGGCATATATTAGAGGTTAGGTTTAGGGGTTAGGGTTGGAATTAGGCCTGATTTATACATAGTTGCGAGCCAGTGCTGTGTGCCGAAAATAATCCATCTGCAAGCCTACAGTGAGCTTGTAGATCGTCTATTTTTGGATTAAATTTTAGGGTTAAAAATTGCATTAATAATGTCTTGGGACACCTCGACACATTGCCGAAGGTGGGAATCAAACCTGGGACCTTCTGTTACCCAGGCGGCCTCTCAACCCATTCATCTATGGCTGCCCCCCCCAAAAAAATAACTGTTATAAGATCACCCACCTAGAATGTTCATATCTTTGTGTGTGTGTGTGTGTGTGTGTGTGTGTGTGTGTGTGTGTGTGTGTGTGTGTGTGTGTGTGTGTGTGTGTGTGTGTGTGTGTGTGTGTGTGTGTGTGTGTGTGTGTGTGTGTGTCAGATCCTAGATGCTATGAACCAGGACAGTGGAGTTCCTCTCACTCAGCTGCGGGTGAGATACTGCGATGACTCTGTGACTTTGTGTTGGTTCTTCTGCATAGTGCAGACTGTTGTACAGGTGTATTCTACTGCATAGTGCAGACTGACTATCTATCTATCTATCTATCTCTCTATCTCTCAATCAGGTGGATGGAGGCATGACGTGTAACAAACTGTTAATGCAGCTGCAAGCTGATATACTGTGTGTGCCTGTTGGTAAGATGCATGCACACGCACACACACACACACACACACACACACACACACACACACACACACACACACACACACACACACACACACACACACACACACACACACACACACACAGTCAGTGAGACAGACAGACAGACAGTCAGACAGACAGACAGACAGTAGGAAAGCTTTAGAGGGAGACAGTTTAGGAGAGTCAGTCAGTAGCAAAGCTGTCTCTCTATCTCTCTGTCTCCGTCTGTATGTCTGTCTTTCTTTTAATAGTTTTTATTACAGAAAAGGGTTGGGATACAGCATAGAAAGACAAACTGAAGTACATATATGTATATATATATTTTTCCCGTATCCCCCTTTTCTCTTTTCTTTTTTCTCCCCATAACCCCCCCACCCCAGAGGACTATGACCATACTGTCAACCGGACAAACATTGCATTATGTCAAAGGCTAAGTAAAGGAAACACAAGTAGAAAATAAATCCAAATCAAAATGAAATAACATATCCAAAAAAACAATAATAATAATAATAATAATAAAAACAACTAATGACTCGGTAAATGCATACAGTTGTAGTATATACCCTTGTGAATGATAGGTGTTGTGTACAGGTTTACAGTGCCAGTTTACCATGTACAAACATACATGTGGTAAAAAAAAATGAGGGGAAAAAAGAGTATATTAATAAAACCAATCAGTCAGGATTCACATGCCATGAAGTAACAGCCTTCTATACAGTCGGCCAGGGGTAGCCCAGATCGTAAAAGGGAAGATTAGAAAAGTAAAGTTTAGGACTGTACCCTTAGAGTCCTCCCCCCCCCCCAAAAAAAAACAACAAGTTATTCTGGAGGGAGCGCGTTTTGGTTTTGGAAATATAAGAGGAAGGGGCCCCAGATGGAGTAAAACATTTGAGCTGAACCTCTGATAGAGTACTTTATTTTTTCTAATTTTAAAAAGAACATAAGGTCCTGTAACCAGAGTGATATTCTAGGTGGGGTGGCTGATCTCCATTCTAGTAAAACTTTCCTACGGGCTAGCAAGTACGCAAAGGAAATAGCATTCTTGCATTTTTTCCAAGATGGAGAGTGGTCACCGGACACCCCAAAAATAGCAACTTCAAAGCTACGTTGAATATTCACCTCAAAGGCATCTGAGAGAGTTTTAAATACATCTGTACAAAAAACAATTAAACTGGGGCAGGACCAGAACATGTGAGTCATGTTGGCTGAGTCTTGTTGACATCTCTCACAGCTCCCATCCAGGTCAGGAAAGATTCTGCTTAATCTAGCCTTACTAAAATGGGCACGGTGAAGAACTTTAAACTGTATCAGATTGAGACGGGCACAGGAAGTAATCCCATTCACTGCACTCGTAGCCCGGTCCCATGTGTCCTCTGGTATCACTACACCGAGATATAGAGATACATATAAGATATAGAGCTGTAAATGTTTGATATGAGACCTTGAAGTTGAGCAGGGGTTTGTAACAAAAGATCAAATTTCAAGTCTGGTTCTAAATTAGGAAAGGTTGGGCTTTGGGTTTGAACAAAGTGTCTGATTTGAAAGTTCCGGAATAGATGTGAGCGGGGGAGGTTGAATTTGAGTGAAAGGTCATTGAAAGTGGCAAAAGTCCTGTCTATGTAAAGGTCAGTGAATTTATACAGGCCTGATCTTTTCCAGTACAAAAAGCTGGCATCCAATTTAGCAGGGAGAAATAAATGGTTGTTGCATATGGGGCCTTCGAAAGAGAAGCCACTAAAATTAAAATTCTGACTGCAATTGTAAGAGTAGATATAACAACGAGGTCTGAAGTGAATTGTTTCTCTCTCTCTCTCTCTCTCTCTGACTTAAACAACATAAACTTCCACTTTGATGTCTCAACAATCGATAACATTAATATGTATCAAACTTTGTGCAGGCTGAACATAAAATGGATGCATACACACTGTTAGAAAAATGTCATTGCAGTCCCAATATGTTAATGTCCTCTCAAGTATAGTAAAGAAACGTGTGTGTGTGTGTGTGTGTGTGTGTGTGTGTGTGTGTGTGTGTGTGTGTGTGTGTGTGTGTGTGTGTGTGTGTGTGTGTGTGTGTGTGTGTGTGTGTGTGTGTGTGTGTGTGTGTGTGTGTGTGTGTGTGTGTGTGTGTGTGTGTGCGTGCGTGCGTGCGTGCGGGGTGTTTGTTTGTGTGTGTGTGTGCGTGCGTGCGTGCAGTTCGTCCCACCATGGCAGAGACCACCGCTCTGGGCGTAGCCATTGCAGCGGGTTCAGCAGAGGGGGTGGAGGTGTGGAGTAATAATCCTGATCATCTAACTGACCTGGTCACGGAGAAATACCAGCCTCAGATCAACCCTGAAGGTACAGTACCACAACACCACCTCACTGTATAATGTCACACTAAGGAGTAGTAGGGCCGGGCCATTAACCCAAAACATATCCAAACCATCATTTATATCCAATAACCGACTTGATCTTGTTCATGTAGGTTAATCGGTTAATCGACAAACAGGTTTTTTTTTTTGTGGGGGGGGGTTACATTTCTTATCAACCAATTGACACACTTTAAAAAATATATAATAAATATAAAATATTTTTATATAATATAAAATAGCCAGTCTACGAGCTCACAATGCATCGCATCGTGAGCTTGTAGACTGGCTATTTTCACCAATAATTTAATTTAATAATCGTTCATTAATCAAACTAACTGCAACAGTTAATCAAACTAATCTAATCTAACTAAAACGTGTCAATTATTAAAAAAACTATCAATAATTTTGTAAAGTAATGGATTAGCAATGAATCCATATTTTGGGCATGTCATTATAGGCAAACATTTTTCTTTTTTCAAAAATAGTGAACATCGATCTAGTTCATAAGCTTATAGATCTGCCTGTTTCACTATTTTTACACAACACCATTGTGCGACAAAGTATAAAAGTATATTGCTCGATTATTCAATTTTTAAAAAAATGGTTCGAATAATTGCTAAGAAAATAATGGATAGTTGCAGTTCTTTTTTATTTGGTCATATTTGAGTTTCCAGTGTTCACCAGCCTGGCATGGAATTACATGGAACACACTGTGGTTATTGATGACTCCAGTAGCTCACACTGCCACCAAGTGGAAAGGTTTAGTCATCTCAGCATCATGTAGATTAGGATCCACAAACAAATAATTTGTGACGCGACGCGCTGTGAGCTTGTAGATCTGCTATTTTCAAACATTTTTGTACTTTACTTTTTTACTTTTGGTACTTTAAGTACATTTTGATACCAATACTTTAGTTATTTTACTCAAGTAAATTTTGAATTCCAAACTTTTACTTGTAACAGAGCTTCTACTGTACATTGCAGTATTGATACTTTTACTTAACTTTTGAGTACTTTTAACACCACTGCTAGCGGACTGACCAAGATATGGCATGCGGACACGTCTTGGTCACTCGTTCACTTGTCTTTTGTTTCTTAAGTTTGTCTTTCTCAACCACAAATGCACAGAATGTGATTTAGAGAGATGCAAATTGTTTACCTGGTATCCTATAGTTTAACAAATGTACAGAATGTTATTTAGATAGCATGTTGTTTGGTCAGATGCTGCAGTAGGTTCATTGTTTACCTGGTGTCCTATAGTTTCAAATGTACAGAATGTTATTTAGATTGTTTAGAGACAGATGCTAGGCTCATATACCTGGGGTCTATTTCACGAAACCTGGATTAGGGCTAAACCAGGTTTGAACCGGGTTTAATCGGCTATCCTGGCTTAAATTATCCAGGAATCGGTTTCACGATAGCTGAGTTAGCTCGGCAGATTAATTTAGCCAGTAAACCTGGATATGTTTATCCATGATCCAGTTTCACTAAAGAAAATTGAAGCAATCCTGCCTTAGTTACCATGGCAATTTAGCTGTGAAGTTAGCCTGGTCCGGACCAGGCTAACAGCCAAGCTTTATTAATCCAGTGCCTTGTTCTTCAGGTTTTTCTGAAATAGCTATTAATCCAATGACTCCAATCGTAAACCAATGAGTTTTTTCCACACTTATTCAATTCTTATGCGAAAACCGAAGATCTACAAGCTCGGAAAAAAATTGTCTTATGCGGCCGGGGGTCCACGGGGGTCCCCGTGGTGGCCGGGGACCCCCGTGGACCCCCGCCCCCCGTGGTCCCCCAGACCCCCGGCCCCCATGGACCCCCGTTGACCCCCGGCCCCCGTGTACCCCTGGACCCCCGTTGACCCCCGTGGACCGGGGACCCCCGGCCGCCAAAAGGGAAGCTTTTCACTTGTAGATCTTCGATTTTAGAAATTAGAAAATTATGTGTTTATAATTATAATTCCAATATTCACATAAACTCCTCATGTTTAAGCCTAACTGAATTATATATTTATGGACTTGTATATAAATTAGTTGCATATTTTTGGACAACTTTTGCATTTAATTTGCTAATTCGCTTTCTCCCTGGATCTATATTTATTGCGGCCGTGTTTCCTTTCTTGCTGATACATTTTACTTCCTTGTATGATTCCATGAGCTGCTGCAGTGCTGCTGTTCAGCCACAGAGAAGAACGCCACTCTGGTTTTGGGCTCCATGATTGGTCAAGTTCAAGGATTCTGCTATCGACTTTCATGGTCTTTTATAGGAATAGGTGAACTCACATTCAGCCTGGTTTAACAATCCTGGCTCCTTCTCAGCCAGGCTTGGCGTTCGTGGAACTGATTAAACCAGGCTGAACAGCGCAGGCTTGTCAAACCTGGATTTGCCTTTTAAACCAGGATAATTTAATTCCGCTTTCGTGAAATAGACCCCTGGTATTCTAGTTTCTTACTACACCGTTCTCTCTATACTCTATTTATTCCGAATATTTCCCTTGTTTATTCTCAGTCGCTCTGGATAAGAGCGTCTGCTAAATCCCTAGATTGTAAATTGTCAGTGTCTGACTGACTGACTGACTGACTGACTGACTGACTGTCGTCCTGGCACAGAGAGCGAGTTCCGGTTTGCTCGATGGAAGAAGGCTGTTCAGAAGGCCATGAACTGGGAGACCACAGAAGAGCCCTGCTGTAACTCCAACGGTACAAACACAACCCGCACCTGTTATCTTTTACCATGATAGTGTAACGTAATGACACATCCATGCCCTGTTATGTGTTATCTTAAATCATGACAATGTAATCTTCTGGTTATCGTAATATCATGATAATCTTAAAGGGATGGTGTGGATATAATTTGACGACCAGCGGACCGGTAGGCAGTGGTTCCGGTAGGAGACACAAAGGAGACTCTTTGTGTCTCCTACCAGAACCGCTGCCTACCACTGGTTGGTGAATGACGCACAATGTCTTCTTCTGAACCATAATAATAAACATAATAATCATAATAACCATCCACAGGTTTAGCAAAGACGGTGAACGGCTCTCCGTGGGGGGTGCCCCCCAGTCCTCCCTCCAACAGGGTGGACCACTAAGGTCCGATAATTATAAATCTGCATGTTAACGTCACCGTACTAACGTGCACTGCTGGACAGTAACTCAGTACATTAGCTGCACTTAAGTACACTTTGCTGCTAATGTATCTCTGCTTCTTAAAAGAGCCCGTCACCCATTATCAACCATGGTCCTCACTAATGCTCATTATACAACAGGTAGTTCCAACCAAGCAATCTGATTGGTTGAAATAGCTTTCTAGCCGTGCTTCAAACCAGCATCATAGCACGGGCCTAATCACATTAATAAATCACTCCGCAGTGCAGTCCAGTCCGCACCTGATTAGACCATTATATGGCACAGCTGTGCTGTGAAGTCACTCTGTCCCACGGTAGGAAAACAAACAGACAGTAGCCTGACCCACCGCCGCCACCGGAGAACAAACAGCTATGCAAAATGGACTATGTTGTTAATTTGGTGGATTTACGGTTGATCAATGGCTAGAAGGTTATAAATATCCTCCTGTGTAAAGTAAAATGACTCCCATTTCGTTAACAGTCCAGTAGGCTATATGCTCCGTCGTACGACCGTGTCACGCGGCCAAAATAGCCGATCTACAAGTTCACAACGCGTCGCCATCGCGACGCGTTGTCAGCTTGTAGATCAGTTATTTTGGCCGCGTGACACGGTCGTACGACGGAGCATATAGACGGATTTCCGCGCGACGTCATCACAGAGCAGAATGCGCAATCTGCGCATGCCTGGGGGTCAGTGGGGGAAAGGCGCGTTCGAAAATACAGCCCTGAGCGGCAGTGAGCGCACTGGCCAATACAAACTAATAGGCGAGTGTGCTCCGGTGCGTAATTTCCAAACGCACCCATAGGCTTCCCCCCGCAGCTGCGCGGTCATATTCCTCTCATGTTTACTAACAGGAAACCTCCCTATAGCCTACTGGAATTCATTCCACTGCGCAAGCATTGATAGCTCAGCTGTGTTGATGAGACGGTGCCTCAAACTCAAAGCACTGCTACAGGGACTATTTAATGTCTCTCAGTCAAAAACTCTTCTCTTTACAGGGAAACGGACAATAGCGAAACATTTTTATTATTAATTGCCCCACAATATGAATACATTTGGATGTGTTTTGTTGGTAACTGTTGTATAATCGCAATATTACACTCGAGGGTGTGCTTTACCTTACATTATTGGCACTTCAGTGATGCTGGCGGAACTCGGCTGGCGCCTCGTTCCTGACCGCATCACTGTCGTGCCAATAATGACGGTAAAGCTAAAGCACACCCTCTCGTGTAATATTGCTTAAGTATGACACGGCATCATTTATTCTGTCATCAATGGGGGTTCCAAGCTATTAGAATCTACAGCTTTTATCTTCCTGGAAAGTTGGCATGCTGAAAGAATGAGAGAAGCCCTTTTTTTCTTGCATTAACCCATTAAATCCCGGGGACGCATCTCTGTCATTTTAGATTTCATTGGCTATTCAAAAATAGCAGATATACAAGATATACTATATATATACTATTTTTGAAAAATAAACCTAAAAACATTTTGTTCCAGGGACCTCCAAAAGTAAAGATCTGAGGTACAAATATTCACTTAAAAAAATATATATCCAAAGATTTGCACACATTTTCACGATTTTTCCAAAATAGCCAAAGAAATCTAAAATGACAGAGAGACGTGTCCCCGGATTGAATGGGTTAAACAAAGTATGAAATCTTGTTTGTAATTTCCAAACCTGCCTACCAATGATGTCACTGGTAGGCAGGTTTCTGAGCTGTCCACAGCCCTCTACAGAGTGAGTAGACAGAAACGGTGCCACATTATTATGAGCATTATATGAAGATAGGTTGAAAATGGGTGAAGTGCTCCTTTGAGGGTTTGCTTGTTGTTGGCTGATGGTTGCATCATTGTGTGTGTGTGTGTGTGTGTGTGTGTGTGTGTGTGTGTGTGTGTGTGTGTGTGTGTGTGTGTGTGTGTGTGTGTGTGTGTGTGTGTGTGTGTGTGTGTGTGTGTGTGTGTGTGTGTGTGTGTGTGTGTGTGTGTGTGTGTGCGTGCGTGCGTGCGTGCGTGCGGGACATATGCCTAGTTATTATGAGCATTAGTGAGGACCAATTATATGAAGATAGGTTGAAAAATGAATATGGGTGAAATGCTCCTTTTGCTTGATGTTGGCTGATTGTTGCATCATTGGGCATAACTAAGTGTGTGTGTGTGTGTGTGTGTGTGTGTGTGTGTGTGTGTGTGTGTGTGTGTGTGTGTGTGTGTGTGTGTGTGTGTGTGTACTGTGTAGCCATGTGTGCGCTTGTATAAGAGTACACATGTTGCCCCATGCTTAACTTCAACAACATTTCTATTGCTGCAATCTGTGACTTTTATGTCCTACCTGACATTTGAACCGGGTCCCACATTTCTACTGTTGAGCTACAGTATTAGCTCGTTTATATACAGTATTGCGCTTTGACCTTCATGCAGTACCTCTTGTCAACCAGTAGGTGCCCTACCCGACCACAGCATATAAATGCTCTCAATATAAGTTAGTTGTATTGTATTAACATTCTCTACCATACCGATTTTATTCACCAAAAGATGTTAGGGGGTATTTAACATCTATCCAGGCTTCTGTGTGCACCCAGACACCCTGTGTCTGATACAAATTAATATTAAATATCTAAATCTTGAATCAAGCTACTTAAAAGTTTGAGTTGCTTGATTTAATATTTAGATTTTTCTAACACCCACTTCCTATAAGAACCCATAGTAACTTCAAACTCCGTTTTAACCATGTAAGGCCAGTCCACACCAATGCAACTGCCATTTGGGATAATGATTGCAAGTAGTTGCAAGGAGTTGCATCGCAAATCATTGGTGTGGACTGGCCTTCAGGCCTTCAGGCTCACTGAAAACACACGTCCCGGGTTCTGGTGGCTGTGACATAATGCGCGAGGGTGCCACGTTTTTTTTCAATTACTTTACTTTATATATTTATTGTTTATTATGTAAAAAAAATGTATGCCATTAAAAACTAAAAAATAATATCAGTGACCAGAACCAGGGACGTTTTCAATGAGCCTAACTTGGTTAAAATGGAGTTGAATGGGCTTATGGGAAGGGGGTGTGTCTGATAAAATGAATATACAAATATATTAAATATACTAAATATTGAATAAAGCAACTTATAAACCGTCTGGGGTGCACACAAAAGCCTGAGTAGATGTTTGTTCTGACCCCAGAAGTGTTTAAAAGAGAAATACCCCTTTAATTCATTTCACCCAGCCTGAAGAAAACCATCAGTACTTTGTTCCATCAGGTTTGAACTTCTCTCTCCTCTTCTCCACAGATCACCAGCAATAACTGTCAATCCTGGCTTCACCGTCACCATGGAAACATGGAGGATTATTATTATTATGGGATGTTTACTGGAAGTGAGCAGCGCTCTGCTATCTACCGTGATACTTAATGGCTTCTGTTGAAGAGAAGCTTGGCAGATTATTATTAATCATTATTATTATTATTATTACGCCATGATTGACACTGTGCCATGACCCAACTTGTGCCATCTTCATTCTTCAGTTTAAGCACTTTCACCCTGGCGTCCCAGTTTTAAGGCCAGTCCACACCAATGCAACTCCTTGCAACAACATGTAACTACTTGCAACCAATGGCAGTTGCAAGGGTAACAGGATAGGTGGGCACTAGGGACATCTGGGCACCTCAATGTAAAAAATGGCTATTTTGTCCAAAATGTTAAAAAGAAAATTAAGTAAAGTGATGTATACATGATTAGAACATGATTGAACATTTGACAATTAAGGTTTAATATTTCTACAATTGCTCGAAATTGCTACAAAACCTGTAAATCCATGTCATTTTGGGGCATAAACAAGAAGTGGAAGGATAAAATTAAGTCTGATAATGATGTACCGTGCATATTCACATCATGTATACTTTACATTACTTAAAACCATTTTTCAAATATTAGATGTTTTAACATTATGGACAAAATAGCCAATTTTACATCGAGGTGCCCAGATGTCCCTAGAGCCCACCTATCCTGTATCCGTTGCAAGGAGTTGCATTGGTGTGGACCGGCCTTAAAACTGTTTTGTTGCAAGGAATTGCGACTAGTTGCATTGGTGCGGTCTGGCCTTTAGGCAAGTCATTATAGGCGAACATGTGACGACGTCAACATGTCGTAGATCGCCTATTTTAGAAAAAGCCGAGGTATAAAACAGGGCATGAATGGCTGAAGCTCAATTAGCTTCTGAAGAAATAACCATGAACTGGGTTGTGGATATGTTTAATTTTTTTTCTGGAAGAATCTTTGTTTTTGGTTAAAGGGATTTAATTTTGTTTTCTTATCGGGCTGAAAAGTATGAATTGATGATGTCATGTCTGTTGTTGAGATCATGTTAGTGATTCAAGCACATGAAGCCTAGCTTCCCTATGGGGCGAACGTTCAGTGAAAATAGCAGATCTACAAGCTCACAACGCGGCTTGCGACACTTGAGCTTGAGCTTGTTTATCGGCTATTTTCGGCAAACATATTTGGTGTAGAGGGTAAAAAGGAGGGGGCCTGGTATAGACCCCTGGGGGACTCCGGTCAACGAAGTAAAGTATATAGGGGTTTAAGTGGCTAAGGGAGAAATCCTAGTGATTGTTGCATTGTTACTGAATATTCAGATATACCGTCCTGTTTTAACAAATTTTTCTCTCTTGTGTATAGTTTGTGATTTTCTTTTACTTGATATTCTGCATTAGATCCGACCCTGGCATTGAATAAATGTTGGGTGTGACTGTGAATGAATGACAGGCTGCTGTTTATCGCATCACGTTCTGGCGTCTGTGAGAGTCTGAGACGTTTTGTGAACTTACTGTACTGTAGAGCTGTGGTCCTTTAAGTAGTTAATTCAAACTGTAATTTTTATACAGTTTGGATCGTGGGGAGACGCCACATTTATGTCTTGGGTCTCAAGCTTAAAGGTTTGGGAACACCTGACCTGACATAAACGACACAAAGCCACCTACCTGACAGAGTTTTGGAACACAGTTCTTATATTACTTGATTAAAAAGAATATCTATGGGATTTTGAATGGAAAACAATCTTTGTAAGAAAAAGATGGAAACCACTGAACTAGAGGCCTGAAGAGATTCCAGTTTCATTTTTTTGTTTTTTTTTAGAATCACAAGCCTTTTACAGGGTCCCCACGGTCATGAAATTCCTGGAAATATTTTGAAATAAAAAAATAAATAATCCAGTACTGGAAAACGTTTGGAATTGATCAAACTTCATCAAAGGTCCTGGAATTTATCAAGGGTCCTGGAAAAATATTTGGCTATGCATTGTTTTTGGCTATTGATTTTTTTTAATACAAAAAAAACAGGCTGTGTAACACCCCATCCGCACTGCCAGCGATGCGACACGAGCGGGCGATGAAATCTCATTAAAATACATGTTTTTGAATGAGACCGTCCTGACCTACCACAAGCGACAACGAACCGTGCAACGATGTCGTCCACCCCTCCTATTTTCGCTCGCAGGCTCTATTTGAGCGAGGTTTCGCGGCTGTGCCCCACCCCCAAACACTTTTTATTGTTTTTCATTTATTTATTTTGCTACACTGCCTATCTTTGGGCATTGTACATTGGAGTAAGAGACACATTATTGCGCTGAATGATTGTTATATAGGCCTGGAAATTGGGCTAAATATTCTGGAAAAGTTTTGGAAAAGTTTTGGAAATTCATTGCTAAAAATGTGTGGGGACCCTGCTTTTAACATCTGAATACAAAAGTAATTTTGAAGATGTCTTAAAAACTGTAACTCTTTATTAGCAGAAGTCAAAGCATCAAACTCACTATTCTTTTCTTCTTTCTTTTTTTTTACATTTAAACACGTCCAGTTGTCTAATGTTCTAAAGGGAACATGTGAGGTTGATTAATTATTATGTTATTAATATATTGTTAATAATTCTCAAACTGAAAGATATGTTTTTATCTATGTAATGTTATGTCATCTAATTAGTGCAAATATTCTTTGCCTGCCTGACCTTTTGTTTGTGATTGGATCAAATATTATTTCTATATCCTGAAGGTGTACTGCAATGGTCCTCTCAATATGAAATGTACAAATAAGATGTAGATTTACAATAAACTTTTTTGAAAGCCTGTCTCCTTGAATAACGATATGATCACTGGCAGTGGTGGACCAAGTTTGTTTATTTTTGTAGTTTGTAGATCTGCTATTTGGGACTTGCCATGTCCCACATGGTTGCCCAATGCCTATAATGACCTTGATGCTGGCATCTGCCCACCAGATACAACACTGTCCTCTCTAAACTGAACAGTGACAGTAACAGTTCATACTCCTTGCTTCTTGTGTTCTGGGCAGAATACGACTGTTTATAAGTTTATAAGCAGGAATAGAAGTTTAAAGATATGATGTAACAATGAAAACTTTATTGGTCAATACCCTCCAAATCTCTCTCTCTCTCTCTCTCTCTCTCTCTCTCTCACACACACACACACACACACACACACAGTATGTATGGGGTTGTTTAGACATGAATGGCATTTGCTACATTAACACAACGCATTTTGAAATGTCATCATTGTACAGCCTGTGTTCTGTTTATAGTCACATTTATGACATTGTAAATATGTTGTGTATTATGAATGTTGTTCTATGTATGCATTTTGGCAAAAGAAAAACAACAAAAAAGTAAAAGACAATTAAAACAATATGGGTGCATGGAACCTGCTACAACTCAACTAAATTCACTCTAATATCATATCTACTATCCTATCCACTAATACCAAGAAAGTGGAGCATATCGCTCCAGTTCTTAGATGTATACACTCGCTCGCCTGTCTGTCAGAGTATTGATTTCTAAATATTACAGTAGGTTTATACAGCATTGAATGTTTTTTAGGCCCAAGAGATACATTTCTGATCTTGCACGATAGCATGAACCATTCAGACCTCTCAGGCCATCTGGGAAAGGTCTGCTTTCTGTCCCCAGAATCAGAACTAAACGTGGAGATGCAGTGTTCAGTTTTTATGCACCACATATCTAGAACAAACCCCCAGAAAACTGCAGGTCTGCTGCAACTCACAGGTGCAACAAAGCTGATTACCTTTCTGTTTGCCAATTGCCACTGCCGTTTATTAAGGCTTTTTATTAATTTCTTCTGCCGTGTTGTTATTCTCTTATCTGTTTCATTTGAACGTATTATGTTCTATTCTATTAACTCTTTAATAACTTTTTAATTGTATTCACACATTCCTTTTATAATGTGTTTCTTTTATACTTAAAGACTCGCTCCACCAAAAATCGTTTTTCTGTTTTGTGTTATTAGGGCACGGCCACACCGCAATGTTGTTCTACCTATGGGGCGGAATCTGCCAATGCTTTTTCAATGAGAATCGCGTGGTTTGATGGTCTTGCGCATCTTTCTGCGTGTCGCGCACACCTTGCGTTTATGCGCCTGCTGGTACATGCCATACCAAACTGGCTGCAAAAGACTGTCGGCCGTGCACAACCTGAGTTTAACGGCGGGGCAACCATATTTTGGTGTGGCCGTGCCCTTAATGTGTTTTTGTAGCTTAACCATGAAAACCTTGGTGGTTTCTTAAGGTTTTGTGTAAAGCACTTTTAATTGCCTCATTGTTGAAATGTGCAATGCAAATAAACGTGCCTTGCCTATGTCATCTAAATAAAGCACTGCCTAAAATATATTTTAAAAAATGTGACACGACGGTCAAGGTTTTGAACATTTCAGACCACCGGTAGCATCTCTTCCTCTATCTTAACCATCTGAGGCTCAAACTCCGCTTTGGTCTCCACCGTGCTGTGACCGACGGGCTGAGAGCTCATTTCGCCCATGATCCTCTCCTGCTCGTCTCCTTGTTGGACTCCTCCTCCTCCCCCCGGGTGCGTCCTCTGACTCCGGGTGGCCACTCTCCTCATCATCTCCCACTTCTGGATCCTCCTCCCTATCCCTCTGTTCCTCCTCTCCAAGAACCTCTGACGGCGGGACGAGGAGGAGGAGGAGGAGGGGTTCATCATCTGCATCTGACAGGCGGCGCCGTCCTGCGCTCTGGCGTAGCCGCCGCGGAACTGTCCGCTTTCCCCCGCGGCGGCGGCGGCGCGAGAGAGAGACGTCCGGCCGCGTTGCCTCAGCACCGCGTCCTCCTCCGCCGCCTTGAAGACGAGGTCCGTGATGTCCCGCCGGAGACGCATGAGCACCAGGGGGTCTCGGATCTGACGCATGTCGGCCAGCATGACCTCCGCGAACTGGTTGAGCACGTCGCGTCTGGGCGGCGCCGCCGCCAACTCCTCCGTCCTCTCCGGCGGCGGGTGATGGACGATGACGTCGTCGTTCTGGACGTTGTTTCCGCCGCCACCGGACGAGGGCATGAGCACCTCTGTCACCTGCAGTGGTGGAAAGTAACTTTAGTACATTTACTCAAGTACTGTACTTAACTAAACGTTTTAGGTATTTGTACTTTACTTGAGTATTTCCAATTTCCAATACTTTTACTTGTACTCCACGACATCTCAGACTGTAATTATTTGAAATCTTCAGTTACTAGTTACTTTGTAGATTTTGATTATCGTTACAAAACATACATTAACCACTTCAGCCCTATATACATTTCGGCCATTTGAAAATAGCCGATCTACAAGCTCACAATGCGTCGCGATGCGACGCATTGTGAGCTTGTAGATCTGCTATTTTCAAAAGATGTTTGAAAACTTGAAATGGGACATTCTGCATAACTCTTACCTTTGGTACTTTTAAGTACATTTTCATGCCAATACTTTTGTACTTTTACTCAAGTACATTTTGAATTCCTGACTTTTACTTGTAACTGAGTATTTCTATATTGCAGCATTGATACTTTTACTTAAGTAAAAAATGTGAGTACTTTTTCCACCTCTGATGGTTGTCACCATCGTGAAAGTTTCAGTTGAAGTTATACAAATAATTGCAATTAATGATTTAATCGTTTTTCTGGCATTGAACGTCACAGGGCTAGGTATAACAAATAACTGTAACATACAAAGAAGTGAATGACAAAGATCTGTACCAATGATAAAAAACTAGTGACCTGGGGCTGAGAGGGGGGACACAGAAGGAGCGGGGTGGCGCTGGGAGTTGAAGCCTGCGAGCGGGCCTCGTAGCTGGGATCCGGTCCGGAGACGTCTGCGTCTAGCAGGCTGCCGAACATGCTGCCGGTCTCCTGGTCGATGCTGCCCTCCGTCTCCTCACCTTCCTCGTCGTCATCGTTAAAATTATCTTCCTGCAAAAGAACAACAGTTCTTGTGAAAATGTGTACAGATTTTACTCAATCTTTGCTTCTGGGACCCCCTGGAACCAAATATTTTGAGATGGGGGTCCGCGGCCAAATACATATAATTTTGGGGGTCCTTGACAATTATGAAAAAGTTTGAGAACCACTGATATAGCAACATACGTTTTTTTTGACATTTGTAGAATCGGCTTCAGGTCTTAATAGGTTAAACTGCATGAAGGCCTGCATAAATAAAAAAATGAAACCTCACGTTTACCTGTATTTGTGTTGTGACAATGAAATGTGGTTGTGTTGAAAGCCACACAGATGGATTGGAGCCTCACCTCACCGCCTCTCCTGCGGATGATGTACGGTCGGAGGAAGTCCAGTTTCTCCTTCAGCATGGTCTGCTGGAAGGTCTTGATCCTGTCCGGCCGCCACAGCAGCCTCCCATACTGAGTGCGCAGGGATCTGGACCGTCTTTCTACATCAGACACTGACACAGAGACGGAGGATAGAAAAGCCACATGTTATGTTAATACCAAGGTTAATAACAATTAGCTAATCGAACTAGTTGATTTATTTAACCGATAAAAAAATATAAATTGATAATCTATCCCTATTTTGGGCATGTCATAATAAATAAAAAAGAAGTGAAAATAGCCGTTTTGCCATTTTCACTATTTTTTCATAAAACCATTGTGAAACAAAGTATAAAAGAATGCACAAGTGGTTAATCAATTCACTGATACATGAAAAATATTTGAAATGAAAAATGTGCTTCTTCATTATTCGATTAACTGATTATATAGCTATCTATCTATTTTTTTCCAAAATGTCAAAACATTTTTTTTTTTAAATGGAAATGGTTTTACGTACACTAAACTTGACTAAAGTATACATGATTAGAAAATGCTTAAAATTTGACAACAAAGGTCTAATATTTCTACAATTGCAAGATTTTTTTTTTTTTTTTTACATTTTGGACAAAACAGCCAATTTTACATCGAGGTGCCCAGATGTCCCTAGTAGTGCCCACCTATCCTGTACCCGTTTCAGACATCACCTAAACATTAGGCTATAACAAGACAAGACATAATAACCGTGTTATTACTGTGTCTGGTGAAGAAGACTGCTAAACAGTCTTCACTGTCAACAAACAATTCAACTCATTTCATCTAATTATTAATAACAGTATCAGTGATTCATCAGTAACTGACAGTGTTGATTTATAACAGTAGCCTATAATCAGGTGTAAAGTAACAAAATACATTTACTCAAGTACTGTACTTATTTTCAAAAGATTTTTATACATTTGAAAACTTGTTAAATAGGATATTCTGCTAAATGAGTACTTTTACTTTCAGTATTTATATTTTAAAGTGAATACTTTTGTGCTTTTACTCAAGAAAAAATTGAATTCCGGACTTTTACTTGTAGTAGTAGGAGTCTTTCTACATTGCAGTATTGATACTTTTACTTAAGTAAAACAATTTGAGTACTTTTACCACCAGTGCATATAATTGCCTTAAATAACAGTAGGCCTATAATTGACTTATAACCAGTAGTTACCATGCTTGGTTTGATTGTTTTATAACATTTTGATTGATTTATAACATTTTGATTGATTTATAACATTTTGACTGATTCATAACATTTTGACTGATTCATAACAGTAGCCTATATCATTGCCTTTAATAACAGTATAATCGACTTATAACCAGTAGTTACCATGCTTGGTTTGATTGTTTTATAACATATTGATTGATTTATAACATTTTGACTGATTCATAACAGTAGCCTATAATAATTGCCTTCAATAACAGTATAATCGACATAAACCAGTACTCACCAGGCTTGCCAATGGACTGGGCGAACTGGGCCCACAGCTTGGTCTTCAGGTGCTTGTCATAATAGGACTCTATGGAGGAATTAAACAGACACTCATGCTGACGCCAGAACTCGATTAACATGTTGTCCATGGTCGGGCCCCAGTGTGGTCCGCGGACCTGTCCTCGGAAATGTGTCATCATCATCATCATGACATCATTGAAAATGTTTTTTTTATGTTTTTTTAAATGATCATAATGAATGACATCACTGTAATGATGTGTAACAATGATTCAGTGCAGATACAATGTATCTAACGCAGCTTCATTGACACCATTTCACTAGAACATAATCTCCTGTCTTCATTGGCCAGCGTTGCCAGATTTCGCGAGAGGAATAAGCAAACCAGGTCGACGAAAACATGCCTGAAGGCCAGTCCGCACCAACATGCAACTCCTTGCAATTTCTTGCAACTGCCATCTGGGTATAACGGTTGCATGTAGTTGCATTGGTGCAGTGGTGTAAAGTAACTAAGTAAATTTACTCAAGTACTGTAGACATTTTAGGTATTTTTACTTTACTGGAGTATTTCCAATGTTCAATTTACTTTTCCTTCTACTTTACTGCATCTCAGAGGCAAATATTGTACTTTTACTCCACTTCAATTATTTGAAACCTTTGGTTACTAGTTACTTTTTGATTATTATTACAAAACATACATTAACCACTTCAGTCCTATTATAACTTTGGCTATTTGAAGATAGGCGATCTATGTAAACTTTTGTCAGAAATTACATTTGCTAACATGTTTGGGTTAAAGCTGACAACCTATTTTTTTTGCTTAGAAGGGACCCCCCTAGAAGAAGTTTTAGAGTGGTTGGCATGTTAAAATATCTTTTCTGGTGACTTTTAGAAGCCCTTTAATATTTGAATGCTCATTTCATGCTATAGTCAAATAATCTGATTAAACATCATATGCATTTGCTTAATTCTTTCTTTGAAATATATTTTATATTAAAGGACATAGATCAAAGAACAATATAGAAAGTTATTGAATGTTATTGTAATAGATTTGTAAATATTATGGTAAAACATTGAGGCAACTTCTTTAGTGGCATTTTTGTCCAAATGTTTACTCTGTTTTGTTTTGAGAGTATTCAAATGACACAATGTAAAACATACATCACACCAACATGGATAACATACAGCAGGTTTAAGACAAGACTGGAAATAAGAACATTTACAACATTGTCAATTTGTCATGCTAAATAGACAATAAAACAATACAAACTGAATATAACATGACAACACTCAATGCTGATGTGGCTAACTGTACCGTCCTGGGTTTTATCTTAACAGTAATGGAAATATTATGTGTAATCAGAAAATAAGCAATCTGGGAACCCAGCGTCAAATAAAAGTAAAAATCACACCCAGTGTGAAGTGGGCGGTGTGGTCACAGTGGTCATCACAGTGATGGAAGTGATTCACTTAGTCCATACTGCTATTGATAGGGCTGCACATGTGTCATGTGTTTCGCTAGCCAATCACAGTCCTGAATTTGCAAAGTCAGCCAATCACATTACAGCTAGTGGTGATGACACTAGCTGTAATGTGATTGGCTGACTTTGCAAAAGTATAGATTTGCATTGACTGTGGAAGGGTTAGCGTTGTAGACTGCGTTGTAGACTATTGGCCAATCACGGTGCAGGATTGGTCAGTGTCCAAACCTCACTTATAGGGGGCGGTTACACCGCCCCAAAAACAGCGCCCTCTGCTGTTTTTTTACTTTTTTTTGTTTTAACCTACTTAGGTCGTCTGCTTCTACTCAGAGGTGATATCTTTTCAGGGGTCTTCAACAGGGGGTCCAGGACCCCTAGGGGGTCCTCAGAGTTACTATAGGGGGTCCGCCAAATCTTTGTGTGATATGATTTTTTTTTTTCTTAACCACTTGAACCCTAGCATTTATTTTTCTGAGGAGAACTTTAGCCAAAAAATAGCAGATCTACAAGCTCACAACGCCTCGCGCTGCGAGGCGTTGTGAGCTTGTAGATCGGCTATGTTTGGCAAAGAGGTATAGGTGTACTGGTGTAGAGGGAAAAAAGAGCAGACACAAAAAAAAAAGTAAACAAAAAAGTTCAATCTAAAACACAATTTTATACAATATGTAGTGGGGTCCCTACTCCCTGCTTCATCTCTCTCTCAGCTAGGGGATCCTTGCCCTGAAAACGTTGAAGACCCCTGTCTTAGGTGTCAATATCAGCTTTGGCCCCTGACTACTAGGAAACGAGACCAAATAAGCAACTACACTTTAGAAACAAGCTAAACACAAACGCAACCCTTTTACCAATATTTACAAGCGACTCTACAGAGAAACAAGCCCATACTCGCTTATAATAAGCAGACTTGGCAACGCTGAACTTGGGTCCTTCAAGGATCATATAAATGAAGGATGAGTCGTACACGTCACGTTACTTTTCGTCAGGCACCGGGAGGCAAACGGAGCCGGAAGTTCCACGGAATGCCCATAGAACCCACAGTCTCATCCTTCATTTTATAATCCTTGTGTAACGAGCACACCGCCCATTGATAGACTGATACCGCCACCTATTGAATATATATCAATTTGATACAAAACAAAAGTTGAAATATTTCCACCACAGCGTCTACTTCCATGTCTACTGGCATTCTGGCATTAGGAGCGACACCTATTTGGGGTCTTTTGGTATTTTCTTTTCCTTTCAGGCGATCGACAGCGCCAGCTTCAGCGTTGCCATGTCCGCTTATTATAAGCGACTTTGGGCTTGTTTTAAGTTGCTTGTAAACATTGGTTAGTTGCGGTGGGGTTCGTTTTTTTGGGCTTGTTTCTAAAGTGTAGTTGCTTATTTAGGAAACAATTAAGCCCAATTAAGCAACCACACTTCAGAAACAAGCCTAAATGAGCAACTACACTTTAGAAATAAGCCTAATGTTGTTTAAACCAGTTTTCTCAAACATTTTCATGTCATGGACCCCTAAATTAATATATATTTGTCTGGGGACCCTCATTTGAAAAATAATTGTGCCAGAGACCCCCGATACAAGATTTGTGTTGTTAAAATGTTTCAAAAAAATATTCCACATTTTCAAATAGCCGATACAGTAAAAGTGCACATAATAAAAAAAATACACAATGAAATAAATTAAAAAAACACAATGATATAAATGAAAAATACAATTAAACAAATGTACGTATTTTTTATTGTATTAGTAGTCGCTTCTTTTGGGCTTGTTTTTCGAGACCTGGTTGCTTATTTCTCTCACAAATATGTGGCAACGCTGCTTGTTGGGGTCCTTCAGTCATCAGACACACGTGTGTGTGGTAGTCAGTCAGTCAGTGTTCCATCATGTCGGACCTGCCTATGAAACTCCTCAAGAAGAAAATAGCCAAAAGAAACGAGAAGAACAAGGAACGAAAGCTCATCAAGCAGCAGAAACAGCAGCAGGAGGATGAAGAAGAACAACATGGTGAACAAACATCTAGTTTATAAACGATAAACACGTCTCTTTACTGTTTACTAACGCTGGGCTAGCTGTCAGTGCTAACCTTAGCTAGCATGCGTGCTTTAAAGTGTGCACGACGGGCCAATATATTATTATATAATGTCTGAGTATTTGCCTCTGACATATAGAGTAGTATGTCCTATAACATGTAAAGTATAACGTGTCATAAAATAAAAAGGCTCAGGTTACGTGCTATTATTTGTTACATTACAAGGTACACTAGGCTACTACGAGAGTCGAGACAGTGGTGGAAAAAGTAGTTTACTTGAGTAAAAGTGTCAATACGGTGATGTAGAAATACTGAGAGAAATTGAGAGTCCTCGACCTAGACCATTGATTACACATTATCAAAGTGCTAAATCAATTTGAAAAACTTAGATATTATATTTTTTTCAAAAATAGAAAATTCTAAATTGTGACTTGCTGTGAGCTTGTAGAGCGGCTATTTTAACATGTCTGAATAATATTGCCTTGTGACCAAAATAGCTTGAAAGTGGTAAAGAAAATTGGCATACATAAGCTACACAATAATAATACATACAATTTATATATCGCTTTTCTAAGTACTAAAAAGTCGCATAATTGGCAATACCAACCTCAACAAAAAAGTCAAATATAGCTGTACTTAATTTATTTAGCAGTACTACTGTGTATATACTGCCTTTAGTGTTGCCTGTTCGTTTTGTGATAATGAACGGGGTGTCAACTAAGGCAGACAGTGACTCTTGTGGTATTCAATGAAAGGACTCATCAGTGATTCCTGTCAAGAATTACTGCAAGGACACACCGCTTTTGAGCTCCAGTGAGATTGACTTGATATTTCCTGGCCTGTAAACAAGTCAATCATAAATCATATTTAGAGCTGCAACTATTGAATATTTTCTTAACTATTACTCTATCGATTACTTTTTTAATTTGTCAAATCATTGAGAATCACCTCTATCATTTGTCAACGTAAATACAAAACAAGCTTGCACGTGAGCCGCTGTGAGCTTGTAGGTCAGCTGTTTCAGCTATTAAAAAACTATTTCGAAGGAAAAAGATACACTTCAATGTTATCGCCCAAACTAACTGTCGCACCCCTAATCGTATTTGTAATGTTTGTATTCCAGAGGAATCCAGTGTGCCGTCAGAGGAGTGCGGTGAGGAGTCTGTGCAGGAAGCAGAGAAGAAGATTAATGATGTAGTTGCAGACGAAGATGATGTGGCAGAGGAAGACGCTGTGAAGAAGAAAAAGACGAAGAAGAAGAAGAGAAAGCTTGGTGACGTTGCTGAAACAGCAGGTACGCCTGGGCAATTAACCGAAAATATATCAAAACCCATATTTAGAACCAGTAACAGAGTTATAACTGAAAAGGTCATTTGGCCCATATCTACTAAAGGTTGGGAACCTCTGATTTAGATGACATAAATTGTAATTGTACAATTTATACATAAATGCCTTTAGTGTTGCCTGTTCGTTGTGTGGTAATGATCAGGGTGTCAACTAAGGCAGACAGTGACTCTTGTGGTATTCAATGAAAGGACTCATCAGTGATTCCTGTCTAGAATTACTGCAAGGACACCCACCTTTATTTCCTTGTAAATATCAATGACAACGTTGAACCAACACCAAATAAATATACTCTTGTATATAAGATTTAACAATAAATATCTTGGATCTTTTAATTTTGTCTTGTAGGAGGAAAAAAGGTCAAAACAGACACAACAGAGGAAGAGGAGGAAGAAGAGAAGCTGGAAGCGGATGCAGAACAGACAAACATCATCACAGCCGAGGAAGATGATGTTGACAGCGACGATGAGGAAGATGGAGACAAACCTGAACTACCAAGCGGTTTGACGGGTAACACACTGTTGTTAATCATTGAGTCGTTCAATGAGTTGTTTACCTGTGTTTCGGCAAAAATAGCAGATCTACGAGCTCACAGCGCGTCACGTTGTGAGCTTGTAGACTGAGTATTGTTATCAGAGATTGAAGTCCGAGGGGGAAAAAAGGAGGGGACCTAGTATAGAGACTCCGGCCAACTAAGAATATATGGTTTGTTCCATGTTTAACACGCCAATTAAAATCTGACCTGACAAGTCATGCAAAACTTTAAAATTATTCTCACTCCTCATTATTTTAGTTTTGTCGCATTCCTAAGCCAATAATTAGATGACCGGCGTAAAGATGCTAATGTCTCCGGTAGGAGACTCAAAGTTGACACTTTGAGTCTCCTACCGGAGCCGCCGCCGGTCATCAAATTATTGGCTTAGGAATGCGACAAAAACAAAAAAATCTCCATGAATTCAAGTCTCCATGGGGTGTGTAATCGATAGAAAAAAGTCATTTTGGGGGTGAACTATCACTTTAAGAACATGAGCTTAGAAACCCACCGATCTTCCCACACGCATCATTTGATCCAGTGCTGATTATGGAGAGTCCTTGACCACTGATTACACGTTTTGCCCCATATTTTGTCAAAGTCCTAAATCAATTTGAAAAACGTAGATATAATTATGTTTTTTCAAAAATAGAAATTTCTAAATTGTGATGCGCTGTGAGCTTGTAGATCGGTTAATTTTGAACATTTCTGAAGAATTTTGCCTGTGCCCAAAATAGGTTGAAAAATTGGCATACATCAGCTGCACAGTAATAACAATACATACCATTTATATAGCGCTTTTCTGAGTACTCAAAAGTCTCATAATTGGCAATACCAACCTCAACAAAAAAGTCAAATATATCGGTCTAGCTGTACTTATTTTATTTAGCAGCACTACTGTGTATAAAATGCCTTTAGTGTTGCCTGTTCGTTTTGTGATATTGAACGGGGTGTCAACTAAGGCAGACAGTGACTCTTGCGGTATTCAATGAAAGGACTCATCAGTGATTCCTGTCTAGAATTATTGCAAGGACACAACAGATTTTATTTATCACTACTAAGCCCGCCGGGAACCCCAATGTTTGTGAACGACGATGTTTAAAGTGAACATGATGTATCAATCGGTTGACTTTGTAAGTGTCACTTGATTTCCAGCTATGAGTTTATGAGTTTATTTGTCATTTCAGGAGCGTTTGAGGACACCTCGTTTAAGTCCCTGGAGAGCCTAGTGAGCGAGAGCACGCTGAAGGGAGTGAAGGACATGGGATTCGAACATATGACGCCAATCCAGCACAAAACCATCCGCCCCCTGCTGGAGGGAAGGTACGTTACACGTTCTCCACGTTGGGTTGTGGGCTGATGTCAATGTGGGGCTTGAAGAGCCTAGTTAGAAAAACTCAATGCAAGTCATGTTGCTGGACTGAAACACTCGCCTCTTATCATTTTTATTTTTTTATATAAAAAATCCCTGGTGGGTGGGCATCACAAACTTAAACTAACTATTTTCAGGCCTGAAAATCTCATAAATAACATTTTGACTGTTCCTGTTGTCACTTTAACCGCAACTATATGGTGTATTGACTCTCTGGATTGTCTGTATGACTGTGTCTCTGTCTGTCTGTCTGCAGGGACGTCTTGGCAGCTGCTAAGACAGGCAGTGGTAAAACATTGGCCTTCCTGATCCCCTCTATAGAACTCATCAATAAACTCAAGTTCATGCCCAGGAATGGTATGTATTTCACTTTATTATTATGATTATGGAACTGTATAGCAGATCTTGTGAGCTTGTTAGATCTGCCATGTTCATTATCCGTTGTACAAAAAGTATATGGCGTGCATACACGCTTTCTCAGCTTTCGTCAGATGTAAGAAGTGAGGAGGGCTCCGAAGAAAAACGTGGTAAGAACCACTGAACATAGAACATGAGCTGAGTTGCCAGTTCCAATCCTGTTGCTTTTCTTTTTAACCTATGGACTCTGTGGTGCCATGTGTTTTTTTTGTTAACTGTGTATAGCTGACCTTTGATCTGAATTTTATTCATGTCACTGTTTTATTATTATTATTTTTGTTTTAATATGTAGCACTTTGAGATTTGGTTCAAATATAAAGTGTGTTACAAATAAAATGTATTATTGTCCTCAGGCACCGGGGTGGTGATCCTCTCTCCGACCCGTGAGCTGGCCATGCAGACGTACGGGGTGATGAAGGAGTTGATGACGCATCACGTCCACACCTACGGCCTCCTCATGGGAGGCAGCAACCGCACCGCCGAGGCCCAGAGGCTGGCCAACGGAGTCAACATGATAGTGGCCACGCCGGGAAGACTCCTGGACCACCTGCAGGTGACCTATGACCCCCACACACACACACACACATGTTTGTATTACTATACTGTGAGGACATCAACCTTGTAGGACATACAAAGATCGGCCCGACCAATATATCAGTCTAGCTGTACTTATTTTATTTAGCAGTACTACCGTGTATAAACTGCCTTCAAGTGTTGCCTGTTCATTGCGTGGTAATGATCAGGGTGTCAACTAAGGCAGACAGTGACTCTTGTGGTATTCAATGAAAGGACTCATCAGTGATTCCTGTCAAGAATTATTGCAAGGACAGATTTATTTATCACTACTAAACCCGTCGGGAACCCCAATGTTTAAGAACCACAACGTTTGCTATGTACTTATATACTAATACAGGCTCTCCCATCAAACAGCTACTTTTGGTGATCTTCATATAATGTGTTGTAGTGGTTGTCCTGTCAGGAAAATGTTGATCTGATGCTTTGAGATTTGTAAACGTTTGTAACTGTCCTGTTTGCAGAACACTCCGAACTTCATGTACAAGAACCTGCAGTGTCTGATCATAGATGAGGCTGATCGTATTCTGGAGGTCGGCTTTGAAGAGGAACTCAAACAGATCATCAAACTTCTGCCCAGTGCGTATATCTGTACCACAACACACACTGTGTTAACAGCACGTAACCCATTTTCAGCATACCTAGTCATTATAAGATAAGATGGCACCATTTCTGTCTACTCACTCTGTGTCTCAGAGGGCTGAGGACAGTTCAGATACCTGCCTAGCAGTGACATCATTGGTAGGCAGACTTGGTCATTTCAAACAAGATTTCAAACTTAGATTTTTTTTCAGCATAGTGAGCATACTAACTTTATTTTAGCTAGGAATCCCTATCGATGTTACTGGTAGGCAGGTTTTTCTGAACTGTCTATATCCAACCAATGAGAAGTAGTGAGGAAGAATTACATGAAGATATCGCTGGAAATGGGTGAAGTTCTCCTTTAATAATTTTGAAGATTACATTCTGTACTTATATTATTATTTTACTTTTGTGTGATTAAGGCCGGTAGGGTGTATCGTACCCAAAAATACCCTAGTGTGTCCTTGCATCCCTGTGTAATTCCTATTTCTTTCTGAACTCATCACTGTATTGTGACTATGTAGGACATAGAGTTCTGATACTCTCAGTTCTGGTCCGGACAATATCAACCTTCAATATCAGCCAGGAAATGTAAATATACTGTGTAGCTGCACTGTGTGATAAAATGCCTTTAGTGTTGCCTGTTCGTTGTGTTGTAATGAACGGGGTGTCAACTAAGGCAGAAAGTGACTCTTCCAGTCCTCAGTGAAAGGAGTCCTCAGTGATTCCTCTCAAGAAGACTTGGAAGAACACATCATCAGATTGTGTAGATTTGATTCCGAAAATCTTTGTGTTCGGCTTCGTCCGGCGACCATGGTTCTGAGATGAGCTTACTTCCCTGAACTTGTATTTTTAATGACTGTTTGTGTCAGAGAGGAGACAGACCATGCTGTTCTCGGCCACACAGACGCGCAAAGTGGAGGATTTGGCTCGTATTTCTCTGAAGAAGGAGCCTCTGTACGTCGGAGTGGACGACAACATGGAGCAGGCCACCGTCGATGGACTGGAGCAGGTACTGCTCACTTGTATTTTGTGGGGTTTATTTTTGTGAATTTATACCCTACCTCCTCATATAGGAGTGTCACAAAATTACCTAAAATTCATTAATCATTCAAACAAGTTTTGAATTGTAACTTAGTTTAAAGGATTAGTTCAGCCCAAAAAATTACTTATTTTCTATCAATTTTTGTCGCATTCCAAACCAATAATTTGATGACCGGCAGAGTAAATTGACCTGCATTTCAGTCCTAATGGAGACTCTACCGGTAATCAAATTATTGGCTTAGTAATGCGACAAAAACTAAAAAGCCTCCATGAATTCAAAGCTTCATGGGGTGTGTAATTGATACAAAATAAGTAATCTTTTGTGTGAACTACTCCTTTAAGCATATATGGTTTCTCCTGGGGCAGGGTTTGGTAGTGGAGAGGAAGAGTTTTAAAGTGGTGTCATTGAGTTTAACCTGATAGTTTGTGTTGTGTTTGTGGTGTTTAGGGCTACGTGGTTTGTCCGTCAGAGAAACGGTTTCTCCTACTTTTCACCTTCCTGAAGAAAAACCGTAAGAAGAAGCTGATGGTGTTCTTCTCGACCTGCATGTCGGTTAAATATCACTACGAGCTCCTCAACTACATTGACCTGCCAGTCCTGGCCATCCATGTAAGACTATCTATGGTTCATCCGTGTCATTCGGCCTGTCTGTAGTCTCCAGTCGTTCATGTGAAACAAGTTTTTGACCAATGTAACAAGTTGTAATCGGCTGTTTTTACTATTCTTTGTACAAGATCTATATGATGTGTGTGCATTTTTACACAGGGGGGGGTTCAGCTTCTGTCAGATGTAAGAAGGCGGGGGGGGGGCTTTAAGTAAAAAGTTTGGGAACCACTGATGTGTAAAAAGTATTTCTGTGTGTGTCCATCCCAGGGGAAGCAAAAGCAGACAAAGCGAACCACAACGTTCTTCCAGTTCTGCAACGCTGACTCTGGCATCCTGCTGTGTACAGACGTGGCAGCCAGAGGGCTGGACATCCCGGAGGTGGACTGGATCGTCCAGTACGACCCCCCAGATGACCCCAAGGTGGGTGTTGAGTTGATGGCTGTTGTGCTGTGTGTTGGTAGGACTCGGGAGTACATCCACAGGGTGTGATGATGGCTGTTGTAAGGCTTTCGACGAATATTCCATGTTCGATTATTCCTTCGAATATTAAAGATAAAAGAACCTTCGACAATAAAAAAATAGGTTCAAATTAAAATATCTGCCGCACGAGTTCTCGCAAGACTGAGTGCATGTAACCTTAAACAGCGGCTGGTCACGCGAGATCACAGAGCCGTCAGTCCGAGGCAGAAGGGAGAAGTCTCCCCATAGACACTCATGGCTTTACTTAATCGTACGACGGTGCCGCATACAAACGCGATCCGATCTACA
This sequence comes from Gymnoscopelus microlampas, assembly GCF_963454915.1. Classification (NCBI taxonomy): domain Eukaryota; kingdom Metazoa; phylum Chordata; class Actinopteri; order Myctophiformes; family Myctophidae; genus Gymnoscopelus; species Gymnoscopelus microlampas. Next base: position 8,460,485 of record NC_139954.1, on the reverse strand, counting down.
ATTCCACACTGCCTTGCTGATGTAATGCGTCGTGAGCTTGTAGATTAGCTGCGTTTGCCACGGTTTGCCTTCGTCGTACGACAAAGAATAAATCAGCTGCCTGTAACCACACACAGACTTCACATCGACTGCAGACACACACAGTAGCCTCAGTTGGCTTTTGACTTGGTCGGTACTAGAAAGCACACATGTTTAATCATCACATAACGTCACTTTAATTGATTCAAAATGATAACGAGTCGAGCTGAAACGGGCGATTCATTTGGTAGTGAAGGCAGACAGTTTACAACGACGAGACTCGACCGAAAACGCTATGTAAAAACTATGCATGGATTCTTGTCCCTCACAGTAAAACTCGCTCCATGTCACATTTCTCTTGTAGCCTACCTTAGTTTGATTTAAACCAAAAACAAATCCATTGATTGGTTTGATTATAATTTCCCATTTCATGTTGAGATAAACTTCCATCACAGCACAATGAGCACATTGTTGGAGCGATGCATCGATAAGTCCGGGCTTTTATCTAAACCATTTAGCTTTAATAAAATAAGTATGAATCATTAATTTGATCTTGCAAGAGTGCGTTTCTCATCACCAACCTCCGGCCGGCGCATATAGAGAAAGAAATAGACTTCTGCTGTGTTTGAATTAAGTTTAACTGCATACAATATTTTATATTAAAAATAATATACGTTCGAAATTCGATGGGTTCGAATGGATCGAAACCCACATGGTGTTTTAAAATGAATATTTGAAAGTTGTTTTAGGCCAATTCTGACAGCTCTTGTGTTGTGTGTTTTATAGGAGTACATCCACAGGGTGGGCAGGACGGCCAGGGGTATTAACGGAAGAGGCCACGCCCTCCTCATCCTCAGACCTGAGGAGCTGGGCTTTCTGCGCTTCCTCAAACAGGCCAAGGTAACCTGTGCACGCACACACACACACACACACACACACACACACACACACACACACACAGGTTTGTATTACTATACTTGTAAGGACATCAACATTTTAGATCTACATGTATACTGTATATTGGTTATATTTATCATAATGGTGTGTCCTTTTTAGGTTCCCCTGAGTGAGTTTGAATTTTCCTGGGCTAAAATATCTGACATCCAGTCCCAGGTAAGATATCCATCCTTTGAATCTCAAGCTGTTTTCTATCGTTGCATATTTTCGTTTTTTTTTACGAGCGTAACTGATTTGTTTTTCTCAGATGGAGAAGTTGATAGAGAAGAACTATTTCCTCCACAAGTCGGCCCAGGAAGCGTACAAGGCGTACGTCAGAGCCTATGACTCCCACTCGCTCAAGCAGATCTACAGCGTCAATACCCTCAACCTCCCCATGGTGGCGCTGTCCTTCGGCTTCAAGGTCCCCCCTTACGTCGACCTCAGTATCCTTTCGCTGGTCTGGTGGAAAATGTTCCCAATGTTTGATCCCAATGTTTGTCCCCGTGTCTCTTTGAAATTAAGGCTGCAGCAGTTAATTGTACTAAACGATTTAAACAATTATAAAAAATAATAATGTCTATAATTTATTAAAAAATCGATTAATAATCCATCCCTATTTTACTCCCTATTTTTTATTTTACGTATGTCATAGGCAAAACGTTTAAAAATATTTCAAAAATTGTGAAAATGGCAGATCTAGAAGCTTCACATCTGCTTTTTTCAATTTTTTGGATGGCTTAAGTAGTTTATCAATTCTTTGACAATTCTTTATATATAGATAGATATAGATATCATTTTATAAATATATATATATATTTTTTTAATGATTTGATAAATTGAAAAAGTACTCAGTTGAATAATCGCTAAGAAAAGAATTGATAGTTGCAGCAGTAGTAGTCACCATGTGTATTTGTCTAAATCGGAGTGTACAAGCTTAGATCAGATTGTACAAATGGAAACGAATGGACCTGTCTTATGGGTCCATTTGGTTCCATTTGTACCGTCTAGGAGTTACAGACCCGTTACAGGTCTATTTGGTTCCATGGTGGTCCCCGGACCTGCCGTTGAGAAACAGTGGTCAATGTTTTCCTCAACCAGCCTTCCTCCCAGACGTTATGAGCAGTAAAGGAGTGAAGGTGCAGAAGAGAGGAGGTGGAGGGGGCTTTGGCTACCAGAAGAACAAGAGCGTCCACAAGTCCAAGATCTTCAAGCACGTCAACAAGGGCAAACGAGACGGCAGGCAGTTCTCCCGCTAAAGTGGCCCTGCTGGGAAAACACGTGGATTAAAAAACTGTCAGCTTTCAGTCATTTTTGTAATATTAAAGCGCATTAGAATGGGTCAAACTATCTGTAGAATACATGTTCTATCACTTAAATTGTAAATTGATGTTCAGAAACATCTTCCATAAAACCCTAATTGGCTTGAATATTTCATAAAAGGATAAACTATGTAATTGCTGTTACTGGTTGGCTGTAGAGCAACAGGAGCATACAGTAGGTTTAGAATGATACCCAAAGATCTTGATTCTACATAGTTTGCTAATTGTTTAGGAAACACTTTTCTGATGTTTCTAATTTCAGCTGGGTTGAGCTGAAACCAATTTCCCCCCGCAGGAGCAAGTAGGTCAATATTATTAATGTGAAGTACTCCTTTCACATTGGACTTGGCCTTACAAAAAAAAGTTTTTGCTTGCCCTGCGTACATTTCTACATGTACTGTATATAGTGTATTCTTGTTTATAGGGTATGGTGTTTCTTCAGACCTTCCCTCGCTAATTTTGTTCCAGGCATTTTGTAAATGTTGATACTTGTTGTAAAGACAGGCCCTGCATTCCTCTCATGTATGCTAACATGGGCTCTGCATCAGCAGTCATATTCTTCACTGTACCGGCCTTTATTAAATATATTTACTTGGAACTTTGTGTGAGTGAGTAAATGGGGGTTGGGTATCAAAAGGAGGTTCCAATCTAAACCAAATTGCTGGGTGGGTACCCAATACCAGTATTGTTCCTATAAATAATGCATATAATACTTTATACTAATATACACAGTTTGTAATAGTAAATACAATGTTCTTCAGTTAATGCTTAGTTAAAAGTGGACACATTTTAAAACTTTGATATTTGTAAAACTGACCTTTATTTTTACCATTATGAAACGGAAATGGGAATAGATGAGCAGAAGCAGAAATTCTAATGATACCCATCCCTAGAGAGTGAGATTATTTGGGGACATTATGGTACATATAAAGAGATAAATGAGTTGCACTGTACAATGGAGTTTCCAGTGATTGTACGTTATTAAAGGTGACAGACTTTTAAAAAAAAAGTCGATTGTTATATCTACATTTCATCTGCATTTCCCTGATGTTGAGAGGACCATTTCAGTAGGCCTACACCAGCTACAAATAAGATTTTATCAAATTACAAACAGAAGTTAAGCTATTTTCATTATTACTGCACGACACCGTTGTTGTGAGATGATAAAATAGTGCTTAAGTGCTTAATTGATTCGTTGATATATATTAAAACATTTATTAAATGTGCTTTTTGATTCTATTAACCGGAAAAACAGTACAATAATCACTAAGACTAAGATGTTTAACCCTACTCTGACATCAAGACTATTATGCCAGTCGTCTCCATATTTGGTCAAGGTTTCAGTTCGATCCTGCCATAAAACCTTTGAGATTACAAGCCAGTAACATACCATCTGTGCCATCAATGAACTGTGGACGGAACACTGACAACTAGTTTAAATACATTTTGTAGATCCTTCTGTCTGCCTTTCTCTGAAATAGCTTTAAAAAAAGATAGATCTTCAGGGTGTGCAATGATAACATGTATCCATCTAGTGACAGTTTGGTCTCCAAAGCAACAGATATCAGCAAAGGGGCTTAGCAAAGGGCAAATTAGTTGACAGTGATGTCAAAGTGATTTCATTGGCTCACTGCCTATTTAAAGCTTTCTACCTGTGAGACTAAAGCACTATATTTAGTCGCACAACTTTTCCTTATCGGCTCTTGTACCATATATCATTAATAAGCTATATTATCTCATTCTATTACCAACAAACAGGGATGCCTTCTGATAGACCTTTCAAACAAAGGAAGCCATTTGCTCAACGATGCAAAGAAGTCCAGCAGATCGGCGAGCAGCATCCCAACAAGATCCCTGTGATCATTGAGAGATACAAGGGAGAGAAGAGGCTGCCTGTTCTGGACAAGATCAAGTTCCTGGTACCCGACCACATCAGCATGAGCCAACTGGTCCACATCATCAGGAACCGTCTCCAGCTCCAGCCCAGGCAGGCCTTCTTCCTGCTGGTCAACCAGCACACCATGGTGTCCATGTCCTCGTCCATCTCAGAGATCTACGAGGAGGGCAAAGACCAGGACGGATTCCTCTACATGGTCTACGCCTCGCAGGACACCTTCGGCTGCTAGGGAGGAGAGAGAGTGGAGGAGAGCCGTCATTTCAGGGGGAAAAAAAGGTGACCTCTTAAGGCCTATTTAAAACTAGACCAGGAGACCTGGTACTGCCAGACCCCTAGTCGTTGAAATCTGAATGGCCGGACTTCGCTTGGCGTGTGTGCAGAGGAAAAGAGGGACAAAAGAGGGACAGGAAAAGAGGGACTAAAGAGGGACAGGAGAGAAAAAAAGGGACGAAAGAGGGACAGACAAAGCCTCATGTAGGCCGACCCTCTGGGTCTGGCAAAAATAGCAAAAAGAGCAGATCTACAACGTTATGTATGAGCTTGTTGATCTGCTATTTTTGTTATTTAAGAAAAAGAAAAATTGCTCATAATGGCCAAAATAAGGACACCAGGTTGAAGTGGTTGATGAATGTATGGTTGCAGACAAGACAACACACATCTATAACATGTGTCAGTCACATGTACAGTAGATGGATTGAGATACAGCACTGATTTAAAATCAGATTAATCTGTGAGAAAAAAAGTGGAGAATAGGTATAAAAGAACTGAATATGTGGTTAAATGGGAATGCTTCCCTTAGTTGGGGGGAGTAAATGTGACCTTTCTTCACCCTGACTAGTAAGGTTGTCTAGTCCAGTGATTATAAACCTTTTTAAGTTAAGGACCGCCAGTTTCATAGGCATTAGGCCCAAAAAAAGAAATATCTCCAGGTCCCCATTCTACACTACACTGTAAAATCCTTAGTGCTTTATGATTTACCTGAGTGTACTGTACATTGTACACTGTCAGAGTTCCATTTGTACCCCTGGTGGTCCCCAGACCCAATGTTGAGAACCAGTGGCCTATAGTCACAGCCACCAGTACTCAAGGGTCCTTTGCTAGTCTTAACAACACTTGGTCTATTAACGGCATTATTATATGAGGTCATTCTCTGACCTCATATTGATGATGTCACTGCCCAGATTTTGGAGATCTCAAAGTACAGATAACCCACTGTCCATGAGAGTACTTGAACCCTCACAGCTTACACTGTAGGATCATCTGTACAAATCTTAGCCACTTAAACGCTAAGTTGACCGGAATCCCCCAGGGCTCTATACTAGGTATTCTAGTATTTCCCTCACACCAAATCTCTGCCGTAAATTGCCGATCTACAAGCTCACAACACATCATGTGCGACCTGTCGTGAGAATCAGAGGAAGTCCACCAAGACAGTTTACCGGCTTAGAAGCCTGTATGTAGCCTACTGTAGGTAAGGTAATCACCAGTAGGTGGAACAACTTCCCCAATAATGAAATGCATGCCTGGGACAGTAGCATCCCCTCTACCAGGTTGCTTAGGCCTGTGCGCTGTCCATGTTGCTGAAATGAGAATATGTGCTTGGTGGCTGCCGGTGGAGGGTCGGATCCAGGATAGAACACAACTTAAGTATACATTTCTGGATTAAATTAAACAATTGAAGCATTTCAATCACTTTTGAATGTTCCATTTTGCAAAAGCATATACAGCGTACTGTGTACTGTAGCTTACAAGAGGGGGTTATTTTCTCTCCGGCTAATGTAAGCAATCTAGTATTTTACCATTTTGATAAAAAAAAACAAAAAACGTTTAACTCCCTTTATTTTCAAATCTGCTTCTCTTAGTCATTTTCATTAAGCATACTCGTCCCAGGACACTAGAAGAATTATTTGCTTTGACCTAATAAAATAAAAAATATGTTTTTCTCACTTTTAGAGCATGTCTGTGTCATAATGAGGACATACTTGAGCACTTCACCCATTTTCAAGCCTATTTTCATATAATTGGTCCTCACTATGCTGTATGCTCATTATGAGCATAATTTCTGTCTACTCATTGTTGGGCTGTGGACAGTTCAGCTGCCTGCCTACCAGTGACATCATTGAGATTGACTGATTCCAAGCTAATAGAAACTATGGCCTGGAAAGTTAGCATGCTGAAACAAGCCATCAGAGAATTAATGCTAAAAGGATAACACAAAAAAGGCCAGGGGACTTGTTTCCACTGAGGTCCTACTGTATGTATCAATTCATCAACAAAAAAGAATAAGCACTATAATACATGTCATCAACAAATACACTATATGTACAAGCTGTTCACAGACGAAGACATAATCTCCAGCCTTCGCCCGTCCGACCTGGCAGAAATAAAAAATGAATTGTGATAATGAGCTCAACCCCATGGTACTGTGGTAATCACCCCTGTGTCCCAGAAATATATAGTTAACTAAAACTAAAGCAAAAACGAAAATTGACATAATATTTTAGTAACTGAAATAAAAAATACAAAATAAACTATTGTACAATCCAGGTTATAAACTAATTAAAACTAAAACTGAAATTGAAAACATAAAGACAAAACAAAATTAAAATTAAAATTCTAAACTAAAGAGCCTTGCTGTGTTGTTGGTAAAATTTGATGATGGTGTTGGACACAGTCAGCAGTCATTCTCAAAATGTTTCATTTAAAGGACCCCCAGTTTGATATACATTAGGCCACAGACCCCCATTCGATACACCTGGACCTGACATTGAGAAACAGTGCAGCTGAGGACACTCTCAACAACACCGAGGCCTCGTAGGATCGCGTGCTGAGCCCTCTGCTGTACCACCTGTACAGGGTAACAGTCTTCCACGCCGACATCTCGCCACTCCGACTAGTGGCTTCCGCGTGCGGTTAGGGTTAGGGTGAGGGTTAGGTATAGGGTTCGTTAACGTCGGAAAGGCGACATGTGAACACTGGAATTGAAAAATAAAAAAATACATTTTAGTTAACTAAGTTTAATGTGCTTTTACATGCTTAAGCACTGGGTGAAAAAAATGGTGAAAAAATCGTGGGCTAATAATTTGATAAAGATTTGATTACAAAATAAAAAAGCTAAGTTTAACGTAACTTTCCTGTTTTGAACCAGGTATCTTGTGCAAGTCCTGACTTTTTATTTTTTACCATTGAGCTAATAGAGCCTGCCTGCTTGCTCAGGGGATAGATTGAATCCTGACCATTAGGTCAAAATCTGTGTCCGATCCTGTGTCTAGGAGAGACATGACCTTTGACACGACCTAAATGTCTCAGGGAGAGGGAGACAAAATACAACCACCCCAAAGTTATATTGTATTAAGATACTCTACCATACAGATGGGACAACATTACATTTTATTCATAAAATAAAAGTTACATAGTTCCGCTTTAACTGAAATACAAATTAAAAGATTTCAGACTAAGACTACCAAAAAAAAGATAACTAACTGAAACTATATTGTGTGCTTGCTTAACAAATAAAATCATAGAGAAAATGTCCAATAGTTTTAGCCTTTGTAAATATTTCATACATAAGCCTAGTATTTTGGGTGGATATGAGAGCTTAAATTCCAATATTTTGAGCTGAGCTAGAGAAAATAGCATGTTGAATAGAGCTTGTTGAATTTTGCCCCAGACTAATCCATAGTACAATAAAAAAGTAAAACTTGAGGTCCTTGCACATCAGGAGTGACAAATAAACAATTCAAAAATGCATCTGCATATATTCCAAATCAAACTATTAATTTGGAGACGCCTCATTCATACAATTGGATTATTTTATCCATGGCGAAAAATCGACCTAGTTTGTAAAAATGTATGTAATATTTGCATTCTGTGTGGATATACTCATGACATAAACAGCAGTTCAAATTCATGCGAATTAATCACACAAAATAAACACTCCTGATGTGTAAGGATTACTAAGGAAGGACCCTAATACTAATAAAAACTAAACTAAAACTAAGCCTTTTCAAAAAAATAAAAACTACACTAGCAAACCCTACTGATTAAACTAAATTGAAATTGAAAACAAAAAGTCAAAACGAAATAAATCATCAATAGGCAGGTTTGGTCATTACAAACAAGATGTCTTCTATTTCAGCATGCTGACTTTCCAGAAAGAGAAAGGCTGTAGTTTCTATTAGCGTGGAATCCCCATCGATGATGTCATTAGTAGGAAGGTTTCTGAACTGCCCACATTCCACCAATGAGACACAGAGTGAGTAGACAGAAATGGTGTTATAATGAGCATTAGTGAGGACTAATTATACAAAGATAAGGTTGTAAATGGGTAAAGTGCTCCTTTAAAATATAAATCATTTTGCCATGACCTTCCTCATTTCAGCTCAATCTGGCCTGGGGGTGTGATTAAAAGAAACTCAGACACACAATGTCAATGTTATTATATAGATAATTTATTACTTATTACTAGCAGTAGTGCCTTTATTTGTATCACCTACTTACGTATTACATATTGTTGGACATTACCTGTAGTATGGTCTGCTGTGCCAACATTCACTGCTCATACAAGTCCATGTCTGAATGTTGAATGGAAATGTACCCTCACACTGTTCCTCTCTGCTGAATCTGCATATGTGATGGGTATACAGGATATCGTCACTGTCGGCTGAAAATGGAATAAAAAAATAACCTGGGTTCTAATGGATCCAATTGTTAATACTAATAAAAATCAGATGACAGCGAATATCCTACAGAACGGATTCGATCAGGAAATCCAGGATCGAGGCACACACACAAATAGCCAGTTTGGTGGGAGACTATGGTGTTAAAATGTGAACTGAAGACCATAAAAACCTGACTGTTGTTCGGCATAAAATAAGATTCCCCCATCCCTGTTTTTCCCAAACTCCTTTTCTTCTGTCCATCCATAAACGGAGAATTGCTGGAGTTCTTGGCAGGGCTAGACCGAAAATGTTCAGGCACAGGCATTGAATGCCTTGAAAAAAGAATTGGATCAAGACTACCAGGTATCAGGAGAGAATGAGGCAAACGTTTGGCTCTGAGAAGACGGGACAAGGCTTAATAATAATAATAATAATAATAACTTGAATCTATATAATGCCTTTCAAAAACCCGAGGACGCTTTACATTAACAAAAATAAACAAACTGTTTGCCAAAAGCCTGAGTGAACAAGTGTCTCTTCAGTGCGGACCGAAGAGTCAAATGAAAGGCTTGAGGAGTGAGAAAATCCTGAAGAAGTGATAGCCACAGGGATGTCAGGGAGATGTCCCTGTTCACGGCCCTACCACCAGATGTTCTGGGATCAGGGGTGAAAATCTAAGAGCGGTGGTCATTTTTATTTTGGCCTTTGCCAACTCCCTATTTTCTTCTTTGTTTTCTGGCATTCCTATTTATGTTCAAACAGGTCCTGGCATTGCAAGGAAATGCACTCCAACATTAGCAGTTTAGATGCAGTGTTACACCATATTTGGTAACTCATCAAATTCTGTAGTTTGCACTCACTGGTATCATGCAGTGCACTTTAGACATTTTCACATTGTGTAAAAAAAATACAAACAATATTTGCAAATTGCTACTACTGGCACAGACAGGTCTTCTTCTGGATGGCTCGCCTCCTCCATAAAAAAACAGCCTTATACCGGCCCACAGATATGTCACTTGGTCCAGTACGTGTGACAGGCCTAGAACGTAGCAGGAAGACCACCTTACTGCACAGATTAAAGGAGATATTTATATTTTACCATACGGTTTCATCTTTGCTTCTTGTACAACCGTCTTCCTTATCTTTCTGGATGTAAAGTCCTTATGTCTTTAAAGTTCATCTTACAGCTCACACTTCATGGCAAGTATTAAGTATTGACAGTTTATTGACAGCCTATCCTGGTCCATGGAGAGAAAGTAGTTCTTTATTATTTTCATTTTACTCAGCCGCTGCTGAAGTGCAAAATATCCTCAGTGCAATGCAAATGTCAAAGGTTAGTTAGGCTGTAGCTACCTCTATGCTAATATTAGCTCTCTCTATTTCCTCTTTCTTTTCTGGCATTCTGATCTATATACAAGTCCTGGCATTGCAAGGAAATTCACTCCAACAATAGTACTTTAGATCAGTAAATGTCACAGCCACCAGTGCAATATTACACAATATTTGGTGACTCGTCAAATGATGTCCCTCACTGGCATCTTGTGGTGTACTGGCATTGACATTGTGCCATTGCATAAAAAAATGAAAAAAATATTTCCATTGTGAAAAATATTCGGGGATATACTTCCTTGGCCTACTGGCATTGTGCACGAGATAGCACTGATCGGTCCAGTGGTTTGCGAGATTAGCCGCCGACCCACAGACAGACAAGACACACAGACAGACCCCTCTTCTAGACGGTTCACCGTCTGCTAGGAGCCACGGTGTAAAAAACAACACAGCCTTCTACTGGCCAGATAGACGGGCCCCCACCGGCAATTCTCCCGGTACTCCCGATGGCCAATCCGTGATCGTCGCTCGGTCCGATACCAGATGGTGTCAGCCATGTTTTTGACAGAAAAAGGATGAAGGTATTTAATCCTGGCTCCCATGGTATCCTGCTTGCAAACATCCATCTGTTTGTAAGCAGGATACAGAGTAAAGAAGGTGGATGAACCTGGAATATCAGCCTAGTTCATGCTCCGGCACGTTTTCCCCTGTTACTGTTTTCACCTCCCTCGAGGGGCAATGCTGTGGTTTGTACTCATCTCGCAGAATCTCTGCCGGCCATGAAGAAGCAGTGGATAACAAGTCAGAAAAGCGGTGAGTTTGACGTGATTCGATATCTAAAAGTGTACTGCGGTCATATGTTATCCGTGCCGATGCCGAATTCTCTCTGGGTCGCTCCTTGCAAAACTGCTCAAAGATTTTCAGCTTGGGGACTGACGAACATTTGAGCTTCACGACAGCATCTTCCCTGGCCTTAGCAGAGGGTTCAGAGCTGGCAGGCGCTGCAGATTCATCCTCCTCGGCAGGGACCCCTGGCTCTGAACAGGGTCTCTCTTCGTAGAAGGCAGCAGCGGTGGGGACATGGTTTGGGCTCTTGTCTGTGGACTCCACAACTGTGTGGAGGCCTGGACCTTCCACCGAGGGTCCAGGGCTGGCAGGGGCCACAGACTTCTCGTCCTCCTGGCGCGCACCCTGTCTGGTGTCAAAGATCGGTTTCTGTGAATGGGTCAGTAAGCCCCGTGGAACCCCCTTCCTTGGTGACTTGGTTTTCATCTCCTCCACGTTGAGAGGCCTGTTACCACGGAACTTTATGGGCCTCTTACTGAGAATCTGCTGCACAGTTTCCGAGTCGTCAAACACCACAAAGCCATAATTGGGGCTCTTCCCACCTTTCTTGATAGTGAGCTCCAGGACTTTACCGTACTGCTCAAAAAACTCAGTGAGCTCGGCCTTGTCCACGTCGTGATGGATGTTTCCCACAAACAGTTGGTGGGTGGTGGGTTTCCTGACCTGTGACTCCCCCGGCTTCCCTTCCCACACCGGCCTGGGTCCCCTGTGCACAGGTAGACGGCCTCCGGGTCTCTGATCTCTGTCGGGCACAGGGGTGTCCAGGGTGTCCTTCTCCTTCGCTTTGGTCTCTCTCTCCACCACGTTGAGATGGCAGTTATCGCGGAACTTGATGGGCTTCTTACTGAGGATATGCTGCACAGTTTCTGGGTTGTCGAACACCACAAAGCCATAGTTAGGGAGCTTCCCACACTTCTTGATAGTGAGCTCCACGACTGTGCCAAACTGCTCCAAGAATTCCGTGAGCTGGGCCTTGTCCACGTCGTGAGGGATGTTTCCCACAAACAGTTGGTGGGTGGTGGGTTTGCTGACCTGTGCCTCCACCTGCTTCTCTTCCCCCACCGGCCTGGGTCCCCTATGCACAGTTGCATGGTCTCCAGGATGGTCTGTCTGATCTCTTAGTGTTTCGGGTACAGGGGTGTCCAGGGTGTCTTTCTCCCAGACCGTGTTCTCTCTCTCCTCCACCTTCAACTTCTCCAGCTCCATTATCATCATCATCTTACCTTTCTCCTCCCTCTCAGCAGCAAACTTCATCTCCCTCTCAGCAGCAAACTTCATCTCCATCTCCCTCAGTGCCATCTCCCTCTCGTCTACCAGATTGTTTCCCCAAGCGTTCAGTACGTCGTCCCCTTCCAGCAGGTTCTCCTCTTCATCCACCTTGTTCTCCAACTCCCGTACCTCGTGGACCGTGGTGTTCTCAGTAATCATCATGTAATCCCCGTATATTCCCACTTCCTTTTTTCAATTATTTCCTCTTCTTTGGTATGGCATGCTGTGAGGTCGGCGGCTGCTATATACAGATCTTTCATGACGTGCTGTGACGTCACCAGCCGTGCCCATGATAATAATAATAACTACAACACCAACACCAACACCACCAACAACAACAACTATAACAACAATAACAATAACAATAGTAGTAGTAGTAGTAGTAGTAAGAAGATGTTTGAGTTCTACATAATCATCACTGTCACACAACTTTTCAAACTTGAACTTAACATTCTGATATCACAGTTTTCCTGATCTTTTCTTTTTCTTTTCCCCAGGACTATTATATTAGAAAGGTCATGTAATGTGTTGTGTCGTGTGGTGTAGTATTCATTTGTAAATTTATACTACGAATTATATTTATTTGGTCAAATAAATGTTAAATATATTATTCAGATAGTAATCATTGCTATAGAGTTGTTTAGTAAAAGCAGTCTCCCTGTCTCTCCAGCTCTTTAGTAAACAGAAAATACATTGTCAGGTCACGGTACCAATTTTATCCAATCAGGAGAGACAACTCATATAGAATAAACAAGTGAAATTGGAAGTGGAACACTATACATTTTAAGCTGAAAAATGATCTTTGTGGAGTGCTCTTTCCTGAATGGATACAATTGCTCTTCCAAAATAAAAATGTATTTGCTGGAGAGATGGGGAGACCTGCGCTACTGAACAAACACTCTGCAATGATTACTATTGGAAAATAAAGCTTTAACTTTTTAAACAACTTCACCTCTTAGACTTCTTGGGTCATTTTAATGTCTACTCTGGCTTTTGTGTGCACCCCAGACAGTTTTTGAGTTGCTTGATAGATATTTAGATATTTGAAATTATTTTGATTAGACATACTCACCGTACACTCAAAGGACCACAATGGAAATAAGCTTGCAAGGTTTATTGTCTTTTATTCTTTTGACAGATATGTACATTGCATTTTGTCCGATCTATCAAAAAAGAAAAGATAAGAAAACAAAAAAGGAGCTACAAAATATGATCAAAACAGGAGCACTTTACCCATTTTCAACCTTCATTCATATAATGAATCACTAATACTCATTATAAGAAACAATTTCTGTGTCAGATGAGTGTGGACAGCAGAACCTGCCTACCAGTGACACAATTGGTAGTCAGGTTTGGTCATTCCTTTATTATTAATGCAAGAACAATGGCTTCTGTTTCAGCATGCTAACTTCCAAAGTCTGTAGTTTCTCAATCCCCATTGATGATGCAACCCTAGTAGACAAGATTCTGAACTGTCCATAGCCCATCAATGAGGCGCAGAGTTGAGTAGACAGAAATGGTGCCATTTTGATATCTGAGCATTAGTGAGGACCAATTATATGAAGATAAGTTTGAAAATGTGTGAAGTGCTCCTTAAAAAATGGAATGGTAAAAATAGTAGAAAGAGGAAAAGGGGTTAGGTGGGGAAGACAAGTTTTTGAGGGTGGTTTTAAAAGAAGAAGTGGGGGGCTGCTTTGATGTGGGTTGGAAATTAGTTCCACTGAGAAAGGGGGACAAAATAGAAAGCCTCGTACTTAAGTAAAATTAGCAATACCACAATATGAAAATACTCTGTAGTAGTAAAAGTCCTGTATTAAAATTGAAGTAAAAGTACACAAGTATTGTCATCAAAATACCTGACTGACTGACTGACTGACTGACTGACTGAGAGTTTAACAAACATGGACCACAACGTCTCTGCTTCTTCTCACGTCTGATTCGGGCCGGTGCCTGGGACGACCTGGAGGAAAAACAATGCATTGTTTTAATTTACAATTAAAGGTGGTGTAGCTGGTTATTTTTTTGTGAAAGAGTTAAAGCTTCATATTGTGATGTAATTATTGCTATAGAGTATTTGTGCAGTAACAGGGATCACCCCGGCTCTCCAGCTCTTTAATAAAAAGAAATACAGGTGGGTTGCCAATTTCATCCAATCTGAACTAAGTACCCATTTATCAGCTTCAATTTTATAGTGTTCCAGTTTCAATTTTGTCTACTAATTCACTTCAAATTTCACTTGTTTATCGTGTATCCTGTATGAGATCTCTTAGAGCATGTTTACTAAAGAGCTGTTGAGACAGACAGACAGACAGACAGACAGACAGAAAGATTAACATAACAGACAGACAGACAGACAGACAGACTAACAGAACAGACAGACAGACAGACAGACAGACAGACAGACAGACAGACAGACAGACAGACAGACAGACAGACAGACATCATATCTACCATCTCGTCACCTACCTTATGGTATGCTTCTGAACTTCAGCAGTAGATCATTTCGCTTCATCCTCGTCAGAATGTTCACCACTATCTTCTCTCCTTTATTGGTGTAAGTGTGCAGGATCAGATCCACAGTCTGCATCTTGTTAGCTTTCTCCAGGCGGTCCATCGGGATCGGCTGCAGGCCTTCCAGATTTTGTGGCTTTCGCAGATACCATTGGAACAACTCATAGTCCTTCTCTGTCAGCTCCATCAGAGCAGCCAAGATACGGTCCTCGAGAGGCTCCAGGTTTGAGTCCTGGTACAAATAGATGTAGATGATTTAGTTGTATTGATATGCAGGGAATACACATTAATGAGCATTTCTAAATTACATGGTGCTAAAAAAAATGGATTTATTTAAAAAATATATATATACTGATTTTCATTTATTTTATATCAAATAGTTTAAAGCAAAAACACAAAAAAAAGGAAAAGTGAACCTGTTTTGAAACTTTTGAAGGACAACAGTTGGTGTGTGAGCTGTAATGGACATAACATGAGCTCGTATTGATTTTATAATGTAAAATATCTTTGGACAGCCCTAGGTTGAAGCCATTTACCTGCTCGAAGGAAACACGATCCATGATATTGACATCTCTTGACACTGCTGTTGAAAGAGGTGGACACACATTTCTTATATACATACTGTACATAGACAGGCAGACAAACAGACAGTCTTTTATGCCATGACCGCCTACAAAGCCATGGCATAAAACGTTGCCATTGTGTGTTTCTGCAAACCACACATAATATATTGAACGTGACATTTCTGAACCCCAAATAAGTTGCATATATCAACCTTTCGAGATGAGGACCATGTTTACAAGATTTCTGTTTACAAGAAGTGCTCTTGGGTGGCACAGGGGGGTAAGACCTGTCCACCACCTTAGAGTTTTAGAGAGACTTATAGAGACTTACATATATAGAAATATTCACATGAAACTGCACAGCCCGATTTTCAGCAGCCATAACTTTATTGTGCTGATGATATCGTCCTAATGAAACAAAAGTTTCTTCGGTGTTAATTTTGACTTTGATTTTACTGGCTTTAACAAGTTATCAGAAATCCTCAAGCAAATAATATGATACAGATTCAACAGTGTGAGATCACACACACTTTTTTGTTTTGTTTGACCAAAATGCCCAAACTAAATAGCCATTTAGAAATAGCCCAATCGGCGTCTTGGGCGAAACACAGTTGGTTGAACACACATCAATTATTTTAAGGTTGTTGTGTGTGCTGGCTTTTTAAAATGTGTATTTATTAAAGATACACCTATTCTTTAAAAAATTAAATTGAATTAGAAGTCAATTAGACGTTTATCTTACCATGTGTCTCCAGCAGAAAGGATTGGTGTTGTTTTAGGGCATCGTAAAATGCTGCACACATGGCTGTTCCGCCTGGTTGCAGCAGCTTGGTGTACAGAATCCTCATTTGATTCTGTCTTGTCGTCTGACCTTGAATCTCAGCGTAGATTTCAGGATGGACCCTGGAACCTAGACTGTCTATTATAGGCATGACCGCAGAAACATTTTGGGTCAAATCTGCCCTGTGCTGGATCACATAGCGTGCTGTTTGCAAGAGAAAAAGAGAGTGGTAGAGATAAATGCATCACAGAATGTTGTTGTCATAGCAATAGAAAATAAAGCTCTCATCTCTACGTCCGCCTCATAAATAATATAGTGCAACAACAACTGGTACAGTACATTCATAGTTTTGGAAAAGGATGTAGGCCTACACCCTGCTGGCATACAAAAGGTAGCACCAGCCAACTAACCTACTGTCTGTTACCTCAAGCATTGAACTGTACCAAGGATGGAAAATGCTCACCTTTTTCCGCGTCCATTGCATCAAGCAATCAACAGCAACCTGGTGGGACAGGGACACAGTCAAGTTATTTCAATTATATCCAGCAGAGATGCGGGGGGGGGGGGGGGGGGGGGGGGGCAGAAACCTGTCAGGTAGGAACCTGTCGGGCAGAAACCTTGTATCTCCATATTTTGTTTTTGTAAATTAACGCCCTACTTGATTGACGCCCTACTAGAGCGTCACACAAAAGCATCAAAAGTAGCAGATCTGCAGTGTTGATCTGCAAAAAAAGAAAAGAGAAGAAAAGAATGTCCAGTTTTGGACATATGAGGTTTCCACCCGACAGAGACGATATACTACTTTGAATGACAACTATTAAGCAACAATAGCCAGTCTACAAGCTTGTAACACTTGTGAGCCTGTAGATCGGCTTTTTAGTTGTTGTTGCTATTTTGGAATATAACAAAGAAAACGTGTGAACATTTTTGAAAACGTGCCCAAAATAGGGATGCCAGGATTCATGTGGTTAACATAGATTTGTAATTAAATTGTGATATTATCAAACATAAACTACAGGCCACACTTTTTTTGTATGTTTTTCAGCCACATATGCAAGTCCTGACTACTGACACTTTCACTTTCACTTTAATCAGCATATAGAACTGAAACAGGATTTTTAAACATATTAGAAGGCAGCCAGGTTGCATTATTGGCCTAAAAAGTAATCTTGAAGAGTGTACACTGCATAAAGATCACACATCATATATTCTGTTAGTGTTACATACTTTAAGCTATATGAAGTTATACTATTCCAAGCTTCTGACTAGACTTCCCATGACCCACTTCCTCATAATACAAAGTTTGTTTTCTTTCCAAAAACGTTTTGGCTTCATTTTACATATTGCACATATATACCAATGTTGAGGTACTCACCACGTAATGAATATGTTGTGAATGATCCAGTTCTTTCAGCCGGTAGAAACATATAGCTCTCCTCTCCTTCAGTGCAGCTTTGTCCAACCCTCTATAGGTTCAGAGTTTTATGAAGAAGGGTGGAGTTTGACACTTTGTGACTGTGTGTGCCTCACATTACATACTAGTAGTATGCATGCTAGTAGTAACTAGTTTCAACCGTGGACACAGGCCTATTACTTGAGTCAAAGTACAGAGTTATGTACCCCCAGGCCCTGGAGTATCTTGGTCGAAGATTACGACTCCACTACACTAAATGTTGCACAGTCACATTCTTTACTTCAGTTGTCAGTAGTGGTCGTGGAGCCTACTTATTGCTTTAAAACATACTTAGTATTCAAAAGAACATGGCTTTTTGTTTTCACAATGCATTTTCAGAACTTTACTCTCTGAAATCACCTAATTAATGCACTTCCTCTGACTTTTGTCTGTTTGGCCCCATTATAACTAACCCTAACCCTGACCCTGAACCCTAACCTCGCACTAATCTAACGTTTGCAGTGGTGGAAAAAGTACTCAATTTTTTTGCTTAAGTAAAAGTATCAATACTGCAATGTAGAAATACAAGAATTACAAGTAAAAGTCCAGAATTCAAAATGTACTTGAGTAAAAGTACAAATGTATTGGTATAAAAATGTACTTAAAGTACAAAAAGTAGAAAGTACTCAATATGTACATTATGTAGAAGCCCTATTTGACAAGTTTTCAAATGTATAAAATGTATTAAAATCTTTTGAAAATAGTAGATCTACAAGCTCACAATGTGTCGCATCGCAAAGCATTGTGAGCTTAATTTAAACCGGCTATTTTCAAATGGCCGAAATGTAGGGTTGAAGTGGTTAAGGTATGTTTTGTAATAATAATCAAAATCTACAACGTAACCAGTAACTAAAGTTTTCAAATAATTGTAAAATTGTAGTGGAGTAAAAGTATAATATTTGCCTTTGAGATGTAATGGAGTAGAAGTAAAAGTACTGAAAATTGGAAATACTCCAGTAAAGTAAAAATACCTCAAAATTGTACTTAAGTACAGACAGTACTTGAGTAAATGTACTTAGTTACTTTACACCACTGATTACGTTATTCGTTGTGAGAATAGCCTACGTTTGGGGGAAATGTTAAAATGTTAAAGCATATTGTGACAGTCAATCATTGCTGTATAGGCCTACAGACTATAAAGTGTTTGTTCAGTAACAGAGGTCTTCCCGTCTCTCCAGCTCTTTAATAAACAGAAAATACATTTTCAGGTAGTGTTCCAGTTACAATTTTGTCTGCTCGTTTCTTTGTGTTGTCACTTCCAATTTCACTTGTTTACCCTGTCTCCTGTGTGAGTTCTCTCTCCTGGTTGGATAACATTGGTATCCTGACCTGAAAATGCATTTTCTGTTTACAAAAGAGCTGGAGAGACATAGAGACTCCTGTTGCTGAACAAACACTCTATAGCAATGAGTACTGTACTATCAGAATATAGAGCTGTTTAACACTGTTGCTGAACAAACACTATAGCAAGAGTGCTATCAGAATATAGAGCTATTTAACACTGTTACTGAACAAACAGCAAAAACTCTATAGCAATGAGTAGTACTATCAGAATATAGAGCTATTTAACACTTTTACTGAACAAATTTAACACTCTGTAGCTAAGAGTACTATCAGAATATAGAGCTATTTAACAATTATTTTAACAAAGGAAAATCACTGAGTGATGAGTGTTTTGGTACAGCAGGGGAAGCTCCATTCAGTGCTCTGTTATGTTGAGTTGGTTTTGTAAACATTTGTGCTGGGGTGTTTGTAAGTTTTGTTGATACATACTTTTGTTGAATTATTTACAATTCTCAAACAATTCCTATTCCTTATGAGCGCACTTCGTGAATATAATTAATGTGTCATTGTCTGACTTTTTAAAATGTTCATGTACAAACTGCAACACAACCCCCACCAGAAGGCACTGTTGTATCACATTTCAGTCCAAACAGTTTAGTCAGTCATAAAATAAAGGTACCATACTACTCATGCTAGTCCTGAAACATGATTGTCATACCATGTCAGTGATGGCGCTACTTGCTCCTGTTTAATGAAAATTCTACATTTACATTCATTACATCTACATAAACGTTAACATTTCAAATATAAAGTGCTGACGTGCCCGGCCACGGATGTTATAAGTTAAAGCGCATGGGTCTAAATACCCGTATATTATGTATTGTTCAATAAAACGCTTTTTAATCCGATTGCCGGCCATTTCTTCAGAATTTTCTCCATATGCTTTCAACTACGCGCCCTTATCGGTTGGGAGGTGTGTTGCACTCTGATACATTATCAGGAAAAAATGGCCGCCGATCGGATTAAAAAGCTTTTTTATTGAACAATACGGAAGATACGGGTACTTATACTTAGACCCATGCGCTTTAACTTGTAACATCCGTGGCCGTGGGGTCATTACTTTATATTTGAAATCTGAACGTTGTTTGTAGATGTACTGGTTGTAAATGTAAAATTTTCACACAAGTAGCGCCATGACGCTTGTGACAGACGAGCATCATGTGAACCATGGCGCTCATGTCTTATGAAGTCCACTGTGGCACTGACTGACCGAAAGTTAAACGCGACATGCTCAGCTCATTAAAGGAGTAGTAGTTCACCCCAAAACAAAAAGGTATTTTCTATCAATTACACACAACATGAGGCCTTGATTGAAGCACTCTATTTGGAAAGACATGGAACGGAAGTACAATTCGCAATCATAGGTCCTCTAAACTGGATCGCTCATACAAGCACAATGGCTTGTTTCAATGTATGAATGGCTTATTTATTAATGTATTTAATTTACCTTGGCTCAGGAATGCGACAAAAACAAAAACAAATCTCCATGAATTCAAGGCTTCAGTTCATGGGGTGTGTAATTGATAGAAAATAAGTAAAATAAATATTTTTGCCCCATTTGAAACCTCTCCCTCCGCTACCGCTCCGAGATGAGGTCCCAGGTAGCTCGTTACCGTTTGAGCAGGACAGTTCCGAATATTTTCCACTATGCATGATTATTACCCTTTTCCGCTCATCGTATCCAAAAAGTAAAGGTTTTCCGCACTGCTCTCCGATGTTTTAACTTCTAGCGGAAAAGAAAATCTAACTGACGGGTTGAAGCAAGCGTTTAAATCGCTTAAAATGTCAGCATGTGGCCTTGTTTTCCCAAAGCAATCTTATGGGAGCTTATACTGCGCATGCGGACGGGGGTTGACTGGCCACAGGCTGACATTTTAAGCGATTTAAACGCTTGTTGCAATCTGTCCGTTAGATTTTCTTTTCCGCTAAAAGTTAGAACATCTGAGAGCAGTGCAGAAACCCTTTACTTTTTGGATACGATGAGCTGAAAAGGGTAATAATCATGCATAGTGGAAAATATTCGAAAATGTCCTGCTTAAACTGCACCGAGCTGCGTGGAACCTCATCTCGGTGCTAAATAGCGGAGGCAGAGGTTCCTATTGGAGCTAGGTGAAAAACGCGGAAGTAGAAATTGTGTGTGTGTGTGTGTGTGTGTGTGTGTGTGTGTGTGTGTGTGTGTGTGTGTGTGTGTGTGTGTGTGTGTGTGTGTGTGTGTGGGCGTGCGTCTCCGCGTGCGCGTTCGTACGGGGTGTAGACGCTTCAGCAGACATACAGACCGACAGACAGTAGTGTCTCAGTATTTGTGAATAAAGGAATCGGATTCGCACCCCCGGCCAGCCAGGCAGACGGACGGACGGACAGACGGTCTCACCGACATGGCAGGACGGCTACCGGCGTGCGTGGTGGACTGCGGCACCGGGTCAGAACATCATTAATAACCATATTTATACCACATTTATAGCATTATTATGAAGGACTGTCACTGTGTGTGTGTGTGTGTGTGTGTGTGTGTGTGTGTGTGTGTGTGTGTGTGTGTGTGTGTGTGTGTGTGTTTGTTCATTTAGCCACCTAGCATGCTAACATAAGAGTCACAGTTTTTGTCATTTTTTTCTCCCGTTCATTGTCGAAATATGAAACCATAACGGGTCCAAAAAAATATAGTTATTATCAAAGCTAATGAGGACAATAATAATCTCCAAATGAATGAAGCGTTTAGCACCAATAAGGCTTTGATCTCACAACAAGCTTCTGTGCAACAATGACAATGTTTTGATTGGTGTGACAATTAACGATCAACGGGTTGATTCGTTTATTTATGAATAATTTAGTATTTCTCTTAAATCTCGTAGCCTAAATTAAAAAAAAACATATTTGTATTTGGGACTTCCATCTTCCTGCGATACCAAAAGCTCAGTGCAAAGTAAACCCAGGCATTAAATAAGAGTCTTATTTAGACAGACATTATTCATTGTATGAAGCTCATGTTTGTCAGTTTAAGTTATATTATTATGATTTTGGTTTGTAATTAATAAATTATAAATATATATATTTTTCTCTGCACGGTGTTTTGTGAGCATGCGCAGAGCCACTTCCTACGTGTGTACACACTTCCTCATTCAGGCAGTTCAGTCCATATATGGACTGGAGTGATCTGGCTGTTCCATCACTTCTCTATTTGACACAGTGGTGGAAGAAGTACTCACCATGTTTTACTTTAGTAAAAGTATCAATACACAATACAATCAATGTGTAGTTACAAGTGAAATTCCAGTATTCAAAATGTACTTTGAGTAAAAGTGCAAAAGTTTTGGCATCAAAATATACTGCAGAATGTCCCATTTCACAAGTTCAAAATGTTTAAGAAATCTTCTGAAAATCTCCGATCTACAAGCTCAATTGTGAGTTGGTGCTATTTTCAACTGGCCGAAATGTATATAGGGCTGAAGTGGTTAATGTATGTTTTGTAATAATAGTCAAAATCTACAAAGTAACTATTGGTCACTAAAGTTTTCATATAATTATAGTGGAGTAAAAGTACAATATCTTTCTCTGCGATGTAGTGGAGTTGAAGTAAAAGTGCAGAAAAGTGGAAGTACTCCAGTAAAGTAAAAATACCTCAAAATTGTACTTGCGTACAGTACTTGAGTACATGTACTTACAGTACTTACGTTACTTTCCACAACTGTCTATTTGACAAAATAACCATGATCTTTTTGAGCACTTATGCTACTGATTGCTTTTTAAGTTAATTGTATAATCGAGAAGCGTATTTTCTTGGATTGTTTTTGTGATTTTTTTTGTTAACAAATTGGCAGAAGAAGATAATCGACTAAATCGATTAGTCTGATTATTGATTAAGCACTTAAGCCCTACTTATCCTTAATCGATTATTTGGCTAGTTTGATTAAGTGTGGCACCCATTGAAGAAACTACAAAATAAATGTACATTTGAAGAACGCTAAGACATGTGAAATTGATGCAGGCTATTGATTTGTTGAGTTTATCCAGATGATATAATGAATTTTAAGTGGATTCCTTGTGTGTTGCTCTAAACAGAGATGGCCCTGTCTTTGCAGATATTGGCAGGCGGGTTGTGCTGGCTTTGCTCTGCATTGCTTGCATGTAGTGACTTGAACTCTTCACTCCTCTCTTACGTTGCATTCCTCTCCATGGTCCCCCTGCTTGCCTGTCTTTCTGTCTGTCTGTGCGTCTCCCTCCCTGCCTGTCTGCCTTTCTGCCTGCCCTCGGCTTGTTAGATAAAATAGTCTGTAGCAGTGGTTCTCAAACATTTATGTGGAGGTCTGGAGGAGGACCCCCCAAGTTGATATTATTTGGTTGATTGAGTTTATTAGGATCACGATTAAATGATGCATAACATCAGTTAATCTTCCTGGGGTTTTACTGAGTACTTACTTGATTCTGAACCATTCTGATTGTAGGAAACCTGTACCACATTGCGTTGTGGTATTGGTAATCAGAGTACTGTGGAGTGCTGAGACAGCCTGTTATTGTTGGCCTAGAAGGCAGAAGTTTGTGTGAGTCAGACGAGATGGTCTGAGGTCCACTTCCTCTCTCATCTCACCCTCTCAGCTCACTACTATTATTATTACAGCTGATTTCTATGACTTTGCAACAAAAGAGCAGTTCTAATCAACTTACAGCGACATTTATAGAAAATGGAAAATATGTATGTGGAAAATTCAGTACAGGCATTGGAAGTTTATTTGTGTCTTTCAGCATTGTAAAGCAGTGGCTCTCAAAACGTTTTCATGGCAAAGACCCCAACATTTATATGTATTTGGCTGCGGATCCCCATCTGAAACGTTATGTGCCATGAACACCCAGAACCTTTTTGTGTTGAAACAATTTGGAATTATTCCAATTTCTAAAATATTTCGTTAAATATTGTTCTAAACAATTCCAAAATAGCAGATCTAAAAGCTCACATCGTGTTGCTGAGCTTGAAGATCAGCTATTTTTCAATATTATACAAAGTATAAAATAGGGTTAAAGTGGTTAAACTGATTGCGATGTACGATATATTAACACATTTGGCTGGGGATCCCCTGGAACCCCTTCAAGGACCCTGGCCCTGGGAGTCCCTGGACCCCACTTTGAGAACCACTATTGTAAAGCATTCACAAACCGTCTCCTCCGTAGGTCTTTAATGTGTGTCATTTGCAGCAAAGAATCAGAATAAGTTGTATTTGTCACATCACTGGTTTACATAGCGGATGTGGTTGTGAAAGCAGAGATACATGATATTTAGAATGTTGGCATACTTTTCTGGTGTTTACTACTACTGCACATGTAAATAAACACATTAAGCTCTAGTGTTGAATTGTGTCACTATTAGTCTTGCGTGGCCAGACTGTTGCCTCCCACAATTTTCATACAGTCTGGGAGTCGGAAGCTCTGATCATGATCAGAATATAAAGGGGATGTGAAGCCTTCTCCCCACTTCCGTTTCGTCTTTACAGTTGGCAAATTTATCCTAATATAAATCAAAATCATCTAAGTATATATAGCTAGCTGCTTAGCAGAAATGGAAATTAAAAAATAAAATGTAAAGATATTTTTTAAATATATTTCGGGAGGTGTTGTTCTATATACTAGCATCAGAGATTGTGGAATAGTTGTCTGGCTACGCGAGACTGTCACTATGGACGTGTAGACTAGAGGAAGTGACATTATCAAGGAGTATTGCATATTAACAATTGTACCATGAATAATATTGTGATGAGATGACACTTCAGTTGTGTGACATTACTATAGCAGAGCCTGCATGTTGTGAGTCATCATGCACGCGTTGGTCTAAACCTCCATCAGACAAAATGTGCAACATCATCAGGATTAGTTTACATGAGGAAACACTACATCTTAGCTTAGGCCACTCTGAGCAAACAATGAAGGTGGAGTCACCTCATCCTTCCTGAGCAAACTTTCATAACTGAGAAGAAATGCAAACATTAGTTAAGTGTCCCAGCAGCACAGATAAGAACTGTCACCACCATCATGACATTTTAGATGACAATGCATTTTTGCAAAGGAAATATACACGCAATCCACTTACTCAGATCATGCAGGTGCCTTGGGACGGTATCTCATATTAACCATTAATGAAGAAAAATCCCGCCCACACTGAAATGGATTCAAACACTGATGTTTCGGTCCCTCTGGTCCCCTTGAAGAATGTCAAGAAGACACTCTTGATGGTGAAGAGCAGTGTGCGCCTGTGCGGGATTAATTGTCATACAAATAATTGCCATTAATGATTTAATTGGCATTGCATGTTGGAACATAGAAATACAAATTACAGCTCTGTTTGCCTTTTTTAGGTTTATCAAAACAAAAACTGCACAAGGCTGTATACTAAAATAATAAAGGATTAAGGATTATGTAACATAATTGTTATAATAATAATTTGATTAGCTCATATACTTGGGATCAGGCGATTATGTAAAAATTATGAGAGGCCTAACTTACTTACTGCCCTTTATGCTGGCTGGCATGTACTCTAGTGCAGCAACAAAGGATGTCCACTCATGTCTGTTCTGGGCCAGTGTTTATTTCTTTATTTGAAAAGGATCCCCATTAGCTGATGCTTTTGATTAGATTTTTTTGCCATGGCAATCAGTTAGAATAGTGTCTTCATAGTAGTTGCCCAGGTGAGATGCAGGGTCTTCAGCTCTCCCTCCACTGTCCTACGGCAGGTGTTCTTGGGTCGGCCTCTTTCACGTTTGCCGTCTGGTGTCCAGTGAAGGGCAGTTGGGGTGATGTTGTCCTGCTCTCTACGGATGACATGCCCGATCCTTTCCCACCACTCCCTTCTCATAAGGATGGTGGCCATGTTTTCCTGTTTACACAGTCTAATAAGATGTTGGTTGGAGATGGTTTTGGGCCAGAATATTCTCTGTATTTTCTGTAGGCGTTTTTGGTGTGAAAGGACGACAGTTTGAGGGGATAACTCCTTGCAACAAAACAGGTTTAAGGCCAGTCCACACCAATGCAACTAGTCGCAACTCCTTGCAACAAAACCGTTTTAAGGCCGGTCCACACAAATGCAATCTCCTTGCAGCTGCCATTGGGGATAATGGTTGCAAGTAAGTTGCATGTTGCAAGGAGTTGCATTGGTGTGAACTGTCCTTTAACACATTCTGAACCGTATAGCAGGGTAGAGACAGGACGCAGCTCTGGTCAGAGGCCTGAGCACTAAGCAGCAGAG
The DNA here is from genome assembly GCF_963454915.1 of Gymnoscopelus microlampas. Classification (NCBI taxonomy): domain Eukaryota; kingdom Metazoa; phylum Chordata; class Actinopteri; order Myctophiformes; family Myctophidae; genus Gymnoscopelus; species Gymnoscopelus microlampas. Next base: position 8,434,330 of record NC_139954.1, on the reverse strand, counting down.
ACGGAAATGACAAGATGCGATGAAACAAAATCGAGCTTGGGACGTTGATTAAAGGCTACTGCTGAACCTCCATTGATCTCATAAACATGTCTGGTTGACTCTGTGTAGTGTGTAGTAGTAGTAGTAGGTCTACTAGCAGGACTGTGTGGCTGTAGTGTAGTAGGTCTACTAGCAGGACTGTGGTTGAGGGAGGCTTGTTGAGGCAGGTGAGATGTTCAGACAGGCTGGGACTGTTCTGTGGAATGAAGGGCAATGCTCTGACTCCATGATACAGTAGCATTTGTCACCATCATGACATGTTGTTGACGATTATCGTACAAATGATTGCGAGTAACAATTGTGTTTTTGACATCGCACATTGGGACAAATAAAGATTACATTTCTGTTTGCCTTTTTCGCTTTGTAATAAAAACAAATGTGCAGGTCATGTAACTTAAATATACAAAGGAATGACTGACAATGACCGGTACCAATGATCAAAAGAAATAATGTACTTCAAAACAGGCCATGCTGTATATTTAATAATTTTACATTTTCAAAATATTTTCTGAAATAGCTGATCTGCAATTTTTTAAAGTTGCTTGATTCAATATTTAGATATTGATTGATATCTCCCTCTATATACGTTCAAGACATTGTGAAAATAACCGATCTACAGGCTTAAGTGGATAACTCATAATATCGTCTCTGTCGGGTGAAAACCTCATGTGTGCAAAACTGTTACTTTTCAGGATGAAAATTCAAAAATAGCAGATCTACAAGCTCAAAACGTGTCTCTTGGCGCCACGTTTCGAGCTTGCAGATCTGCTGTTTTGACACTTTTGTGTGATGCTGTAGTATCAAGTAGGGCATTCATTTACGAAAAAACACAAAAAGTTTAAATACGGAGAGAAGAGGTTTCTCCCCGACAGCAACAATATATTGTTCTATACGTTTGGGTCCCAGTAAGACCCCAAGATGTCTCTTTTTGGGTCTGGGGCTGAAACCGTTTGAGAAGCCGTGATGTAAGCAGATTAAGGTGGCAGTGTGTCCTGTCCGCGCCCCCTGGGCCCTGAGAGCAGGAAGCATGTAGTCTGCCCACCAGCCTTACATCTGGCCAGCATGTGCCCCAGAAAACCACACACACACACACACACACACACACACACACACACACACACACACACACACACACACACACACACACAACCACAGCACAGGCTGAAAGAGGCAGTGGTGGAAAGTTACTAGGTACATTCACTCAATTACAACATTTACATTTACTTAATTAATAATTTACTCTACTTACTTACTTTTACTTGTAACAATAGTATTTCTACATTGTGGTATTGCTACTTTTACCTAAGCAAAAGAGAATCTGAGTGCTTCTTCCACCACTGTAAAACCTCCACACTCATTCACACACACAACCACAGAACAGGCAGTAAAAAGCCTCCCTTTGATCCTCACATGTTGAAGGTATGTCCCTCAGTGTCTATGGAGGTGGTTAAAGGGGTGTTTCTGTGAAAAGGAGGAAAAATAGAGTAGTGGTTCTCAAACGTTTTCAGGTCAAGGACTGTCTCTCCTACATTGTCTCCCTCTCAGCTTTCCTACTGGATAATAAAGAGCATGGCATAAGGCCTCAGTGTAAATATTGTACAGGTGTTTATAAAGTTGCATAGTACAGTTCCAGAAATTAGAATGAAGTCTCATTAGGAAATCATTAACAATCAAAAACCAAATGATCCACAGGCATGAGAGAATCAGTTCCACAGAATGCTGGAAAGCCTTATTTTATACTTGGTTGTACAATGGTGTGATGCAAACATGTGATGCAAACATTGCAGAGCTACAAGCTGTGAGCATGTAGAAACTAATCTGAGAGATTAGTTTTCGCCCTAAAAGTAAGAATGTTTTGTAATGACATGCATGTGATATTTCATGTGACAGTGAGTGATAAGTCATTGTTTTTGTCTTTCAGATACACAAAGATAGGATATGCAGGGAACTCAGAGCCTCAGTTCATTGTACCTTCATGTGAGTATACTTATACTGGTCACAATGGAGCATACTGGTGGTCACAATGCTAAATTGTGCATTTCTGTAGCGCTTGTATTAACAGTTTGCAAAAAGTACAGAGGTACAGTTATACAATAATGCTAAAAGGATGAGACAAAAAAACCCAGAGGGCTTGTTTCCATTGTGGTCCTCTGTATTCAATTCATCAAGGATGAACAAGGTTTGCAGCCGACAGCTACGATATGCATTACATTCACACAGTGATGGTGGAGGAAACCCTTCAAGGCACCAACCTGCTCATCAGGAGCTGTTAGGGGTTAATTCATTTTCTTGCTCAAGGACATTTGCATGTAGACACGCAGCCAGGAGGAGCCGGGGATCGAACCGAGAACCTTCCGATGCAAGATGGCCGCTCTACCCCCCCTGAGCCACTGAATTCTTATCACAGTGACCATTTTGACTGATGACAAGGAACTCTTCCTCTTTCTCTCTATCAGAAAGAGGAAGTTCACCAGGTCAACAGATAAAGGCCTTGTTCCCTATTTAACCACTTAATCCCTGTGTACTTTGTTGACCGGGGTCCCCCAGGACTCTATACTTGGTCCCCTCCTTCTTTCACTCTACACCAAATTTCTTTGCTGAAAATAGCCGATATACATTGGCGATTTTCGACGCATGTTTGCCTATTATGACAGAATAGGGACGATTGGGTCCCATCGGGCGGCAGTGGCTCAGGAGGTTAGGGCGGCCGCTTGAGAAACGGAAGGTTCCCGCTTCAATCCTGGGCTCTGATTGATAGATTGATTGAATACTTTCTGCACAAGTACAGTCAGACATTTAGGCTAAAAGGATAACACAAAAAAAAGTCCTGGGGACTTGTTTCCATTGTGGTCCTATGGCTCCCCCTGCGTTACTGTCTAAGTGTCCTTGAGCAATACACTGAACCCCTAATTGCTCCCAGGCTGGTGCCTTGCATGGTTTCCTCTGCCATCGGTGTGTGAATGTAATGCACATTGTAAAGCGGTTTGGATAAAGGCGCTATATAAATGTATAATTTAACATTTACCATATGTCAAATGTGGGTTAAATCCTCAGAAAAATCTATCTGTGATCAATAAACTAAAATAGCTTTACATTACCTTTTTCTTTGCTTTATTTTTGCCCTCATTTAGTATTCCATATCCTATGAATTATTCATATGCTCCACCAGAACATTAGGTAATCAAAGAGAATATACGGCAAATGCACCAACGAAAATAAGGCAGTCACTTATTTGTTTGATGACTACCCCAACGCTACACAAGCTAACAATGTAATAGTTATAGAATAATCAGATAACCCCACAAAACCCTGTTTCATGCACAGATGAGCTGTGTGTTTTTTTTTAAACATTAGCAACATATGGTCTTTATCAGTTCAAAATGTCAACTAGTTTGAGAGATCTCTCTCTCAGGTGCGGTTTGTAGTGACAGATCATTGTTTTTTTTAAGGTATCGCCGTCAAAGAGTCGGCCAAGGTGGGCAGGACGGTGACGAAGGGAGTGGAGGACTTGGATTTCTTCATCGGAGACGAGGCGATAGACAAACCCTCGTACTCCACCAAGGTACCTGAACGAACACACACACACACACACACACACACACACACACACACACACACACACACACACACACACACACACACACACACACACACACACACACACACACACACACACACACACACACACACACACACACACACACACACACAGACAGTCCTACCAGGGAGTAGTGGTCCTCTAGCTCGGCTAGACACACTACTGCTGTTTACATTCACAAAATAACATTTCCCATGCCCCTGACAGCTGTGTGTGTGTGTGTGTGTGTGTGTGTGTGTGTGTGTGTGCGTCTACACGTGCACGTGTGCATGCTCTCTGTTCCTCACATAGCCTAACCATCTCAGTAACCGGTTCAGTTCCTCTGTTTACATTCTCCACAGGTAGATAATAAAGGGTATTGTGTATATTACATGTTGAGCATCAAATGGATCTTTTCCACTACAAGGACTAAAAGCCGTGTTGTGAAACATATTTATTTTGTTTCCGTTACTCTATGGCTTGGTTTAAGATAAGGTTCTCAGAAACTAATTTGGGCCTTGCTCAGTAGGTGGTACTAACTCAGAATTCATCATTCTGAAACTTTAAAAAAATAGCTGAACTACAAGCTTACAAAGCGTTTGCGATGTGAGCTTGTAGATCGGCTATTTCCCCTTCTTTTATTACTTGCTGTATTTTAATGACGTGCAAAGTATCACTGAACTTCACGGGTTCTGGAAAGGTTCAGGTTATGGAAGGTTCTGGGTTATAAGGTTCATAAGATGGTGGTTGCTGCTGATGCAGTGAAGCACCTGCATGCATGCAGGCAGGAATTCATGTTCCTATCGCGCTCAGAAGTCATGATTTATTAAACCAATGTGTGAGCTACAGAGCTGCTGTTCATGTTTACACTGCAGCCTGCTAAAGATAACGGAGTCACCTTACGACTCACTAGTCACGACTCACTAGTCACTCTCTAAAATCTAAATGCTTCACTCAACAGAGACTAGGGACGATGTCTCAGCTTTTTTTGTTAAAACTGTCTGGAAACATTTAACGTCGACATTTGGCGTCGTAATGGCAGATTTTACACTTGGTTGCATGCTGAAAATAGCCGATCTACAAGCTTGTAGATCTAGTAGTTATATAGACGATAGTTATTTGTTTGACGAAATTGTCAATATATTTAGTCTTAGTTTTAGTCATCATAGCTTAGTTTTTATTTAGTTGTTTAGTTTTTGTCAGTGAAAAAAGGTAGTCGACCAACATTTTTCATCATAGTTTTAGTCGACGAAATCAACACTGGTGTGCACTGAAGAAAGATTCACTTTTTAGATATTTGATATTCATTTGATCAGACACGCCCCCCCCTCCTAAATTTTAACCATTTTAACCATGTTAGACTCATTCAAAACACCATGACCAGTAAAACGATCCCAGAAGTGTTTTAAAGTGAAATACCCCTCCCACTTGATAACATGAAGCTGTTCTGAATGACTGATTGTTTGCCTGTGCCCTCTAGTGGCCGATCCGTCATGGCATCGTGGAGGACTGGGACCTGATGGAGCGATTCATGGAGCAGGTCATCTTCAAATACTTGAGGGCCGAGCCAGAGGACCACTACTTCCTACTGGTAAGACTGTGTGTGTATCGTGTTGATTAATTAAACTAGAAAAACAGTTACTGTTTTTGATCGGCTGCCCATTTGATCTGTATATGGACACTTGTTTTACATCCAAACTTATGAAATATCAGCATTATTTGATTTGATTATTGGTACCGGTCATTGTCAGTCATTTCTATGAACAATTTAGTTTTTGTTTTTTGACTTGTCATATCGGCCCTGTGCAATCTGACTTTACAAGTCTAAAAGCCAAACAGAAATGTAATTTTGATTATGTTCCAATGATCCATGTGCCAAAAACACAATTAGATCGGAAATCACAATTATTTGGATGACATCTAATCATCAACTAAACTTTTGTGTGTGTGTGTTGTACAGACGGAGCCGCCACTCAACACTCCAGAGAACAGAGAGTACACAGCAGAGATCATGTTCGAGTCCTTCAATGTACCAGGACTCTATATCGCAGTGCAGGTGACCACACTGAACCCCAGCCAAACAGACACAAAGCATTGTTTGGGGAAAGACTATATGCCGGGTGCAAAAATAGCAGTGCAATTACTTTATGACTTAAGTAGAAGTCAGATGTCATGAATTGCATGTTAAGCACAATGACACACAGTTTTGGGTTGTCTAGTTACCTTGTAATGATGTAATGAACTTGGAGAGACTTCGTTGATTAGAAACTGATATTCCAAAAATAGTCTTCTCATTGAATTACATTACGCACTGAAGCCACTCTTTTAGCACATAAATGAATGCAAACAAAGCTGATTCTGCCAATATATAACATAACAAAAACCTAATGGGGTATTAAAAAGATGTTCCAACTGTCAGACCCGGGCTAGATCCGTGGAGCCAGATCTTAAAACAGTAAAATCAACAGGGTAAATAAAATTCTGTTACCAGGTTTTGTGATGTTCTATATTGGCAGAATATGTTTTGTTTGTGTTAATTTATGTGCTGAAAGAGTGACTTTGAGAGCTGTTTCACCGTACAGCGTAACTCAACGAAGAGACTATTTTTGGATGGATTTCTAATCAATGGAGCAATGGAACAATATATCTCACCAGTTGGACTACAGTAGGTGGCTAGTGACTTTGGCCAGTTTCACTTTCAAAACCTTTACATCATGCATGTCACACAAACAGAATGCGATGCGTTTTGTTGATATAACAAGTTTGTTCATATAGAGTCCTATCCACAAATCCACCATTTAACTTCCACAATCCACATAATCAAAACCATTGGTGTTCGAACCAACATCATCTCGGATCACACGCTCCATGCAGATGTGGAAGGAAAATGGACAAAGTCACTGGCCACCTACTGTAGTTACATCATGACAATGTAACTACACTAATGCTCTAACAAAGTGTCACTGTTCTTTAACATGCAGCAAAGTAACATTACGTGTGTGTGTGTGTGTGTGTGTGTGTGTGTGTGTGTGTGTGTGTGTGTGTGTGTGTGTGTGTGTGTGTGTGTGTGTGTGTGTGTGTGTGTAGGCTGTGTTGGCCCTAGCAGCCTCCTGGACGTCCAGACAGGTTGGTGAGAGAACGCTGACAGGAACCGTCATCGACAGTGGAGACGGAGTCACTCATGTCATCCCTGTGGTGAGTCTCTGTCTGTCTGTGTGTCTAATAGACTGACTGTCTGTCTGTCTGTGAGTCTAATAGACTGACTGTCTGTCTGTGAGTCTAAGAGACTGACTGTCTGACTGACTGACTGACACTGGTCTGAGAATAATTCTGGTCTGATGAGGGTGTTTCAGATCCAGGAGTCATTAGGGTGGTGGTGCCTACATTGAACTTTAAGTTAAAGTGTGGTGTAAGTGACATTTCTGTGGTTGGATTGGTTTGATTCCCAGTGGCTTTTCCCGTCTCTCTGCAATGTCCTGAAAAACACTGACTCCTGGTATTTCCAGCTGACGTCGGTGTGAGAGAGAGAGAGAGAGAGAGAGAGGCTAGCGAGGGAAGGAAACATGAGTCAGCGTTCCTCTGACCTGCTGACTCGTTAACAACACCAGCTGAATGAATACACAGCAGCACCCTGAAATGGAAACTATTACTGTACATGTTCATCTGACCACCTGCTTTGATGTGCTGTGACATCAACATCCTTCTGCTTTTATATATAAACCTTTATTTTGCCAGTAAAAGAATACAGAGACCAAACATATTTTTTCAAGTATGTTCCTTAATTTTTAATCCCCTCCCCTCTCTCTTTCTTTCTCTCTCTCTCTCTCTCTCTTTCTCTCTCTCCCCAGGCGGAGGGTTATGTCATTGGTAGCTGTATTAAACACATTCCCATCGCAGGTCGTGACATCACCTACTTCACGCAGCAGCTATTGAGGGAGCGCGAGGTTGGCATCCCTCCAGAGCAGTCTCTGGAGACAGCCAAGGCCGTCAAGGTAGGTTTATCCCCTGACTACATTTCCCATCAGCCACCTTGGCCGACGACCAATGAGACTGCAGTTGTGCGGTCCTGATGTCAGACCCATGATTTTTCATTAACACTAGAACCCTAACATCCATAACATCCATACTCTTTTTTGGGGGGGCGGGGGGGGGCATTAGCATTTTGAGCTTGTAGATCAGCTATTTTTGGCAAAGAGATTTGGTGTAGATGGGAAAATAAAAGCGGTCCAAGTACAGAGCCAACTCAGTTAAGTTAATGTCAGGTTAATGATGACAAAGTACTCTAGGTATACATGAAAGTGTTATTTTAATGGGCATTTAAACATGTGGAGTTCAAAAATAGTAAAAGTAGCAGATCGACAAGCTTAGAACACGTCGCTTCGCGCCACGTTTCGAGCTTGTAGATCTGCTACTTATGATGCTTTTGTCGGTTTGTGCGATGCTGTAGTATGATCAAGTACGGCATTAATTTACGAAAAAACACAACAACTTAAAATATGGAGATGAGAGGTTTCTGCCCGACAGCAACAATATATTATGTACTAGGTAACTTCCATGTACTGAATGGCGTGTAATGTAGAGGTTTCCCTCCTTCACGTTGTGCTTCATCAGGAGCGGTACAGCTATGTGTGTCCAGACCTGGTCAAAGAGTTCAACAAGTACGACACGGACGGGTCCAAGTGGATCAAACAGTACACCGGCATCAACGCCATCAACAAGAAGGAGTTCACCATCGACGTGGGCTACGAGCGCTTCCTGGGACCCGAGATCTTCTTCCATCCTGAGGTACGAAACACCACCACACCTTACATCACCCGTTCCCAAATTATGTTTTTTTTATGGGTCACGGGTAATTATCACTTCTTTTAATATTTTTAAATTGTATTAAATTGTATTATTACAAAGAGAGAGGTCCCGTACACTGTTTAGAACTTGCAAAAAACGTTATTCAGTACACAACGTTTCGGTAGATCTTCATCAGGATAAGATAAGTCCCAGACGGCGTGCACGACCTCTCTCTTGTGTGCATTTGAACCTTCTTTTTTTGTCCTACTCACCTGTTGTCAACCATCGGCCTTCTTTTCAAACTGTATTATTACAAATATTTAAAAAAATATTATAATTTTTCAAAAGAACAAATTTCAAAGAAAAAAGACCCACATACATTTAAAAAATCTTTTAGAAATATTGAAAATAGCAGCTCTCAAGAGCTTGTGAGCTTGTAGATCTGCTATTTTCTCTATTTTTAAAATGGGGCTTAAGTTATTAATTTAAGAACCAAGGTTATTATAGTTTTTTAATTTAAATTTGTTTTTATTTCAGATAACTAAATGTATGTTCTAGTTTTTGTTATTTTGTTTTAGAATGAGACATTTTTGTCTGTTTTTGTGTCCTTCCAGTTTGCCAACCCTGACTTCACCCAGCCCATCTCTGAGGTGGTGGACGAGGTCATCCAGAACTGTCCCATCGACACCAGACGTCCTCTGTACAAGGTCAGCCTTCAACTCTTATAACGAGGCTGTTATAACCTAAAGTGTCCAAAACGGTTCCTTTTCAGGAAATGGAAAAAAAAGTGTTCTTTCCAATGGATCCAATGTAGTTTAGACACAAGCTCTTGTTAATAATTTCCATTGGTTCAATATTTATTAGAACCCACTCATAGAATCTTTTACTTTCAACATTTTCCGAAAGTAGGGTGATGCGTTCAGCGTTGTGAGCTTGTAAAAAGAAACAACACAAAAAGTTGAAACATGGAGATTCAAACTTTCTACCCGACAGCAACGAGTTGATTACGTCACAATCTGTTTATTTGACAGGTATGTTCTCATGCAAGGCATTTGATGCATTTATCTCGCACTGAGGAAGGAAAAAATATACATACTGTACAGCAGAGGAGAGAAAGCAAAAGTTTAAAATGTAATGGCACAGTATATTATTATTATTATTATTGTGTCTGGTATAACTCGTATGAACCATTTAAGCCCTATACTTTGTTGTATGTTGAATAGCCGATCTGCAAGCTCACATGTAGGAGTGTGATCACACTGGAGTGAAATCCCTACTTGGGGTGAGGGTGACACCTAACTTAACCTGCCTGTTGGAAGCAGGACTGCCTTCATTGCAAGCTTTAGTGAGAGAAAAGCAAGCCAGGTTCTTCACCAAAATACAGCAGCGTCATGGCATGCTTCTGATGCCCCCTTGTGGCGTGTTCTTCAATTACCAATTACCAAGTCATGTATTCTCACTTAACTGAGATAATGGAGAAACAAGATCATATTGAGAGGGACCGAAGGCACATGATTAATAAACTGCAAGCCAAAGAGGGAACAAGATATAAGACCTACCGAGCCATCAACCCAGATATATCTGTTCATCCACTCTATACCAGCACCAGCGGTACATTTTACATTGATTTCTATTTGAGGATAACCTTTACACTGTTTCGGTTGTAGGCTGCGTGTGGAAATGGCGAGGTGTTGAGTATTTTAATGTATTGTACGTTAATGTTTTTATTCATGAGTTTTCGACTGTTTGGACCAAATGTTTTATACAATTTGTCTCAATAAAGTAACTTACTAACTAGGCAGCCATGCGAGGCAGTGTGACCGTATATATTGGCTATGTTTGCTATTTTTTTAAATAGGCCTTGTTTGTTTGAAAGTAGTCAAAAATGTGAAACAAGTCATAACTTGCATTTTTTGGGTCATATTTTCACAAATTGACAAAAATAGTCAAACATTTTCACGATTTGTTTTATCATCGAGACGGCAGTGTTCTTTGGCAGTGCACCACCCACTGATTGGTTTGGTCACCTGTTCAGCAGGCAGGGATTCCTCTGCATTGGTTTTTGATTGATTGATTGAATACTTTATTAGTCAGAAATGTAAACAGCACGTTGTACAGTCAGACATTAAGGATAAAAAAGGATAACACAAAAAGGTCCTGGGGACTTGTTTCCATTGTGGTCCTACTGTATGTGTTCAATTCATCAACATAGCATTAAAATAACACAATAATACATGTCATCAACAAATACAACACACTACATGTACAAAGGAGAAAAAAGGAAAAACGGCAGCAGTGAATTCCTTTATATGGGAAATTGCATTTATCTCCCCTTGTGGTTTCCTGATAGGTGATTTTACAGGCCAATTTTGAAAGAAACCAGTGGTTTACATCTTTTAAGGGATGGTGTCAGGCCATTCCACATGTTGGTGGTTAGGTCAGAATCAACTTTATAATCACATCACAGGCTTACAGGTGTAAAGCAGTGGGTGAAATTTGTATTCGTGCAAACTCCATCGTTTTTGATATTTCCATAAAAAGGGAAGAAGAAGAGGGGGGGATGGCACAAACTGTATATCTATCCATCAGAGACAACAACATTGTTCTGTGTTGAGGTTCCTCCATGTTAAACATGTGTCTTGTCGTTCTATAGAACGTGGTTCTGTCTGGAGGTTCCACCATGTTCAGGGACTTTGGACGTCGTCTGGGCAGAGACCTGAAGAGATCGGTGGACGCCAGGCTGAAACTGAGTGAGGAGCTGAGCGGAGGCAAGCTGAAGGCAAGAGAAGTGGACTTTTATACTTTTTTATCGTTTTGTACACTACAGAACCACTTATATACACATTTATACACTACATAACCATATTTATAGATAGATACTTTATTTGTCCTTGCGGAAATTAATTTTGTGCCAAGCAGCCATCAGGATATAAAGAATTACAAAACATAACATAAATACAAAATACATAGACAGATCACACAATACATTGACAGTGCTACATAGCTCCTCTCTTACAGAGTGAAAACTAGAAAAGGCTACCAGTCATGATTCAAGAGGCATCACATTACATTTTATGCTGCACAGAACTGAGATGGGGCCTGTTTGTTCAGGAGTCCTATACTTGTAGGGACAAATGATCTTGAAGCCCTAGCCTGCAACATTGGCAGTGTGTACCGTCGTCCTGATGGTAAAAGGTGGTATTGACTGTATAACGGGTGCGTTCTATCCCTAGCAATAGCTCTCCCCTTCCTAAGCACCCGGGTCTCATACATTGCTGCCATACTCTCATGTCGTACCCCAGCTGTCTTGCTGGATACATTGATGATTTTATGGAGTTTGTTCTTATTAACCAATGAATGATAATGAGCCATACCAGGAAACAAAACAGTTTCAGTTATACACACATGTACACACTACAGAGCCATATTTATATACTACAGAACCATATGTATACACTACAGAACCATATTTATACACTACAGAACCATATTTATACACTACAGAACCATATTTATACACATGTATACACTACAGAACCATATTTATGCACTACACAACCACATGTATGCTGTATTTTGAATGGGTCTTTCAAACATTGAGTGTGTTAATTATTGTAGTACCTGCAGGATCCACTGTGTTTCATTCTATCATCCCATTCAGCAGCTCTAGTCTTTCCTTCATGATGTCATTTCAAACCACATTTTAATTTAAATGTGACTGTGTTGTTGTTTTTTTCTCCCCTCAGCCTAAACCCATTGATGTCCAAGTTATAACTCACCACATGCAAAGATATGCCGTATGGTTTGGAGGCTCAATGTTGGCGTCAACTGTACGTATCTGAAACATTTAACATACCATAAATACAGTGTATCATAGTAGAGCATTGACAATGTGCTTGTAGCTAGATAAGTCTGTATTTCATTAGATCACTTTAAGGGGCCGTGTTCACAGGAGGTATTTTATGAGCGCAGGAGTGCTTTGGATATCGTTGTAACTTGTTGTCGGGCAGAAACCTCTTATCTCCATATTTGAACGCCCTACTTGATCATACTACAGCGTCACACAAAAGCATCAAAAGAAGCAGAAGCGACGAGTTTTGAGCTTGTAGATCTGCTACTTTTTTCTTAATTCCTTTTAAACATCAAGATACATGTCATGTCTGTTGTGGAAGGCCTAACACTGGTGGATACAGTATCTATATAAATGCCCTAAGATGGTTGCACATAAGGGTCTCATGTAGCAACATGCTTCAATCATGATGTCCTGGCTTCACTGCATGTGTCAGAGGAGTCTGACCTCTCTACCTCCACTTCCTGAAGCTGTTTGAGGTCCGGTGTAAACAAAGGAAAAGTTTGACCGTACTGCATTCCAAGTCTACTTTCTTAATCTTTGAATTTGAATCCTGAAAAGTCACAGTTTTGGACATATGAGGTTTACACCGACAGAGAGGATATCAAGTTTATTGACACCCGCAATGTTCAAACCTATCTGTGCGCCAACGCACCAAGGTTGACCAGGTTGTGGTCACACACAACCAGAAGAAACAAACTTGACATTGATTGATTGATTGATTGATGTACTTTATTTAGTAAGACATGACATGAAACAGTACATGGAAGTACAATTCAAGTACAATTCACAATACAAGGTCTACTAAACTGGCGCTCCTCTCCAAAAGCGGAACTATTTTCAGCTTGAAGCGCTCTGAGTGCTGAGACAAAAAAACACTGGACGCCAAGAGCACTTAAACACGATGCTCGCTCAGCACTTTAAAGAGGAACGCTCCAGTGTGTCTTTAAAGGCCTAATGGTAGAAATGCATGGCAGAAAGGCACTGCCTGCTCAAAATAACACTTTCTGTGGGCCCCTAATATATAAACTTGTTAGAGATGATATATCTGTAGATTTGAATGTTTCTTCAATGTGTTTTGTTGATAATATAAACCCTAGTATGTATAATATTTCATTATACTTTATGAATAAGTTTTAGGATCAATTTGAGCTGAAGAGATCATTAACTGATACGTTTTAATCCTTTTTAAATGTAATACATTTACCTTATAACTTACATTTGTAAATAATATATGTACTTTGTTGTTTTTAAACAGTACATTTACTTTATACATTTTGAAATAACACATTTAAATAATTCCTTATGACTTTGTGTACCCACAGCCTGAGTTCTACCAGGTGTGTCACACCAAGAAAGACTACGAGGAGATGGGACCGAGCATCTGCCGTCACAACCCTGTGTTTGGATGCATGTCTTAACTCCACAGGGAGCGCTTATTTTGGTTTGGTTTGGGCGGGGGTCTGGGGTAGGTGGGCGGGGGATACAGGACAGGCAGGAACCATGGTTGTGGGTGTGTTTGTGATTTGCTCGAATATTGGCGATGTAAGATTCTCAGCGTTCATTTATCCATTTGTAACTCTCCATTTGTACTCGACCCTACGGGTCCATTTGGTTACATTTGTACGCTCTCAGAGTTAAATGAACACAGAGGATTTTACAGTGTAAGAAAGGAAAGAAAGAGACGTAGGAGGTTGATGGTAGACCAAACACACACCGGCTGGAAATTTATTGTGAATGTTCATTTCTTCTTTTGTCTTTTTTGTTTATTTTTTTTGTTTTGCTTTCTAAAACGAGGGGGAAAAACATGGTTTGTAAACCGAATAACATTTGTGGATCTGCGGAGCAACTAGCAGAATCTGAACGTGATGTTGATTATAAGGTTGGTGGTGGAAACTCATAATACCAGTAATATTGATGATAATAATAATAATAATAATAATAATAATGAATAATGACAGGACATCTGAACATATTATTTATGTTTATAGCAGCAGAGTCCAGGTGCTATCTGATGACTCTTGAGATCATGTGATCGACTTTAGAACATATTATTTTGTCTGCATTCTTTATTATTTTTTCCCCTGCTTCCGGTGCATTTCTCTGTATCACGCCAAGAACATGTTTATATTTCATACAATGTTTTTTATATGTAAAACGTAGGGTAATCAGGGGCAAACAATACAAATTGAATTGCATACAGTTATCAGGGAGCGACTGTTCTAACCCACAATGCAGCGTTGATTTACGCAGTATTCACTTAAGTATGAGAGAGATGCTTCAGCTCTTAAACGGTTCCTTTGTGTTCCCCTCTTGAATTGTCCAGTCCACACCTGCTTGAGAGGTTATTTCATTTGAAAACACTTCTGGTGTAATTCAAACGTCTACTCTAACTTTTGCATGCACCCCAGGCAGTTTTAAAGTTGCTTGGTTCAATGTTTACATCTTTGATATTCATTTTATCAGACATGCACCTCTCCTATATACTGTAAACCCATTGAACTTCAAACTACATTTTTACCATGTTGGACTCATTGAAAATGCATCCCTGCTTCTGGTGACTAATATTTTCCTTCTAATGTGTGAGGGGCCATTTTTCTTTTTCTTTTGATATTTCTTTTTTTTTAAATGGGGAAAAGTAATAAAACAAAACATTAAATTAAAAATAATGTAAAAGGTAATTGAAAAAACAGTCCCCTCACACGTTAGTAGAAGGACAGTCACCAGAACCAGGGATGTGTGTTTTAAATGAGTGAAATGGAGTTTGAAGTTCAATGGGCTTATATGGGAGAGGGGTTTGTCTGATCAATTGAATATCATAAAATATCTACAAATTTAATCAAGCAACTTAATAATTGTCTGGGATGCATACAAAAGCCTGAGTCGATGTTAAAATGACCCCAGAAGTGTTTTAACCACTTAAAACCTTCTAGTCTTAGTGAAACGGACTTGAGTTACAACTGTTAGTCGGATCGTTTTTTTCCGTCTACGCCAAATCTGTTATCCAAAAATAGCCGATCTACAAGCTTTGAGCTTGTAGATCTGCTATTTTTTTGTGAATGTTTCCCCCAGTTCAAGTGGTTAAAGTGAAATACCCCTTTAACTTCTGAACACCACCTGATGAGAGAGAGAGAGGGGACTAAATGAGATTATACAAGACTACATTTAAATTCAGAAAGACTGTGGAACCAGTATTGTTGACTATAAGGTTTTTTTTATTGTTAAATACCAAATGATTCCATATAAGGATGTGGTTTGTTGCAACATTCCAATAAAGGCTCCATTTTGTTTGTAATTACGTGTCTTTTGTCTGTTGATGTTGCTTTCTCATGAAGACCGGACCTTTTCCTGTTTTCAAAAGTAGCCTATATACATTTCTATATGTCATATTGTCGCAGGCCTTTTGGCCCGTGTTGTGTGTAGGGCATTATGTAGACTGTTCAAATGTTTAAAGATCTTTTGAAAATAGCAGATCTACAAGCTCACAATGCGCCGTAGCGACGCGTAGCGACGCATAGCGACGCATTGTGAGCTTGTAGATCGGCTATTTTCAAAAGGCCGAAATGTACATAGGGCTGAAGTGGGCAATGTTTGTTTTGTACTAATAATCAAAATCTACAAGTAACTAGTACTAAAGTTTTCAAATAATTGTAGTGGAGTAAAAGTACAATATTTGCCTCTGAGATGTAGTGGAGTAGAAGTAAATGTATTGAAAATAATAAGTATAATATAAGTAGGTCGGTCGGGAGGTGGCTTATTGTCGGTATCAGCCGAGCCGAGTAACACGCAGGAGTCTGTCCCTGTTACAATCATAGACTGTATAAGGTTACAATGCGCTAGACCCCTGGGAGATGGATTGCTGAGGTGGAGCGCCACACCTATCCTCAGCTCCCAGTACTTACCGCACGACTTGCCGCACCCAAGCCGTGCTACTCATGCGCTGAGTTGGCGGTGCCCGGGATTCGAACCCATGACCTTTTGGTCTGAAGGCGAGAGCTCTACCGACTGAGCTACCCGGACACAAACCTTGAAAATTGTAAAGTAAAAGTACCTGAAAATTGTCTCATTGCTATAGAGTGTCTGATCAGTAACAGGAGTCTCCATGTCTCTCCAGCTCTTTATAAAACAGAAAATGCATTTTCTTTTCAGTTCCAGTTTCATTTACAATTGTATCCAATAAGGATAGAGAACTCAGTCAGGATACAGATTAAACAAGTGAAATTGGAAGTGATGACACTAAGAAATGAGCAGACAAAATGGGAACGGGAACACTATAAAAATTAAGCTGATAAATGGGTACTCTTCTGATTGGCTGAAATATTGTCACCTACCAAAAAATGTATTTTCTGTTTATTAAAGAGCTGGAGAGACGGGGAGGCCCCTCTTACTGAACAAACACTCTATAGCAATGATTACTATCACAATATAGTGCTTTAACCTTTTAACAAAATACTTTTAACCAAAAAATATCACATACCCTACCTTTAAGTAGCCTACAGTACTTGGGTAAATGTACTTAGTTACTTTACAAACAAGGTGTAGGGCCTTCCCACAGGTCATGCAGGCTAGGCATTGGGGTTCCAATCAGGTGTATTGGGAGCACCTGGCTCCCCTTAGTTTTTGGTTGAGTTTCTGCACCATAGAACCCACACACCACCACACATGAGGAACGGGTGCATTTCTCCTTTCCGACATGTCGCCTTTCCGACGTTGACGAACCCTATACCTAACCCTAACCCTAACCCTAACCGCACGCGGAAGCCACTAGTCGGAGTGGTGAGATGTCGGAATGGAGAGTGAACACCATGAGGAACATGCTAGCTGTCCATCCTCCTGAATGATTAATGTAACTTGACACTTGTCAAGCACCAAAGCAGCAGGCCCATTATCTGCTTGTTGTCATCTGATGTGAAGTCCAGGCCCAGAAGTGTGTTATGTCTTATGGAGGAGGGCCCACTCCACTGTCTCTCAGCATTTTCTATGAGGTGGAGGACTTCTGCAGGGAGAGGAATGCAGTACGGCTATGCAGTACGGTCAAACTTTTCCTGAATCCTGCCTATTCAGGCCTTTCTTTACACCAGACCTCAAACAGCTTCAGTATGTGGAGGTAGAGAAGTCGGATTCCACAACAATTATTTGAAAATGTAGTTACGGGGCCAGGCTTCCAGCATGGACCCGTTTTGTTATTGAGATTATTCCGTTTCTTCTGCCACTTTTGGCAGTTCTGGCTGAACCGTGCAGTCGCTTTTTATGAAACTCGGCCATATGATAGATGGTCATGAAAAACGATCAAGAAATAATTCTCACAATCTTTCGTCAAAAGGTGGCGCTATAGCACTCAATTGAAAAATGCCAACTTTGAACAGGTACAACTCATGCCCTGTTTGACCTACAGCCATGAAACTTCGATGCACACATGCGTCTCCTCATGCTGAACAACTTTCACACTCTGACTTTTGACCTCTGACCTTTAGATCTCCCACCATTTTGAATTATATGAAAAACAGTTAAAACCTATCTCCTCCTGGGATTTTTGAGTAATCTGCACGAAACTTTTTACACATGAACTTTGGACCTATGCCAAAAAACGTTTGCAAAATATTTTCCATAAGTGAAAAAATGAAGCTTTAATGAGCCAATGAATATTGCAGTTTTATGACAATTATTCATCTGCCCCTAACACATACATGCAGACTTACCATTCTTTGAAACTTTGCAGAAATGTAAAGGGCCATTCCAAATATCACTGAAACCAATCTTACTCCAATTGGTCAAACGGGGGCGCTATAGCAATTTTTTGAAAATTGAAACTTTAAACAGGCAAAAGTCATGCCTCGTTTGGCCGACAGCCATTAGACCTGCTTACACATGTGCCTTGACTAATGAGGAACACATCTATCACGTTGACCAGTAAGCACCGCCCTTAGATTGTCCGCAATCTTGAGCAGTTTGAAAAACACTTAAACCCAGGATTTTTCAGCTATTTGCGTGAAACTGTATGATCAGTGTGATCTCTTTTTTCAGAGGTTTGTCTGTTGGTCCAATAGCGTCCCGCTTAAGTGTATGTCTCACAACCACAAGGTCACAGGTTCAAGCCTCACTTGGTGCAGACTTCATCTAAGTTGCATTTCACACAACATGACTATCAATGAATACATTTGCAATTGTTAAAGATAACATGAAATACTTAATTGAGTGTTTTTACATACTTCATTGTGAAAATAGCTGATCTACAATCTCACAACTTTTCAGATAGCAATGAGAGTATGTTTTTTCAATGTATAACATACTTCATTGTGAAAATAGCCGATGTACAATCTGACAACTTTTAATGGTTTGTGAGCTTGTAGATCGGCTACTTTCACTAGTTTTGGTTCTGAGGAGATGTACAACTTCTTCATTGGTAAATGGTTTGTGAACGAGTGATCTTTGTGTTAGTGAAACAGGGGCTTGGGTCATGACAGAAGGCAAGAGTTTGTGATCCTCAACTGCAGTGTAGTCTACACTGCAGTGAATCATGTTGTCTAGCGACAGACCAAAGTGAGACTTATGCACTTGACAGACTTTATGCTGCTGTGAGAAACATGGGATTAAACTAACGCATTAAAGTAACTGTTTTCCTGTTCTCTGTTATACATTATAGTTCCTAAGTACAGTAACCAGGTTAAAGTTACTAAAGTAAAAAAAAATGGCATTACTTGGGTGAGGCCTTCACTGAAATCTGTCATGCACGTCCCAGCAGAGTGATTCAAATTCAACAGCTAAGAAGTATCACAGTAGCTCTCACTCTCGATAAAGCATATGTTAATTCCAAATATTAACACCTCAGTCTACAGTCTTTCTATGCTTATGTGTTCACTAATGATTATTTGTCCTAGTGTCTATGCTGACCTGGTCTTGGCTAGACACCTGTCACTCCCCTTCTCAGCTCATGTGTGATTAGAGCCTGACACTATAAAGAGGAGCTGTAGCCAGCTCTCGGCTATTCCCCCCCGAGCACCCCAGCAGAGCACAAGAGTTTATTGGTTCCCTTGACTATTTGTACTTTCTTTATTTCAGTTACGATGGGCTGATTGTAAGTGTTTTTAATGTTTGGTATGATTTTCGTTATTGGTTACTTTGTACTTTGTGTTTTGGTAGTTCATGGGAGTCTGGTGAAAGGACACAATTGTAACTTTAATTAGAAATATAAATAAAGATTATTTATTTAACTGCTGTCCCTTCAGACTCAGTGATTTCATTTCCCATAGAGTGTGAGGACGTAGTCTTCTTCGTTTGCCACCTTCACCTTCTCGACGATGACAGGGAGTACTGCTTCTGCTTCGACAAAAGGACCCGCAGATTAACATGTATTTGTCCACAGACCCCCATCTGATAAGATTTGGTTTTAAATATACTTATTTTCAGGTTTGTGTGTGATTGTGTGCTAACAATGTGTGTAAACATAATTTATACACTAGTCTTGACTTTCTGTTCTGATTCAGATTACACAAACTAGGTATACCACCTGTTTGATGAATGTAACCGATATAGGGTGATGAGTTAAACAAAGGGGCTTTGAGGAATGTTCAGGATGATCTTATACAAGACCATAGATGTAATATAGTTGGATGATTACATTATATGATAAGATGGCGGACAAGTTTCAAATAACTTGATCATTGAGAGACAAATCCTTTAAGGTGTGCATCTTTTTTGGAAGCATATATTCATTCTTTAGATTTATTATTCACTGTAACACCTAATACAAGGGCACAGAAATGTGGCAGTCATAGGGGTCTTAAACGTTTTCAGGCCAGGGACCCCCGTTGGGGGGTGGTACAGCATATATTGTTTAATGCAGGGGTCTTCAACGTTTTCAGGCCAAGGACCCCCTAGCTGAGAGAGAGAGAGATGAAGCAGGGACCCCCTCTATATTGTATAGAATGGTGTTTCAGATATACTTTTGCTGCTCTTTTCTCCCTCTACACCTATAACTCTTTGCAAAAAATAGCCGATCTACATTCCGATCTACTATTCTCCTCAGAAAATGGATGCTAGGGTTCAAGTGGTTAATATAAAAAAAAGAAAAATCATATCACACAAAGATTTGGCGGACCCCCTGTAGTAACTCTGAGGACCCCCTGTTGAAGATCCCTGGTATAATGTATAACATTGTGTTTCATATGTATAGACATAACGTACCATGTTGTGCATTCAAGCTATTCAAATAATAGATTAATATATTCATTCATTCATATCCACTGCCATTAACATACTTTACTAACTGAGAAGAATGTAATACTATCAACAATCTACCACACTTTAAGTATATTTTGATGCCGATACTTTTGTACTTTTACTCAAGTACATTTTCATTACCAGACTTGTACTTGTAACGGAGTGTTTCTACAATTGGAGTATTGATATAACTGATTCATTGATATTCATTGTTAAATAAATATTACAATGTATGTCTATTATTATTATTATTATTATTGCTGTTATATATTTCGCTAACTTCTTCTCTTTAACTTTTAAATTAGTGAAATGACGTTTGCATTGAAAACAAATGTATCTATTTTTGGTTCGTGCGCATGTGCGTGCTTGTAATAGTGTGTGTGTGTGTGTGTGTGTGTGTGTGTGTGTGTGTGTGTGTGTGTGTGTGTGTGTGTGTGTGTGTGTGTGTGTGTGTGTGTGTGTGTGTGTGTGTGTGTGTGTGTGTGTGTGTGTGTGTGTGTGTGTGTGTGTGTGTGTGGGGAAGGGGGCGGGGCTTGTGTCGTGTTCGTGTCGTGTTTGTGTGTGCACGTCATAGAGTTGTTTGGGTGCGTGCGCATGTGCGTGCGTGTAACAGCGTGTGTGTGTGGGCGGGGGGGGGGCTGTGCTTGCGTACACGCGAGAGGGCATTCCCGGGGATGCCCTCTCGCATGTACGCATGTCTGCTTGTCAGACCAATCACAGCCCTTGCTGTGTTGTCCCTCCCCTTAACTACGCGGCTCTTGCAGTGCCCGGCTCACTTCTCAAGGTTTACAGCGGATGCTAGGTCGCTCGATACGAGGTCTCTCCGGTCGATGATAGATTACTATGGAAACTCTTCTACTTGATTTCGGTTCATATATCACTGATCTACTTTCATTTCGTCGTCTTTTGTCTGAGGTGAGTAATATTACTTGATATATACTTTTTTCCCGCCTTTATTACTTTATTTGTATTTTTTCCCGCCTTTTTTGGACTACATGAACGTTCAGATTTCAAACACAGTTTTTACCCCATGGCCACGGATGTTATAATTATGTACGGGCCCTCAGAAGTAGCCGTATCTTCCGTATTGTTCAATAAAAACGCATCTTAATCCGATCGGTGGCCATTTGCTCATAGCTGGCACACTCTATCAGAGTGCAGTACACCTACCAACCGATGGGTAATGCAGTTGAAAGCATACGGCGGACATGCTGAGAAAATGGCCACCGATCGGATTAAAATGCTTTTTATTGAACAATACTGAAGGTACGGTTACTTCTGAGGGCTCGAACAGAATTGTCACATCCGTGGCCATGAGGTAAGAACTTTATATTTGAAATTTGAACGTTTATGTACATGTACGGGCCTTAAATGAATTCAGTGCAAACGCCAGGTTCGGTTTGTTTCAGGCCCCAGGACTCTGTTGGTTTGTTTTCATAAACTCATGTCACAATCGACCTGTCCATAGGGAGGTTTCCTGTTAGTAAACATGAGAGGAATATGACCGCGCAGCTGCGGGGGGAAGCCTATGGGTGCGTTTGGAAATTACGCACCGGAGCACACTCGCCTATTAGTTTGTATTGGCCAGTGCGCTCACTGCCGCTCAGGGCTGTATTTTCGAACGCGCCTTTCCCCCACTGACCCCCAGGCATGCGCAGATTGCGCATTCTGCTCTGTGATGACGTCGCGCGGAAATCCGTCTATAGGCAGCAGGCTTAACTGGGGTGTTCAAGCTGGATGCGCTCCTGCTGTTCATCATGTCACTATTGTTTTATTTCATATTATTATTATATATTAATAATTATCATTATTAGCTTTCCCTTCAATAAACACAAGAGCATCAGTAGACGTTATGTTTCTCATTGCACTATATGGCCGCCTTTATTGTCCAACCCTAAAATCACTCTAATACAAAGCTATGGTTTATATTATTATTATTATTAACATTATCACTTATTTTAAGTAACCACGGGTGTTTGAACTGGACGCAGCTACTGCTGCTGTTCATTACTATAGCCCTACTAGCCTACTACTACCAGTATTATTATTACCAATATTATTATTATCAGCAGTAGCAGGCTAGTTTTCTTTTTTACTAAAACATGACTATACTGTAGACTTTGTTTTCCGTGACACTATCCCCGCAGCTAACGGCCACAGGGACAACTAAATATCCATCCATCACGTAGCTGGCTGAAGGAAACGTCTTCCATTTACAGTGGTTTTCAGGGTTTCTATGACGACAATCTGTCCATTCACGTCACCACACGGGCACTCCCAACCATGGGAACTAAGGCCCATTCATATACGACCATACTGGGGTTTTCATGGGGTTTTCAGGGTTTCTATGACGACAATCTGTCCAATCACGTCACCATGGGCACTCCCAGCAATGGGAACTAAGGCTCATTCAAATGACTCCATACTGGGGTTTACAGCTTTAATTTGGATAGACAGTGCCACGCAGTGGACAGAATACCACATTGCACTTAAGGCTTATGTTTTAGCTTTGTAGAAGAGAGAAGTGGCTGCCTTTTAAACCTAGCCCAATTCCGTCAGCATTTTAATTTTTGTGGCTTCTCTTTAGAAGGCCCCATATGCAACAACCATTTATTTCTCCCTGCTAAATTGGATGCCAGCTTTTTACACTGGAAAAGATCCGGGCTGTATAAATTTACTGACCTCTACACGGGACTTTTGCCACTTTCAATGACCTCTCACTAAAATTCAAACTCCCCCGCTCACATCTATTCCGGTACTTCCAAATTAGACAAAATTTGTTAAAGCCCAAAGCCCAACCTTTCCTAATTTAGATCCAGACCTGAAATTTGATATTTTGTTACAGACCCCTGCTCAACTTCAAGGTCTCATATCAAACATCTACATCTACCTCATGTTCTTTTTGGAATTGGAAAAAATAAAGTACTCGATCAGAGGTTCAGCTCAAATGTTTTACTCCATCTGGGGCCCCTTCCTCTTATAGGCCTACTTTCAAAACCAAAACGCTGTCCCTCCAGACTAAAAGTGAGGTTGAGGGTAAAATTGATCAGTGTTTTAAGAAAATTGAAAATCCTTTTCGTGTCTTAAATTCTGAAACTAAGAGAAGGAAATATTTTAAAGAGAAGTGGGGAAGGGTAGACCCAGTTGAATATGTTCTTGGTACAAGATTTGATACCCTGCACAATCGGACTACTGGAACCTATGATCCGGCTGTTGTTACTGATAAATTTGTTTATATCCCAATTTTGAAAACATTAGATTGTATTTACAAACACCCTAATATAAAAGAGATGCTGCAGAGTGATTCCTGTTCAAGAGAAGATCTTAATGACTTTTGTGATGGTGAGCTTTTCAAAAGTCATCCTCTATTTATTTTCCGTGCAAGATTTTTTTTCCCCGTGCACTCCTAAATTGGCTGAATTTACTTAAAATTTAGAATATCATTTTGGATAATAACAGTAATAATAGTAATAATAATTATTATAGCATCAATAATATATCTGTCAATAATAAACTGTTTACAGGCATTGTAATAGTTACCATAATATATAATTGTATAATTATCACTAATAACTATAATTAACCTATATATAGAATCATAAAATATAACCATACTATTATTACATATATAATCACAATAACAACAACTATAATAACAATAATTGATAGGACATTATACCAAATATATTGATGGTGTTGCTTACAGTAAAGGTACCAATAATACAATTGTGTTAATAAATACTTTAAACTATATCTGCTCTGCTTTGTCTCTACTTATTATTCTTTTTACCATGTGTTTGAAAAGTGAATCTATATGTTTGGTAATGTATTTAGTCACATGTATTTAACATTTACAATGAATACAGATGTGTGTTTTTTTTGGGAATTACTATTCACGATCAGAAGGGTTCTTCACTACTAAAGCTGAACAAAAAGTGAAACTTTGGAATGTAACCTCTCATTAATGCCTAAGCCCATACACATATGAACATAATACACAAAAGTTGTCTGTTTAACTGACAATCATTTTTGCCTTCTACAATCTGGTGTTTTAATTTACTTGACCAACTTATACACTTAACGGTTTGATCCATGCAAGAGTCAAAGCTTGTAATTGAAATTGCTGTCAGACTATAATCTCTGCCTGCTGGACAAAATGGACTTCAATCCCTCTGCTGTGTGTAAAATTGTGAAGCAGTTTCACCAGACTGGACCTGGCCATGTTTACTCTTCCACCGAGTGTAGCATCATCCATCACATACAACAAGCTGACTTTGCTTCATCAAATTCCACCAGGTGAGATCTTCGACTGTATGTACCTGAGTTAAAAGTGATGTATCACTATGCTGTTATGTTCACATGTTATTAGCAGTGGTTATGTTTTTCCCATTGCATTTCTAAAATCAACAAAACTTTTTCTGTGTATATAGGCTGCATTATCTACAGTGGAGAGGTAGGTACCTGAAATGATATTCACATTTTAAAGTCTAATTGACTAAATGTCACCAAATTAAAAACATTTCACTCTTTCTTTCTTTCCCAAGTGCAATGTTACTTCAGCAAATGGTAAGTGTATAGTAGTTTTGATTCATTGTTATGAATTTTAATGTGATTTATTTTCATAATGAATGAATGAATTAATGTTTTCACAGAAACAGACATTTGTGTTGGAATTAACAGGTGAGTGTTCTGAGGAAATGCTTACAATATCTCAAATATATTTAATGAACAAACTTTTCGTTTTGCAACTCAAGAAACATTTGATATGTTTTCCTTTTCGGCTACCAAAGCACTGCACTACAGCTCCTCCTCAACAACGGACAGATGAATGGACGTTTTTGTGACTTTGGCATTGAAGAATACACGTGTGCTTCAGTAAGCCACTTAAGTCTCTCACATTGAACGCAACAGTTATCATTTTCCAATTTTTACTTCATTAAAGGTTTCCTGTTTTTTCTGTTCTGCTTTGTCCATTATCTCCACCCAGGTGTCCATGTTGACAGCACAGGATCTGGCAGCAGTGATGAAGTGTAACCAGTCCCCCAGCTCCACTGGTTCCAGACCAGTCTGGAAGCTGTTCCTCTCTAAGACCTCTGGGGTGTTGGATGCAGCTCTGGATCTTCTTGCCAACACGGTACAAAAAGTAGCTCTAACCAGACACTGAAAACAACTTTTATGGTGAAGACAGAATGAACAATCTCTAAAACGAATTAAAAGTAACACATCTGAATTCTGAAATTATTTAAATTTAAAGCTCATGTTTTTAATAATCTTAAAAAGATTTCCTAATGAAAACAAATGCTAATAAAAATTCCCTATTCACTGTCAGGCAAACAGTCTATCAAGATTTGAAAGAATATCTCTATTATAGAGCCAGAATCTTTATCTACTATTCCATACATTCAATATCCTCACGTAATATTAATGCAAATTTAATAATATTAAATATTGACCCATGTAATCCTTCTCCTAGTCCATGACCATGACTGGTCCATCAGCGTCTGTGGTTCTGGATGTGATTGGAGAGATGAGAGTGGCAATTCTGCACTGCTGGATTTCCATAGACTTTTCTGCGCACCTTCATTCTTCCTGGGGGATGATTTTGATTTTGATGACTCCGTTGCCTTTTCTCTAGCTTCACCAATAAGCTAAGAAATAAGTATTTCTCATTCTGTGTTTGATTCACCAGTTTGAAGGAGTTTAGCCATCAGTTTGACAACATGACCTCACAGCAGCAGCATTTGGGCCTGAAGGAACTAATCCTCCCTTTCCTCTCCCGACCACAGCCAGGTACTGACTAACTGCAATATCTCAATAACAGTTTGGCTCTCATTTTCAAATGTATTTGCTAAATAAATATATTCCCATTCTATTCTCAATTAGAATGGGATATCTTTACTGGAAAATGTTTTGACTGGTATTTGCAGCCATTTTTCTGTTTGAATGCCTTAATACTTTGTTCTGATCTGTCCCCTACAACAGCAGTGCTTACTGGCTGCAGAACAACTTTGGGCCATTCTCAGCCCTTGTGTCTGTCAGAGAATTCCTGAATCTCAACCCAGGCTTCTCCCCTGTAAGACTTCATCGCTGCCACATAAAAAAAACTCTAAAGAATGATTAGACCAAATAGTTACCTTATTATTATCAAATAAAATCCAGTGGTGGTGATAATCTTTTCTTGACTGTCTTTCTGTCCAGCTGGAGGCTGTAAGGCTCCTGTCTCCAAAGCAGAGTGCAGAACTTGTGGTGTTGCCTCTTCCTGCTGAGAAAGACGTTGTCATCAACGCAGTGTTTGACTCCCTGACTGCATCTCCAACTGGATTGGCTGAGTTTGTGTCCCACCTTGTTATGTTCTCTGGAACGGTAAAAAACATAAAGTAAAGATAATAGAAAATGTAACCATGCACATTAAGGTTTGAAATGACAACATATTTTTGCCACTTTTCAGGGAAACATTTCCTGCTCATCATACCAAATAATGTAAGTAGATCCATCAATATATAATATTATGGTTTTTGAAGACAGGTAGATGTGATTTCATTCGTTATTATTGGCTGATGTTAACCCCTGACTTGTTGGGTCTCAGTTTCACCAGACTGGACCAGGCCATGCCTACTCTTCCTCAGAGTGTGGCATCATCCATCGCTTACGTGAAGCTAACTTTAGCTCATCACGTTCCACCAGGTGAGATCTTCTATCTACATGACGTAAACATTGCCGTTACATTTACATTTTATTTGTATTGGTTATTTTGCTTTTCCATGGTGTTTTAGAAATGAACAAAATCCTAATAACTGCACTTTTCTTTTCTTAGGCTGCATCATATACAGTGGAGAGGTAGTTCTCAAATAATTGTAGTGGAGTAACAGTACAATATTTGCCTCTGAGATGTAAGTAAAAGTATAGACAATTGGAAATACTCCAGTAAAGTAAAAGTACCTTCTAATTGTACTTAAGTACAGTGCTTTAGTACATGTACTTAGTTAGTTACTTTACACCACTGGATATTTCATACCAGTGTATTGAAGGATATTTCTTTCTCTTCCACAGGGAAGTCATGTGGCTCTGCTGGGGAAATCTCCAACGGTCAGTTTGTGTACACCGGATCAAAGTTTGGAGACTCTGCTACAGGTGTCTGTGATGAAGGGTAAGAACATTATAAATATATATAATAAGAACTAGGGCTGGGACTCGATTAAAAACATTTATCAAATTAATTAGAGGCTTTGTAATGAATTAATCACAATTAATCACATTTTAATCGCATATCAATATTTTACTTGAGAACAGGGAAAGGCAATTTTTTCATACGTCTTTTAAGTACATGTAAAAAAATAAAAGGCTTAAAAATAATAAAAAGAAGGAAAAATGTTGCGACGCTGAGGAGCGTGTACAGAAGCAGCCTTCCCCCTCCATTGGCGCTCCCATATGATGGGAATTCAATACCCATATAACAATGAATTCAATACCCATATAACAATGAATTCAATACCCATATAACAATGAATTCAATACCCATACTTCTAGCTTCACATGTGTACTTTTTATAGAATGTCATATCAGAAGACCGAGCATCGCAGTGTAAAGAATAGTTCTACCCTTCCATTCAGAGCTCTGTCTTGAAGGAGCAATGTCTGTCCCGGATAGCGCAAGCTCTGAAGCTCATATCCACCTCTGACTGAAAGGAGCCTTGCCTTTAGGGACAGTGTGTCAATAGGATTAATCTGTTGATTGGTTCTATCTTTAATCGAGTGTTGATTCCAAGTTCCTTGGAATCTATAAGCGAATAATACTTCCCCTCCCTACCGGCGTCTATAAGGTTTATGTGGCATCACTGACTGTACTCTTGCCTTGAAGACGGTCCGTGTCCGCCGGGATATGGCTCTTGTCTGGAAGGGTATAACTATTCTCTATTCTCTACGCTGCAAGGGTCTGTCTTCTGATGTGACAATTCTATAAAAAGCGCAAATGTGACGCTAGACTTCTGGTCATTAAATTTGTGCAATTATAATGCTCGGAGGAGGTTGGCCCCCAGACGTGCGGCACGCAAGCCTACCGAACTACTGGTGCCCACGAACCAGCCCCCAACTATGGGACAAATAGTACCACTGCCTAGTCTCGGAGGAGGTTGGCCCCCGGACGTGCGGCACGCAAGCCTACCGAACTACTGGTGCCCACGAACCAGCCCCCAACTATGGGTTAAATAGTACCACTGCCTAGTCTCGGAGGAGGTTGGCCCCCAGACGTGCGGCACGCAAGCCTACCGAACTACTGGTGCCCACGAACCAGCCCCCAACTATGGGTTAAATAGTACCACTGCCTAGTCTCGGAGGAGGTTGGCCCCCGGACGTGCGGCACGCAAGCCTACCGAACTACTGGTGCCCACGAACCAGCCCCCAACTATGGGTTAAATAGTAACACTGCCTAGTCTCGGAGGAGGTTGGCCCCCAGACGTGCGGCACGCAAGCCTACCGAACTACTGGTGCCCACGAACCAGCCCCCAACTATGGGTTAAATAGTACCACTGCCTAGTCTCGGAGGAGGTTGGCCCCCGGACGTGCGGCACGCAAGCCTACCGAACTACTGGTGCCCACGAACCAGCCCCCAACTATGGGACAAATAGTACCACTGCCTAGTCTCGGAGGAGGTTGGCCCCTGGACGTGCGGCACGCAAGCCTACCGAACTACTGGTGCCCACGAACCAGCCCCCAACTATGGGTTAAATAGTACCACTGCCTAGTCTCGGAGGATGTTGGCCCCCGGACGTGCGGCACGCAAGCCTACCGAACTACTGGTGACCCAGCTGCACTGGTTCCAGACCAGTCTGGAAGCTCTTCCTCTCCAAGGCCTCTGGGGTGTTGGATGCAGCTCTTGATCTTCTAGCCAACACGGTACAAAAACTAGATCTAACCAGACACTGAAATAAACTGAAACTAAACTGCTAAGTGTTATGGCAAAGATAGAATGACCAATCACTGAAACTAATTAAAATGAACAATGATGACTGAGTTAGTACATCTCAGACCTACACATAATTACAGTCTATGTTTATAATTAGTAATTATAAAATGCACCAATGCAAAATAAAAATAAAGAATGAATTATTTCTGCCCAGAAGCTGTTATTTGTCCACATAAAGTCCACCCAGGTTTGGAATGAAAGTTCTCTATTGTAGAGCGAAAAGCCCTGTCCACTATTCTTTACACCAAATGAGCTCACACGTAATGCACATTTAAATGAAATATTGACCCATGTAATCCTTCCCCTAGTCCATGACGATGACTGGTCCATCGGCGTCTGCGGTTCTGGATGTGATTGGAGAGCTGAGAGTGTTGATTCTGACTGATGAACAGTTGAGGGACAGTGATGTCATTGGGAAGTGGTTCTCTGGACGTTTGAGAGGGTTCCTGTCATCTGCATCAGGAGAGTTTCTATACTGCCTCAGCAGCAGGAACCTCAGCTGTAACACATACCAGCAAGTGTAAGTATTGAGCTGGAGACTTCGGTCATCTGTATACCCTTTGACTGAATTTTCCCACCTGGGGCTATCATCTTTATGTGGATGTATTTCACATTTCATCTCCCATAATGGGGTGTTTGGGTGAAAAGCATAGTTAAGTCACAATGTTTTGAATTTCTTTTCTTTTTTCTCGTGAGTAAAAAGTCATATAGTGAAGTTGAATTGAGTCCAAAGTAATGGGTAGTGTGGAAGAGAGCTGAAGAAGCGATAGGTAGGGTGGAACTGATGGAGTCAGGGGTGATTTGTGAGAGAAGGGTTCCAGCTAGAGTGAGAGGGAAGATGTGTACGGCTTGGAAATGGTGGCACTGATGAAAAGACAGGAGGCGGAACTAGAGGTGGCAAAATTGAGGATGCCAATGATTACATTGGAGGATTAGCCCAGGTTAGAAGGTTTTGGGATAAAGCAAGAGAGGCGAGGTTTGGATGTTTGTTTGGATATATACGGAGGAGGGATGAGAGGTATATTGGGAGAAGGATGCTGACGATGGAGCTGCCAGGCAAGAGGAGAAGAGGTAGACCAAAGATGAAGTTTAGATGAGGCTAGAGGCTAAAGATGCAGGTGGCTAGAGTGACCAAGGAAGATGCCGAAAACAGAAGCAGATGGAAACAGATGATGTGGCGCACCCTGATGGGAATTGGCCGAAAAAAAAGAAAGAAGTGAAAACAAGTATTTACGGGGCCAGAGCTCAGCTCTGGACCTGTTTTGTTATTGGCAGTATTCTGTCACTTCTTCTTCTTCTGCCACTTTTCGCAGTTCTGGCTGAACCGTGCAGTCGCTTTTTACGAAACTCGGCCATATGGTAGATGGTCATGAAAAACTATCAAGAAATAATTCTCACAATCTTTCGTCCAAAGGTGGCGCTATAGCACTCAATTGAAAATGGCAACTTTGAACAGGTACAACTCATGCCCTGTTTGACCTACAGCCATGAAACTTGGATACACATATGCGTCTCCTCATGCTGAACAACTTTCACCCTCTGACTTTTGACCTCTGACCTTTAGATCTCCCACCATTTTGAATTATATGAAAAACAGTCATTGGCTCCTAACTTCTGCATTTTTTCACTTATGGAAAATCCGTTGGAAATTGTTGTAGGCAGAGGTCCAAAGTTGAAGTGTTAAATGTTTCGTGCAGATTGCTCAAAAATCCCAGGAGTAGATAGATTTGAACTATTACAGTTTTATGAAAATTATTCATCTGCACCTAAAACATACATGCAGACTCACATTTCTTTGAAACTTTGCAGAAATGTACAGGGTCATTCCAAATATCACTGAAACCAATCTTACTCCAATTGGCCAAAGGGGGGCGCTATAGCAATTCTTTGAAAATGCAAACTTTAAACAGGCATAAGTCATGCCTCGTTTGGCCGAAAGTCGTGAAACTTGCTTACACTTGTGCCTTGACTCATGAGGAACACATGTATCGCTTTGACCAGTAAGCTCCGCCCTTAGATTGTCCGCAATTTTGAGCAGTTTGAAAAATACTTGTTTTTGGCAATTCTGGCTTAACCGTGCATACGCTTTTTACGAAACTCGGCCATATGGTAGATGCACATGAAAAACTATCAAGAAATAATTCTCACACTCATTCGTCAAAGGGTGGCGCTATAGCACTCAATTGAAAGTGCCAACTTTGAACAGGTACAACTCATGCCCTGTTTGACCTACAACCATGAAACTTTGATACACACATGTGTCTCTTCATGCCCGACAACTTTCGTGGTCTGACTTTTGACCTCTGACCTTTAGATCGCCCACCATTTTGAATTATATGAAAAACAGCCATTGGCTCATAACTTCTGCATTTTTTCACTTATGGAAAATCCGCCGCTTTTGTTTTGTCGGCAAAGGTCCTAAGTTCATGTGTAAAATGTTTCGTGCAGATTACTCAAAAATCCCAGGAGGAAATAGATTTTAACTATTGCAGTTTTATGAAAATTATTCATCTGCCCCTAACACATACATGCAAGACTCACATTTCTTTGAAACGTTGCAGTAATGTAGAGAGTCATTCCAAATATCACTGAAACCAATCTCACTCCAATTGGCCAAAAGGGGGCACTATAGCAATTTTTTGAAAATGCAAACTTTAAACAGGCAAAAGTCATGCCTCGTTTGGCCGAAAGTCGTGAAACTTGCTTGCACTTGTGCCTTGACTCATGAGGAACACATCTATCGCTTTGACCAGTAAGCTCCGCCCTTAGATTGTCCGCAATTTTGAACAGTTTGAAAAACACTTAAACCCAGGATTTTTCAGCTATTTGCGTGAAACTGTATCATCTGTGTGGTCTCCTTTTTCACAGTTCCTTGTCTGTTGGTCCAATGGCGTCTCCCTTAAATGAGTGCCTCACAATCTCAAGGTCGCCAGTTCAAGCCTCACTTGATGCAGACTTCATTTAAGTTGAATTGCAAACAACATGACTGTATCAATGAATACATGTGCAAATGGTAAAGATAACCTGAAATGCTTATTTGAGAGTACGCTTTTTCAATGTATGACATACTTCATTCTGAAAATAGCCGATCTACAATCTCAAAACTTTTCAGATAGCAACGTGTTTCTGAGCTTGTAGATCAGCTGCTTTCACTGTTTTCGGTTGCGAGGAGACATACAATTTCTCTATTGGTAAATGGTTTGTGAACGAGTGATCTTAGTGTTGGCTTGGTTCATGACAGAAGGCAAGAGTTTATGATCTTCAACAGACAACATCAGCCTGGACAAAGCTATAGCACTATAGGTAATGTTGAAGCCTATTAGTCCGAAGGTTGAGAATTCGATTCCTGTCAATGGCAATAGGTTGAGATGTCCAATCAATCCATTCGGTTTCCATCTCTCTCTCTCTCATCAATCTATTCCGTTTCCATGTCTCTTTTCAATCTATTCCGTTTCCATGTCTCTCTCTCTCTCTCTCTCTCTCTCTCTCTCTCTCTCTCTCTCTCTCTCTCTCTCCAGTTTCCACGTCTCTCTCTCTCTCTCTCCAGTTTCCCTCTCTCTCTCTCTCTCTCTCTCTCTCTCTCTCTCTCTCTCTCTCTCTCTCTCTCTCTCTCTCTCTCTCTCCAGTTTCCATCTCTCTCTCTCTCTCTCTCTCTCTCTCTCTCTCTCTCTCTCTCTCTCTCTCTCTCTTTCCCTCCCTCTCTCTCCAGTTTCCATCTCTCTCTCTCTCTCTCTCTCTCTCTCTCTCTCTCTCTCTCTCTCTTTCCCTCCCTCTCTCCAGTTTCCATCTTTCTCTCTCTCTCTCTCTCTCTCTCTCTCTCTCTCTCTCTCTCTCTCTCTCTCTCTCTCTCTCTCTCTCAGTTTCCATTACTCTCTCTCTCTCCAGTTTCCATGTCTGTCTGTCTCTCTCTCACTGGCCCTTCAGAGGTTTGTCTGTTGGTCCAATAGCGTCCCGCTTAAGTGTATGTCTCACAACCTCAAGGTCACAGGTTCAAGCCTCACTTGGTGCAGACTTCGTCTAAGTTGCATTTCACACAACATGACTATCAATGAATACATTTGCAATTGTTAAAGATAACAAGACAGGTGAAGATCTGGAATGAGGATTCCTCCCTTGCCCTGCAGGGGTGCTTCGACTGCACAGATTGGTCTGTGTTTACAGAATCATCTGACAATATTGATGAAATTACAGACGCTGTGTGCAGCTATATAACGTTCTGTGAAGACAATGTTATTCCCACTAAGACTGTTAAGGTTTTTCCTTAACAAACCCTGGGCATCATCAGCCCTAAAAAGCTTAATACATGACAGGAAAAATGCCTTCAATGAGGGTGATCTACCCAAGGTCAGGGAACTAAACAGGGAGATCAAGTCTGAAATTAAAAAAAGTAAACTCAGGTACAAAAACAAAATCGAAGCTGAGCTGAGCAGTAATAACCTCAGAGAAGCATGGAACGGCATGAAATCTATGACAGGGTCAGATGATAAAGGCCATAAGCACATCTCCATGCCTGGGTTTAACTCAGACACACAGCTGGCCGATGAGCTAAATAAGTTTTACCTGAGATTTGAGAATCAGGATTTTGCTGATAAAATCACTGAATTAAAGAACGAGACTAGAGCTCCTCCAGCCCTAGTTATTGACAAAAAAAGTGTGGAAAAACACCTCAGTCACACTAAGTCAAAAAGTCCAGGGCCGGACAACATATGTGGCAAGGTTCTCTCAACTTGTGCTGAACAGCTCTGCAGCATTTTTCATTTTATTTTTAACTTATCTCTTCAACAACAGCGGGTCCCTAAGTTATGGAAACAGTCCACAATTGTCCCAGTTGCCAAAATTAGGACCCCAAAGTCATTAAATGACTTCAGGCCTGTTGCTTTGACTTCATTAGTAATGAAATGTTTGGAAAAGCTAATCAAAGATAACATCCTAAAGCAGGTGGAGAAATCTTTAGATCCCCTGCAGTTTGCATACAGGTCTGGAAGAGGTGTAGATGATGCCACTATCACCCTACTGCATTTTTTGTACCGCCACCTCGAGGGAAAAAAAACACATGCCAGACTGTTGTTTGTCGATTTTTCCTCTGCCTTTAACACAATCCAGCCACATCTTCTAGCCCAGAAGCTAATCAATTTTTTAAATCTGGATCTTAACCTTGTTGGCTGGATCATAGACTTCTTAACTGTTAGGTCCCAGTGCGTGAGGGTAAATGAGGTCCTGTCTTCTCTGTTGCTCTCCTCCACTGGTTCTCCCCAAGGCTGTTGTCTCTCCTCACTACTGTACATTCTGTATACCAACGACTGTTGTAGCAATCACCCTAACAGGTATATTGTCAAATTCGCTGATGACTCTGTAATTGTCAGCCTTCTTGAGGACAATGAGGTACAGCATGGGCCAGTTGTCAATGACTTCATATCATGGTGTGACAAGTCATTCTTACAGTTAAACGTGACCAAAACAAAAGACATGATCATCAGCTTTAGAAGGACTCCTCCCAGTCCTGCTCCTACAATCATCAAGGGCACAGAAATTGAAGTTGTAGAGAGCTATAAATACTTGGGTGTCGTTCTTGACAACAAACTCTCCTTTGACTCTCATGTTGCCTCTACATCTAAAAAAGTCCAGCAGCGTCTTTTTTTTCTGAGGAAAATGCGTTCTTTTAATGTCTCATCTGTGATGATGACACTGTTCTATAGAAGTTTTATTGAATCTGTTCTCATGTTTTGTATGGTTGCCTGGTACGGTAATTTGACCCTGGCAAACAGGAACAGGCTAAGCAGCCTCGTCAAAGTGGCCAGCAAGATTTCTGGGAGAACCCAAGCCCAACTCATAGAACTATATAAGAGGCAGATGCTTAAGAGAGCCTCCTCCCTCCTGGAAGTAGAGGATCACCCACTTCGGTCTGAGTTTGAACTGCTGCCCTCAGGCCGTCGGCTGAGGGTGCCCAAAGCAAAGAATAAACGGTTCAAACTATCCTTTGTCCCGGCTGCTATTCAACTGCTGAACAGCAGATAGCACTTTATTTTTGCCTCTCTGCACATAATGCCCACTAATGCACTTTTGATGATTTTGCTACTCTGAATTTGAATGACATGAATTCTCTGTCTGTAGTGCCCTGTTCTTAGATCTCAGTCTTGTATTGAATGTTGTTGTTATGTTGTTTTTTATTATGATCTGGCTGCAAACCAATTTCCCGCAAGGGACAATAAAGCTAACCTTGAACCTTGAACCTTGAACATGAAATACTTAATTGAGTGTTTTTTACATACTTCATTGTGAAAATAGCTGATCTACAATCTCACAACTTTTCAGATAGCAATGAGAGTATGTTTTTTCAATGTATAACATACTTCATTGTGAAAATAGCCGATGTACAATCTGACAACTTTTAATGGTTTGTGAGCTTGTAGATCGGCTACTTTCACTAGTTTTGGTTCTGAGGAGATGTACAATTTCTTCATTGGTAAATGGTTTGTGAACGAGTGATCTTTGTGTTAGTGAAACAGGGGCTTGGGTCATGACAGAAGGCAAGAGTTTGTGATCCTCAACAGACAATATCAGCCTGGACAAAGCTATAGCACTATAGGTAGTGTTGCAGCTACCTAAGAGTGCCTCACGATCGCAAGGTTGCCGGTTCAAGCCTCACTTGATGCAGACTCATTTAAGTTGAATTGCAAAAAACATGACTCAATCTATTCCGTTTCCATGGCTCTCTCTCTCTCTTCAATCTGTTCCGTTTCTATCTTCAATCTATTCCGTTTCCATGTTTCTCTCTCTGTCTCTTCAATCTATTCCGTTTCTATCTTCAATCTATTCCGTTTCCATCTCTCTCTCTCTCTCTCTCTCTCTCTCTCTCTCTCTCTCTCTCTCTCTCTCTCTCTGAGGGTCGGCCATAGCTGAGTGGTTAGTGAGCCAGAGGCTCTGGTTGACCCAGGTACGATTCCAGGCCAGGTCAGCAAATGTGTCGATGAAATGAAATTTGTCCCTGAGCAAGACTCTTAACCCCTAATTGCTCACAGGCCCTCATTGGAAACAAGACCGCAAGGACTTTCATGAACTGACCTGTTAAAGGAATTATCATTTCTCTTTCTCTCTCCTGGCCCCGTATTATCGCTGCTTGCAGCTATATTTACTAGTTACTTTGCAGATATATAGATATATATAGATATTTATATTATAAAACCTACATTAACCACTTTAGCCCTATTTTATACATAGGCTATTTGAAAATAGACAATCTATCTGCTATTTTCTTTTTAAATGTTAGTACTTTTACTCAAGTTATAGTAACATTTTGAACACAGGCCTTTTACTTGCAACAGTATTCTTATATATTGTGGTATTGTTACTTTTATTTAAGTAAAATATCTGAGTACTTCTTCCACCACTGGCTATATGGGTTTAAGATGTACCCTAGAGAGAGATTGTATGAACCATAGATATAAGAAAGGCTTTATATATCTATCTATGGTATGAACTACCTGTGACTGACTGTACGACACGTTACTCCACAACTCCACAAGGTGGCGATGCAGGCAAAGGCAAAACACGCTCAGTCCCTTCTCGATGGTGGATACCAGGCCAGCGAGAGTGGCGACACTAGCGTTGACTTGTGTGCGTTGAATGGAATGCAGAAATGCTCTCAAGAGAAAGTTCCAATGTTTGGAACTATAGCCCATAGCGGCGAGATCAGAGCGTGTCATAACTCAATCTCTATGGGTCTGGTGGAGACGCCCCCCTCGACGTCACTGACAACAACCAATCACGGACAGGCCGCTTCATCTTCCAGGAAGTAAACTCCAGCAGCAGAGAGGTGAAGCATTCTGGAAGCTGTGTACAGAATAACAACCTGATACAAACATGTCAGCCTTCATTCTGACGTCTACGCACAGGTTTGTATCGAGAAAAGTCCCAATACATGTACTTGCATGTGTTTTATTGACACTCTGGCGTCGCTTGCCGAAAATAGCCGATCTACAAGCTCACAATGCGTCGCATGGCCGCGTTGTCAGCTTGTAGATCTGCTAGTTTTCGGCCACTGGGAATCACTGGCTAAAAGTCCATTCATTGTATTAATTACTTTTTTAAAAACTTTAGATTTTAAATATTTTTGACTATTATCTGACACCTGATATCTCGTTTACTATATATTTTTTTTATGATTTATGATTATAATCTAAAGCTGAATAGTCCTTGTGTTGATAAAAAGATTGATTAATTGATGTAATGTAGGCATTCTCCCTCACCTTAATCCTTACTGCATCTTTTAATTATTTTGTGACTGAAAACAAACAAATTATTAAATGATTAGCTATCTAACATGTATTCATCCCTACATATATGCAGGGATCATTGATATGAATGTGTTTTTCATTGACTATATGCAGGGATCATTGATATGAATGTGTTTTTCATTGACTAGACTCAGGTCCATCTGCAGACTACAAAGAATTCAAGGACACATGGTAAAGTCAAGTCAACTCTTAACTCTGATACAACTGCTTTGATAAAGAACATTTAACATCTTGTTATTTCCAATATTCCAATCTGTCCACTGTTTTCCCTCATTCTGTTGTATTTGAATTGGATACTTTTTTATTAGAGTTTATGTAAGCTGTTTGGCATTGGCAGAGATTTGTCAACATTTCATGGGTGCAATGCAACCCACATACTCAGCTGTGCTACTCATCCCACAAATGCATGTTCCTTACAAATGGTGCACCATTTAAATGGGAAATAAACAGGCTTTGCAACAGTATAAACGTTATTGTCAAGAAGCAGTGTCGCAACAGAGAAATATTCTACCAAACACAATTGTTTTTGATGTATGTTTGTTTATGACAGTCTGTCGGGTAGAAACCTCATATGTCCAAAACTGTTACTTTTCAGGATTCAGATTCAAGTAGCAGATCTACAAGCTCAAAACACGTCGCTTTGTGGTGCAAAGTATTCGAACTTGTATATCTGCTACTTTTGATGCTGTAGTATGAGCAAGTAGGGCATTAATTTACGAAAAAACACAAAGTTAGAATATGGAGATAAGAGGTTTCTGCCCGACAGCAACAATATTTAGTATTATTAGTGTGTGTGTGTGTGTGTGTGTGTGTGTGTGTGTGTGTGTGTGTGTGTGTGTGTGTGTGTGTGTGTGTGTGTGTGTGTGTGTGTGTGTGTGTGTGTGTGTGTGTGTGTGTGTGTGTGTGTGTGTGTGTTCAGATGTCCAGCCAGGCGGTACCAGAGGTTCTGGTGCAGAGAGTGGGTTGTGCAGGAGTGCTCACCCTGAACAGACCCAAAGCTCTCAACGCTCTCAACATCAATATGATTAGACTGCTCTACCCCCAGCTGAAGGTACCAAACTTCTGCATTCTCTCTCTCCCACTGCTGGAAACGAGTACTCAGATCTTTTTAAATTAGTAAAAGTAGCAAGACCACAATATGAACATACTCTGTTACAAGTAAAAGCCCTTTTTTTATTTGACTAATAGTACAAAATATGCTTGAAGTACCAAAGTAGCCCATTGAACATTTCTTTTTCGAAATACAAAACTTGCAAATGTTTTTCAAACATAGAAGATCTGCCAGCTCTAAAGCTTGTAGATCTGCTATTTTGAAATAGCTAAAGTATAAAATACTGTAGGTCTTAAGTGGTTAATGCATGTTTTGTAATACTAATTTAAAACTATAAATTAACTAGAAATACATTGTTTAAATCATTGTTGTGTAGTAAAAAGTACAATATTTGCCTTTGAGATGTAGTGGAGTAGGAGTATAAATTATTTAAAAAAATACTCCAAGTATCGCACACAGTTTGAAGTGCTTCTAAAACAGATACAAACTTTCACCCTATTTTGGGTGAAATTTAAATAAATGAAGCAATAAAAGTGCTTTGCAGCAACTTGCACAATCACCAGGTCATTGGGTGACAGTTCAGGGATGCCAGTGTGTCAAGGTGCTGTTTAATAAGTCATCCTAAACGCACCATGTCGTTGAGTCCAGTGATTCTCAAATGGTGTGAGACAAGTGCAGGTGTTACAACCAATCATTATTATTGTATGATTTGAGAGGGGAACTAAATATAAAACAGTCAAGTGTTTGTACTACTTTGTAAAGTATGTGTATTTCTGTTCGTGGTGTGAAGATGGTTTGCCTGAGAAGGTCAAACATAGTATAAATGTGATGCAAAAAATATTGCAGACAAATACCGATTTGAGTGATTGATATTGACAAAACTAGTTAATTGATGGAATGCTCTATTGTCAGATTTCTACTTATGTACAGTACCTTCTACTTATGTACAGTACATTAAAGATGCTTTTGTTTGTTTGGCTTGTTTATGTTTGTTTTTGTTCTTCACAATTCTTTTTTGTTAAATAACAAAATGTAGAAAGGATAGGTTCTAATAAGCTAGAAGCTTCTGCCTATCTATACCTTTTCAGTCAGGCTAAGAATGCTCTGTAATGTCCCATTGTGCATTGTTCAAAGAGGAGCGAAATAAACTAAACAAAATGATTGCGATTTGTTACACAGCTTGGTTGTATTCAACAAGAGTTTATTTCTCAACAATAACCGGCTCATCATTTGATTACAGCATCTCTTGCATATAGAACCATATAAAAAGTTATGATTGTTGTTTATTTACAATATCAGTACATTGCACACACTCATTTCCCAGACTAAAACACATTTTATACTGTATTTGTCATTGGAAAATAAAAGGTTACAGAGTGAGAAAAGAGATGAGGTGTTATAGAGGCTATTTTATGTGGATATAAATACAGGTGTGACTTGAAATTTGGACGTGTCCTTTGATGTGAAAACAAGTTAGAAAACCACTGTTTTAATGAATCTAAGTGTGTGTGTGTGTGTGTGTGTGTGTGTGTTTAGGCATGGGAGTCGGATAGTGAGACACACATAGTCATCATTAAAGGAGCGGGGGGGAAGGCATTCTGCGCTGGAGGAGACATTAGAGGTGAGACGCTTGTTGTATTATTATTTATCATGTACATGCAGTAGAGTGCCTGGCAGTGATTATCTGCTACATTATACTTTTGTATTTAACATGCTTTCTTTCTACAAGCACACAACAGCAGATCTACCAGCTCACAACATGGTGTGATGTGACACGTTGTGAGCTGTTTCTGTGCAACACGAATGTACAACAAATTATAAAACAGGAATTAAGTGGCTAATCAAACTTAACTGATTTTAGTTGATGAAAATCAAGTGGCTTTTTTTTCCCATGTCAATTTGTTGATATATAAAAATGCCTGACGAAGGTCCAAGCGGCCGAAACGTTGCAATAAAAACCTCTTTACAAGTGAAGACAGTGTGCGGGACTCTCTTCCATATTCAACTTTCATACTCCGACGCACCTGTCCGTTTGTAGGTGTGCATAAGGACATTTCCTAATTGATATATAAAACTAAACCAATTTATATAAAAAAAATGGGGGGATTAATCGAAAAAGTAATCGATAGCATAATTGCAAAAAAACAACAATAACACCCCATTGTGTTGATGTTTCGTTGTGTAGCGGTGACAGAAGCAGGCAAGGTGGGAGATCCCCTGTCACAGGACTTCTTCCGTGAGGAGTACATTCTGAACAACGTTATCGGTAAGCTGCGCACGCCGCACGCAAACATCCATACAGAGTTTGGATGGTTTTCCAGCTCTTTAGTAAACAGAAAATACAATTTCCATGCCAAATTCATCCAATCAGAATAGAGAACTCATAAAGGATATAGGAAAAACATGTGAAATTGGAAGTGATGACACACAAAAATGAGCAGACAAAATTGGAACTGGAACACAATTTAAAAACAAATTGAAGCTGATAAATGTATATATGAGCTGGAGAGACGGGGAGACCCCTGTTACTGAACAAACACACTATAGCAATGACTACTATAGGAATGTAAGCTATTAAACACTTATTTTAACAAAACGATATAATCACTTATTACACCTTTAAGCTTACTGTTACTTTTTCCTTCCAATGTCATGTTTTAGGGGGCTACAAGAAGCCTTACATTGCTCTTATCCATGGAATAACTATGGGAGGGGTGAGTATGATTTCACATACTGATTTCAACTATTCTCTATTGTCTTTTTGGGGGGGGAAATGTACTGTCTACTGACTATCTTATTAGTGATGGTGACAATTCTATCTGAGATGTATGTTTTAAATGATAAATCAGCAGGAAGTTGATGAAAGTAGTACAGTTCTCAATTTTGGGAGATTAGCTGCTCTGTATAGTATACAGAGCAGCTAGTCAGCCCTTTCTCAACCAGAAGTTTGTTTTTGACATTTAATACTCCAGTCTGCCTTTGGGTGGCAGCAGAGGACTGTCTGTCATTGAACTCATATCTGATCTATGACCAAGCCAGCAACCACTAGGCTTGTGATTGGTTGAGTCAAGGGAGTGACGCAGTTTGTAGTCCCGCCTCTTACCAGAATGAGATTTATTTTGTAACAGAACATCAGAATGACTTTTAGAACCTGCATGAACTTCATACAAGGAATACACCTTGGTGAAAACATCACAAGTGTGTGTGTGTGTGTACTGTACTTGTATCACTTTACTTGTGAGGGTCAAATGTCCCCTCAAGTATAGTAGAATTTGAAATTTCTGTCTAGAGGGGCGTGTTTTTTCAATTATTTAGTTTTTTAAATAGTTTTATTATTGAAAAATTAAAATCAATGAAAAAATCATTTTAAAAACACGGCTGTACATCTGCTATCTTTGGCCAATGTTTCCTCCCAGAATATGGATGCTGGGGTGGTTAAGTGGGTAAAAGGAAATACCCATTTAAGTAGTTAAACATTTTCAGGCAATTATAATGTATTTTCTACTCTGAGTCTCTGACACTCTTGATGAATATGAGGTCTGGCTTTTGTTTTAGTTTGCATTTCTAACACGGTCTCTTTGACACGTACACACACAGAGTATAACCGGTCATTCCTGTGTATTTCAGGGTGTGGGTCTGTCCGTTCATGGACAGTTTCGCGTTGCGACAGAGAAGACGCTCTTCGCCATGCCAGAGACAGCCATCGGTAAGCCTGAATGATTGATAACGATGACCTTTTACGTCTGGGTGGGGACCAGTTCCTTCAGGCTGTCTCCGCACCAGGATGGCACACGCCAACAAAAATAACTGATCTACAAGCTAACATACTCAAGCAGACAAAGACCACGCTGTGCTGTGCTTTATTGCTCAAGAACACTGGTGTAAGAATGACTCGGATCGTTTTACTTCAATCAAAGTAGCAACACCGCAATGTACAAATACTCTGTTACAAGCAAAAGTCCTGTTTTCAACATTTTACCTGAGTAAAAGTACAAACATCACTTCTAAAAATAGGATTTTTGTTTTGGTGAATGAATTGAATAGTAGCTTATTGTCATAGTGAGTGGCACAGCAACTTGTTCAGGTCAAAAACACAGTCTCAGTCTGACTACAAAGCTACAGTTTAGGAACACTTCGCCTGTTTGCAACCTTATCATGAACTTAGAATCCGTAAAGTGACGTGTCTTTGTGTGTCTGCTTTCTCACCGTGCACCAGAAGCCTAACTTGCCACAAATAGCTTCCATACAAGTGTGACATATATATATAGTTATTTAGACAAAAAGTCAGATTTTGACCACTACGCCGCCCACCCAGCGCCCTACTGCACATGTGTGGACAAACGTAACCTACACGGCATAAGGAGCTGCTGCTACGCAGGCGCCACCCTTGCACGCGCGTGCATCTTTGTCCCTTTCTGACATACGCACACATCGCTGCACGTGCGCATGACTCACTGACACAGAAGTACAAACAAGATGGAATTTGGACAACATTTTCAAACACTGTTGTCAAATAAAGCATAGGCAGGTTATGCCGTACTCTCACTTTTGGCGGTTCACACTACAGAAACGATTCATTATTTCAACGGGTTGCATATGTGTGTGTGTGTGTGTGTGTGTGTGCGTGCGTGCTGCTCCTTGCGTAATATGTAGGGATGGTCATTTTGTCATCACTTTCTGAGACATGCGCATGACTCATGGACATAGAAGTATACAAAGAAGATGGAGTTTGGACATTACTTTCAAACAATGTTGTTAAATAAAATCGAAGGATTGTGTGTGCGCGCGCGCGCGCGTGTGTGTGTGTGCGTGCAAGCTTAAATAGCCCATAAATAACTCGCAATGTGCGCATGTGAGCTTGTAGATTAGCTATTGTCAGGTTGATAGTGGTTAATGGCTTTAAGGGACCACACACACACACACACACTCACACATAGGGTTCCACCTTGTAAACTGTAAATCTACTCGATGCGAGAGCGTCTTCAGCCTGATAGAGCTCGTCATAACGTCACTGCGTTCACCACTTTATATATGACTTGTGTGTGTGGGCTCTGATCTTTATCAGACAACACAGACCTCCTCACAAGGCCTGGAATCCACAGCCCTCGCTCCAAACATGGCTGCGAGCGGCGCATCGCTCTGCAGAAAGCACACAAACCAGATTAAACCCTGATCAACTTCTGCAGGTTTTATGAAGGGCCGTTCTCACACCATGCACGACAACCATGACGATGATTATGTCCACACTGATGAGGAAAGATGACATGCTGTAAACAGTGGCACTAAACACACGCTGTGCAGTCCAGCTGTGTCAGAGCCCACACACAGGCAGAGAGAGAGATCTTGCCTCTGTGGTGCTGAAAACACATCTAATAGGATGTATAGGTCATTGGTTCTCAAAGTGGGGTCCGGGGACCCCCAGGGGTCCTTGTGGGGGTACCAGGGGGTCCCCAGCAAAATGTGGTAATATAGCATCACAATAATTTTAACCTTTTTATACTTTGGCTATTCAAAAATAGCAGATATACAAGCTCATAGCGCGGCACCGAGTGCCGCACCATTTGTGCAAACTTTTGAATA
This sequence comes from Gymnoscopelus microlampas, assembly GCF_963454915.1. NCBI lineage: Eukaryota > Metazoa > Chordata > Actinopteri > Myctophiformes > Myctophidae > Gymnoscopelus > Gymnoscopelus microlampas. The sequence continues at coordinate 8,389,973 of NC_139954.1, read as the reverse complement.
TTTATATTTTTAAGCAAGCATTTGTAACTCAAATCTTTGCTTCTGGGGGTCCCTGGAACAAAATATTTGAGATGGGGGTCCGTGGCCAAATACATTTTTACATCATTTTGGGGGTCCTTGGCATGAAAAAGTTTGAGAACCACTGAAATAGATAATCTGACTTTGATTTATTAATGACTATGAATCTGCTACTTGGTCTACTCGGGGACCAGGCAAGTCGAGAACGATGTCGGTTCGGGAATGCACGCCCTACCTGGGTATGCAATACACATCGTACCCGTTGTTCCATTGTACATGCTACCACGCATTTTGGTGCAGCTGCACAAACGCGAGCCGGTTGGATAGACGGTTGTCCAAAACCGGCGATCTGACCGATATGCTCATATAGGCTGGGCATGCCCGTATATAGTAGTAGTGTTGTGCAATAGCTTAGCTCTAAGTAGCTAAGTTACTAGCTGAACTACATTTCCCAGCAGCCTGTGGGGTAGCTTCACTACCTTCAGAGTGATGTAACACAATCGCATGCACACACCCATGTTAACCCTGTAGCTGCTGGGATTAAGAGATTGAACCCAGCTGAAATAATCTGGAGCATTTATCATATTACATTTTATGCCTGAAAGCAGGTCAGTCCAACTAAATCCTGCACACACCGTGTCAACCAATGGGACAGTGTGTTGAATCTGCTCCCCTCAGGAATGCTAAAATCTCTTCCCATTCCATTATTATTGGAGACTTTTAGTAAATTGAGATTACAGATTAGGGTTGTGGTGTGGATCGCCGTGAGACGAACTGTAGAAAAACCTGTAGGGACCCATTACATAGCAATGAGTACATGAATTTGATAGATGGTGAAAGACACTCTTAGACAGTTTTGTTTGTTGGATTGTATATAAATGTATTCATTATTTCCGTTTGATTCTTCTGTGTTATGCACTTTGTAACATTTAGAGACTGATGCTGGATTTTAGCGGTTTATACCGATATTCGAGAGTAAAACAATTTAATCGATAAATTACCCAAAGCATCTTTTTCTGAAAAACTTTCTGGAAAAAGCATTTTGTGGTACCACAGCTCGAAAGGCCATTATTTTTTCCCATAGAGAAATATTTGTATAAATTATTTTAAGCCTGGAACCAAGCCATCCAGGCTCCTGGTGAATCATGATTCATGAAATATATGATTCTGTGTCAAAAGATATTTGAAAATATTCAAATATTTTACATCAACAAAAAGAAACAAAACAAACTTATTTGCCAAATGCTTTACAATGTGTATTGCATTCACCCATTCACACACCGACGGTGGAGGAAACCAAGCATGGCACCAACCTGCTCATCAGGAGCAGTTAGGGGTTCAGTGTCTTGCTCAAGGACACTTTGACAGTACAGGGGGAGACAAAGATCAAACTGGGAAACCTCCTATTCCCAAGCTGCCGCTCTTCGTCCTGACCCAACTGCCGCCCGTACATTTACTGGTCAAATTAAATGTCATCACGGTGACAACCCCAGTTAATAATAGTTATTCTTCTGATGTGTGACAGGGCTGTTTCCTGACGTGGGAGGCGGCTACTTCCTGCCCAGACTACCGGGGAAGCTGGGACTGTTTTTGGCCTTGACGGGCTTCCGTCTGAAAGGGCGAGATGTCCAGAGAGCAGGGGTGGCCACACACTTCATAGAGTCACACAAGGTAACCTGAGATCTGCATTCAATCTCTCTCCTGTACAATGTATAATTCTGTATATTTTTGTAAAAAAATAAATAACAATTCTTTAAACCTTTCCTCTACAGTATAATGACTTCCACAAAATAGGGAAGCCAGGTTGACAGTGATCAAGTGTGTCTGTGGGTTTTATAAATAAACCAGTTAGTGTTGTGTGTGTAGATCCCAGACCTGGAGAATGAGCTGGTGGAACTGAAATCTCCTTCAAATGAAGCTGTCGCCAGTCTACTGGACACTTATCACAACAAGGTAACACAGCAGACACCCAGGTAGCACGACATACTACTAGACATTACAACCAGGTGTGAACTGTTTGGTTGCATAGTCCAGTGGCTGTTCTAACTTGGTTGTATGTTCACACTGGTACATGTGTGTGTGTGCACAGCTTGGATCAAGGAATGACATCACCAGAAGACATGATCCAAAGACTTATTTGTCATGTAAACTGTGTTATTATTGTGTGTGTTGTGTGTGATATGTGTTCTGTATTGTGTATTATTACAGACCAGCTTGGATGCTGACAAGCCGTTCGTCCTGGCACAGCATGTAGAAGACATAGACAGGTAGAAATGATTATAGTGGAGCGGCTAAATGCTTTTTTCTGGCAGAATCTTTCAGTTGATGATAAAAGCATGAAAATTGGCATGAGCAGTCTCCATGGGTCACTTGATAAGAATATTGTCTGAGCCATTTGTAATTTCAAGATGGCGGCCATTTTTCAAGATGGCCGATACCTTAGTGGGCAGTTAAGTGATATGATGGTTTATTTGGTGATACAAGCATGAAAATTGGCATGAGCAGTCTCTGTGGGTCACTTGACAATAAGCCACCCACAGCTACTTGAAATTTCAAGATGGTGGCAATTTTTCAAGATGGCCGACACTTTAGTGGAGCATTTAAGTTATATAATGGTTCATTTGGTGATACAAGTATGAAAATTGGCATGAGCAGTCTCTGTGGGTCATTTGACAATAAGTCACCCACAGCTACTTGAAATTTCAAAATGGCGGCCATTTTTCAAGATGGCCACCACCTTAGTGGAGCAGTTAAGCTTAAGAAATCATTTAGTTGGCGATACAAGCATGAAAATTGCCATGAGCCGTCTCAAAAGGTCATTTGACAAGAAACCGCCCACAGCCACTTGAAATTTCAAGATGTCTGCCGTGCGCCATGTGGATCCTTAAATGATACCTTTTCTCATAGAAATGTATTGGGTTCCTCAAAAAGCTCTGTCAAGAGAGGTTGTTTGACTGTGTTTTGTCTGACTCCTCGCCCACAAGCTGTCCAGTTTGGTAAAACCTGTCAGGAGTTGCCTCCCACCGGCATAGCTCTCAGTGTTCACTGAGGTAGGCTTACACAAGCTCCCTTACCACGACAAGGTAACAGTCACAAGGGAGGATAATATATATCTTTTTTTTTTAAACTAACAGCCATTACATGTGTCAAATAGGTACTAAGGGGTGGGGAAACAAAAAATAAGATGAATAAATTAACACAGTTGTGGTGCTGATAAGCACAGTTGTGGTGCTGAACGGACAGTGCTCCAAAATTATGAGCAATGGCTAACACTGAATGGCAATAGCCACGGAACCATGACAAACTATACTAAGGAACTAAACTGAAAATGTGCTTCACTGTTAGATATGGCAGTGGAAGGTAGTGGAAGCAATGTTACAAAGTAACAACTGAAAATTACACAGTAATAGACTAGATACAAAGTAAAACATGATGCGCCGATGTGGCGAGGGGAAGCCGAGCCATAGGCCTACCCTTGAAAACACAGAGGACAACGGGGAATAACTCTGGCAAAATAAACATGCAAATATAGGTTCTAGCAGGGGCAATTACATAGGCATGTGAAACTGGGTCCATATCTGAAGCACTTACACCTTCCAGTACATGCCTTGGTGCACCCACAATTGGTCAACTCCCAACAACTCTCCGCAATAGGTGGAAGTGGAGTCCAGAAGACTTAACACTTCTCGTCCTGTTCCACCCATCCCCAGTCAGATGGGCTCGGCATTTGTGGAGGTCGCTTCAATGCCTGTCCCCACACGTATCCAGCCTCATAAGAAGCACGTTTGGCATGCTCTTTGAGTGCTGCTTGACTTGGCAGGATCAAGTCATATCGTCTTTGCTTTCTGGCAAAGAGATCAAGCCTGGCCTCGTTCACAGTTGTGACATCACTGGACCGGTCATACATTAGATCTTCTTAGTCTCTTGACATGGATATCTTTGGTATCTTCAGTGTCTTCAGCAGATGTAGATGCTCTCTTTTGGGCCCTTTCCAGCTCTGTGTTGTTGAACAGCTTGAATGATATGTTGCTCTGTTTCTTGTCAATGTGCTTTCTATGCCATCACCTTCATCTAGTCGGGTTGGACTAAGTAAGATAGGCAGAGCATTGATCTTATGAAATAATGGAACATTTCTTGCAATGGTATCATGACCAGTACGATCGTGCTCTCTGTTGAATAAACTTGGCTGAATGAGTTTTTCCTTGGTGACCTGCTGACAAATGAAACATCTGTCCCAGTTAGTTTTCACAACTGTTATGATGGCTTCTGCCATGTCTGCAGCATAGGCAGAGGCAGAGGGTTTATCCTTTTACCACCTTTTACCAAGCACTTTGATGTATGGGATACAACTAAGTTTGTGCCTTAACCCAACACTTAGTCCGATCGTTCATCCAATGCCATTTAAATCCCATGCGATCTGTACACCATCCGGTTAATTAAAACCCCATTAACCTTGGCTAGGCTCTCCTGCGCTGGCACAACCTGTCAATTCAGGTGCGGCTATCTAACTGTTTTGGGGTAAATTAGACAGCATTTGGGATACTAACTTTCAATTAGCTGACATTGAACCCCACTCTGGGGTTTAACAGCAGTGATATATCACCAGTGTGCCCTGGTAGTGCAGATATTCACTCTTATCTAATCTATCTATGATCAACAAATCAACACAACTGTTTTAGCATAATAATAATAATAATAATAATCGTCCTTAATGAAAAAAAAAACGTACATTTCTATGAGAAAATGTCTTTTGAGGATCCAGGGGGTGACCATCTTGAAAATAGAAATTTCAAGTGGCTGGGAGTGTTTTCTTGTCAAGCAACCCTTAGAGACTGCTCATGCCAAATGTAATGCTTGTATCACCAAATAAACCATTATATAACTTAATTGCTCCCCTAAAGTGTTGGCCATCTTGAAAAATGGCCGCCATCTTGAAATTTGAAGTAGCTGTGGGTGGCCTATTGTCAAGTGACCCAGAGAGACTGCTCATGCCAATGTTCATGCTTGTATCACCAAATAAACCATTATATAACTTAATTGCTCCACTAAAGTGTTTGCCATCTTGAAAAATGGCCGCTATCTTGAAATTTCAAATAGCTGTGGGTGGCCTATTGTCAAGTGACCCACAGAGACTGCTCATGCCAATTTTCATGCTTGTATCACCAAATAAACCATCATATCACTTAACTGCCCACTAAGGTGTCGGCCATCTTGAAAAATGGCCGCCATCTTGAAATTACAAATGGCTCAGACAATATTCTTGTCAAGTGACCCATGGAGACTGCTCACGCCAATTTTCACGCTTTTATCATAAATTGAAAGATCGTAGCACTTAGCTGCTCCGCTATTATACTGATACACATACTAATCCATAGATACTAGGGCTTGGCGATATGACTTCAAACTTTAAATTGAGTTTCAAGCGACATCCCGAAAGGCGATAAATGAGAACAGAACCTACTAGGTTTACTCCAATGACTTTACTTGCCACTTTGACAAGGCTAATGAGTCCAGTTTGTATTAGTCAAGTTGAGCTACATTACCACGCTTAAAGTTAAGACCAGGGCAGGAATTCAGTCCAGTGACTCTGATTAGTCCAGGGCTGAGCATGTATGAACTTTGATTGATTGGAGTTTGTACAAATATTGGTAATTTTTAAATATCAATGAATTATTTTGTGAAATAAACAGATTTGTATTCATTTATTTCACTGTCAGTTATACGTATAAAATAAATCTATACGTTAAATTCCTTCTTTCTGTGAAATTAAAACCATTTATTTTTTATTTTATGACCTCCCTGCCCTGGCTTTTGGCCTTTTTACAACACTAAAGTGGCCTTGGCCTTAAAATGATGACATTCCAGGCCTGGTTAAGTCCCACTCAGTAAATCCTATGGTTGTACATTAAAGGTTTGTTTTTCCCCGAAAGAAAATACTTTATTGTACTTGGATTACTAGTATTATACTATATTTATTACATATATTTCACTGCAGGCTGGGTGATGAGTCAAACTAATTAGACTACTTAGCTGGGTGTGATGTGATGACACGCCTGTTGCGCATCAAGCTAATCAATGCACACTGGAAAAATCAACCATCTCCACACACACACACACACACACACACACACACACACACACACACACACACACACACTCTCCCAGGGGTCACCTGGGGTAAGAAGGAAGCTAAAAACAAGAGTCATAGCAACAACAGAATAAGCTGAGAAGATTTGTCATAATTTTTCATGGGCACAATCCACATACTCTGCTGGGCTGCTGATCCCACTAATGCATGTTCCTTCCTAAAAGGGAAATAAACAGACTTTGCAACGGTATAAAAGTTATTGCCAGGAAGAATTGTTAAGAAATAATCTACCAAACACCAATTTTGGAGGTTTTGTTTTGTTTCTCCCACACATCGTTTCCCAAAATATCTAGTTAGAAATGTGACCTAGGGCCTGGGCCGCAGCGTGGCGGTCCAGGCACCCTAGGCTGCAATGCCAGCCTGACAGCGTGTCGCGGGTTCGACTCCCGATCCCGACGACCTTTGCTGCGTGTCACCCCCCCATCTCTCTCCCCATTTCCTGTCAGTCTACTGTCATCTATCAATAAAAGGCAAAAAGCCCAAAAAATATCTTAAAAAAAGAAAAAGAAATGTGACCTAGGTTTTTTTCTGTTCCTTCCAGGTTGTTCTCTGCCAGCAGTGTTGAGGAAATCCTTCAAAACCTGAAGACAGACGGCTCAGCGTTTGCTTCCAAACAAGCCGAGGTCAGTTCTTCTGACTGCTCTGCTTTAGAACTGTGCCTCCTGGTAATCCTGGTCGCTATACTGCCTCCCCCATGACAGCCGGGGCGCCTGATGGAGGGGAAGGGAACTGGTTGGAATAACGTGTTCCTTCCACGCGCTACGTCCAACCAGGGAAACTCCCCCCTGTCAGGTGACAAGAATGTCAGTTGGCTCTCAAGCATTGAAGGAGGCATGAGCTCGGCCCTGGCCTCCCTAGGCTGGTGAGGGGAGTGTAGTGCCCAGGATTGCTTAGAAACATTGGCACCGGGTGAAAAATAAGGGTTACAAAATCGCGGGATAAAAATTAAGTAACAAAAAAAAGAACTATGCCTCTCAAGGGGGGGGCGGTCTGGGGACTCCCAGGTGTCCTTGAGGGGTCCCATCAACATTTTCTTGAGGGGGAAAAAAAGCCACATTTCACTTAATTAAATGATTGATTTAATATTTTTATAATCAATTCAATCGATTAGTTCGGTTTACTGTTGCACCCCTACTCATGATTAACAAAACTTCTGTTGACACATCAGTGCATCCATGGAAATGCTCCTTCCTACCTCAAGGAAATAGTCTATATACCCACAACCTCCGCTCTTCAAACACTTAACCTCCTCAAAACCCCCAAGACCAACCTACGTACCATGGGCGACCGGGCTTTCTGCTCGGCCGCCCCTGAACTGTGAAATGCCTTCCCTGCCTGAGAGCACCACAGTCGGTTGACTCTTTTAAGAGAGGACAAAAGACCTAACATTTTCGAAAAAAATATGTAGCTACACTGGTCTTACCTCTAGGCTTTATGCCCTCATGTATTAAATGTCTTGTTTCAGTAGATGTTTTTAATGATGTGATGTTTCTTTTTTCTATGCAACTGCCTATTGTAGCACTTTGAGATTTTCACAAATGTAAAGTGCATTATAAATAAAATCCATTATTATTATTGAACTTGTCTCCTCTCAGACGTTGTCCAAGATGTCCCCAACGTCCATGAAGTTGACCTTCAGGCAGCTGCAGGCCGGAGCCTCCCTCAGCCTGCAGGAGGTCCTCCAGATGGAGTACAGACTGACTCAGGCCTGCATGGTACAACAACCCATTAGTTCTCAAACTTTTTCATGTCAAGGACCCCCAAATTCATATTTATTTGGCCGCGAATCCCCATCGGAAAATGTTTTTCACATTATTCACCCTTACGGCTCCACTACTGTCTGAGTTTTTACAGTGTTGGTTGGGGTCCCAGAATGGAAAATGGTATCGAATGGGGGGTCTGTGTGGCCTTAAAGCTACGTGCACACCGAATACGTCATTCGACGGATCCAACTCCTTTTTAGTGGAGAGCATGCGACACAGCCATGCTGTATGGCACGGCCAGGATTCCGACCAGTTTCCGTATGGTTGAATAGATTATTTGTATACAGTTGGTATTCAACCAAGTTCATTCATGTCTTCTGGTCCATCCAATGGATCCATCCATCCAATGAAAGCTGTGCTCCTGTGCCGTATCTGTGACTGCGTCGTTATGTTGAGATGAAAGGTTGGAAATGTTCACAATGGTCAAACCATGGAGAATCTTAACCACAATCATGGAGGAGAAGCTAATATAGCAGCACTGTGGTGTCCCGTGGTTACCTGTACCCGCACGTGTTGCACTCTGTTAAAACATACTGTAATTATAACTTTGTCTTGCCATATAAAAAATATTATTTGTTATTGCTTGCATTATTTACATTCTTATGAAAGTTTTCAAATTAGGTAACTGTAATCTCAAACAAAATAACATTGTAAATATGTCTATCATCAACTAGAAGACATGCATATGGCACTGCCCCAGAAAAAGTCTACATGCCGGATTTGTGACGAATTGAAAGGCCGTTCAATACGTCTTGATCTGTTGCCAACGCTTAGCTTCATGCATCTCAAACTCCTTGAAATGAAACGGGTTGAGAATCACTGTTAATCTACTGTCTGTGTTTGTTGTACAGCGGGGCAATGACTTCTACGAAGGAGTCAGAGCTGGTAAGTACTTTGACTCTACTTCTGTACAAACGTTCTCTTGTGTAAGAAGTCCAACTGATAATGATGAAAATATCATGTGAGGCCTGTGTCAGTGTGTTTGTGAAACCGCCACACTCTGACCGTCCGGTACCGTGGCGTCCTAATAAACTGTCAACATCAATACAAAATTAGACTCAATCGGAAGGGATCCTTTTACTTTCTTTTAATAATCCACTATGCCATTAAAGAAACACAAACATCTGGGCCATCTGGCCTAACCCCAAAAACTAAGCCTGTACATTGAATGTAGATTTCCCCAGACGTATCGGTAGGCGGAGATCTATTTCCGCCTACCTATTTTTAAATTGCCAAAGTATGAAATTATGGTGAACCAATCTTTTTTAAATAAATAAAAAACACATACACACACATCTAAAATCTAAAATGACGAAGATGCTTTCCAGGTTTTAATGGTTTAATAATAGCTATTTAGACCGCACACATTAGGACTGAGACAATCAAACAGACAAGAGGGTAAAGTGTGTGTGTGTGTGTGTGTGCGTGTGTGTGTGTGTGTGTGTGTGTGTGTGTGTGTGTGTCCAGTGCTGATCGATAAGGACCACAGTCCCAAATGGAGCCCGTCTTCCCTTCAGGAGGTGACAGATGACAGCATAGAGCACAGCTTCTCCCCTATGGGAGACAAAGACCTTCACCTCTGAGCACCACAGACCTGTCTGTCTGTCACCACCAAGCCTTCTCTACATTCAATCACAGACGTAGGGTTAACCCATTATCTGGTGTGGGGTTCACTTTCACGTCAGCCTGTCCATGAAGCACCGAATCTATCACCGTTGGAGTATCGCCTGTGTCGGGTGGAAACCTTGTATATCCAAAACCATTTCTTTTCAAGAAATGGAAAAATGTGTGTTCCAATGTAGCTATTATTTACGAATAAAGTTATTATGATTTACTAGTCACAAGCTCTTAATACTTTTCATTGGTATATTATTTATTAAACCCACAGACACACTTAACCACTTTCACTTAAAACATGTATAGAGTTAGCATTTGGAGATGAGAGGTTTCTGCCCGACAGCAATAGTAAAATAACCTAACTGTTGGTATGTGGAAGTATAACTGTGTGCATTTGAGACAGTGATCCTCAGTTGGTGGTAGTACTGGAGCACATACATTTTCAACCGATGTTCATAATTGCGCCTCACTAATGCTCATTGTAAGATGACACCATTTCTGTCTACTCACTCTGTATTCTCATTGGTGGGCTATGGACAGTTCAGAAACCTGCCAACCCATGACATAGGGATGTAGTAGTCCAGTACTTTCATTTTGTTTTCTTTTTTTTTATCCCACGATTTTTGAAACCCCTTTCTTTTCCACCCAATGCCAATTGCCTAAGCTGTAATCCTGGGCGCTACTCTTCCTCTGCCCCGAACTGAGCTCATGCTTCCTTCAATGCATGAGGAGTGAGCAGGCCGCTTCTTATCACCTGACAGGGGGGAGTTTCCCCGGTGGGACGTACCGCGTGGAAGGAACTAGTTATTCCAACCAGTTCCTTTCCCCTCCATCAGGCCCCGGCTGACCAGGGGGAGGCAGTATAGAGACCAGGATTACTGTATGTTATTTGAGAGGGTACCTACCCTAGGGGACGCAGGGAGAACATGCAACTTTCATTTGTAGTTCAGTCATATTTGACCAGGAGTATCTATACTTTGTCTCAAGCACTGTCTGGGGTTGAGTACTTGAGTACAGTGCCCATGAAACGGAAAAAACACTTGTGAAGGTATTTTATAAGAAGAGATTCCAGTGTGTAGATGTTAATGTACATGAAAAGAACCTCCTTGTATTTTGTGTTGAAATGTAACACTGTGGTGCTGCCTTGCATTTCACCACTTTCGGGCGGAAAACGTTCATGTCCAAAACCGTTACTTTTCAGGAAATGGAAAAAGGAATCTGGGTTCCAGTGGATCCAACGTAGTTATTATTTAGTCTCAAGCTCTTTGGTCTGGAATTTATAAAACTTTTTACGTGTGTTAGTACTGTGTGGAGATTGTGTCAGTAGTGAGCGCTGTGTTTAATTCCAGGTGCTGACCATCTCCTCAGCCAGTTCAGTGATTCTCAACCGCTTGCATTTTGAACAGGATTTTTGGTGCATAACATAAACAATTGCATCTGTTCCATCTCTCCCATGAACTATGAACGGTTTGTCCTGTTTATCTTGACAGACTGTGTGGGCCAGTAGTGACTCAGAGGAGGATGAGGCGGGAGGCAGTGGGACGAGGGCTTTCATAGCAGAGGACTGTTCAGTGCTTTCATCTGCTGCTGTGCCACTGTTATGCAGCTCCTGTAGGAGTCCATTCATGAAGGACAGGTAGATGTCTTGCGGCGCGGGACATCAGACTGTACCACAGCCACTGAAAGTCCCACTCGTTCTCCTTGAAGGTGTCGATCACAGGGCCAGAGCTTCGGTCATCAACAGCAGCAAGCCCTGCCAGGCGTCCTGTAGATAATAATAATAATAATAATAATTCATTATTGTATTATAATGATGCTATTTTTTAAGTACTTTTTTAAGTAAAAATTGTTTTTACAATGGTTGATTCATTCAAACATTGTGAGGTGAGGCGACGAACAGTCGACGCCGGCGTCCTCACTTCCCACATTCTCACGCCAATGGTGTCAAGCTAGCGCCAACCTACTCATTGGAGGCAATGTAGGGTTCAGTGTCTTGCCCAAGGACACTTCAACATGTGGACAGGAGGAGCCGGGCTTCGAACCGCCAACCCACACAGGTCATTGGACGACCTGCTCTACCTCCTGCGCCACAGCCGCCCTATAAATAGATATTGTAAAGTATGTAGTCTTGGGAACCGTCAGTTCCCGAGCCATGTGGCCCATAGGGCTGGAGCCTATCCCCTGTTTCTGTAGCGTGAGGTGGCCTGATGTACCAGTGCATCCCCCACCCATGATATACAAGTACACCCCCTGGACACGACGCTAGTATGTCACAGGGACTCACCGCCACTCCAACCCTTTATGCTGAGTGCCAAGCAGGGAGGCATTGGGTCCCATTTTTATAGTCTTTGGTATGACCCGTCCGGGGAATTGAACCCCAACCTCAAGTGTCCTCAGGACACTTACCACAAGGCCACCGAGCTGATATTGAGGGTAGGGTTTTTTCCAAGGGGGAAAGTGTGTTACAGGGTGTGTTGACCATGCTGAGAAGACACTCCCAACAGTGAGAATCGAACTGTAATGCTGCATTGAATTCAGGGCTTTCGCTGTAGTAGCGCTAACCTCAGGGTTATTTCTGAACCCTGAGGGCAAAACCTCACCAAGCGAGTATCCAGTGGCACCGCACCTTCCACTCTCTCCCACTTGGCACCGGTAAGGGTAGCCTGTGTTGACAGCTCGCTCGGTGGTTAGTATGTGTGCGGTCCATGTAGACAAGAGCAGGAAGAAGGGAGAGAGGCGGAAGGCGGGGCATCTGTGCAAAGGCGTAAAGAACTCGATCAAAGCCTCAGAAAAGTCACCAGTCCAGCACCGGTACAATGGGAGTAGGTCTTGTACTTCCTTAAATCTTATTTGCTCTGGCTTATTATGCTCTAAGACACTGGACGACTTATGAGTATGGACACATTCTGCCTCGGGCCCTTCAGCGCAGACCGGAGGAAAATATCGTTCCAAGGGCACAACCTTGTTCCTCAGTGTTGTAGGGTAGACTGAATTTCTGGTAGAAGACCTGTAATTTTCCACTGAATTCAGGGCTAAAATCAACCGTGACCATCTGTCGCTGTACTGGCTCTTATGACCTTTTAAATCAGCAGTGCTTTCGCTGTAGTAGCGCTAGCCTTGTGAGATGTAGAGTTTGTAATCCCCGTAGGTTGTAAGTGTGACATGAAATTCTTGGCCGCTTCCAATCTCATTAGAGCAGCTGCCCTGTCTTCCCGGCTGTCCGTTTTGTTCAGGAACGCCCAAACGTCAATTAATTATCCTGGACGCGCCCCCAATTATGTTATTATTATAATAATAATAATAAAATTAAAAACAACTTTTATTAGGGGGAAAAACACTTTAAGAATAAGGAATAAAAACAGTGGAAAGAAGAAAGAGGTGGGGAGGGTGGAGTTGGCTGGGGAAAGCGATATTGAAGAGGTGGGTTTTGGAGGGTGGGGGCATCTCTTGAGAGTTTTGGAGAGTGCATTCCACAGGGATGTTATGTCCCTGTCTAGGAGAAAAAGAGATGCAACATAAGGCCCGCAATGTGACACGTTGTGAGCTTGTAGATCGGCTATTTCAGCTACTTTTACGTAACGTGACACTCTTGTACGATCAAGCAGGGAATTAATTTAAAGGAAAGAGAAAAAAGAAGAAAATGTTGAAAAATGGAAATACAAGGTTTCTGCCCGACAGCAACGATTTGAAACAGTGCTGCAGAGTGATGCCGCATTAAGAGCAAGGCATTCTGGGAAACATGATCTCAGTGCTGAGTGCTTCATAATAATATTTCCTGTGGGCTGATGACTGTTGATGTGAGTTATCAGTGTCACTGTATGTTTGTATGCTGCCTTCTGTACAAATGTATGCCAGCGGTTCTTTTCATGTCTAGGACCCCCAATTTAATACGTATTTGGCCGTGGGCGCCCCCCTTCTGAAAATGTTTTGTGCCAGGTACCGCCATACAAGATTTGTGGTGTTGAAATCTTTCAACATTTTTCAATGTTTTTGAAAATAGCAGTGAGCTTGTAGATCGGCTTGATGCTATATTAACTCATTTGGTTGGGGACCCCCCTGGAACCCTTTCAAGGACCCCACTTTGAGAACCACTGATGTCACTCATCTAGGTCTGTAGTACACTGGTTCTCAATGTAGGTTCCATTTGTACACTAAACACCTTACAGTGTACATTAGGGTCCCAGAGATTTAAAATAATTGAATTGCTGTCTGGTAGAAACCTCATATCTCCATAGTTTGTTTATGAATTAATGCTCTGGCCTTCTTAAAGTAGCAAAGCAACAAGCTTATACATGTAGATCTGCTATTTTTTGCAATTTTAGAACACGTTTTATTAAGTCTGTGGATTATATAAATATTGAACCGATGAAAAGTATTATCAAGACAACATGTGACTGAATAATAACTACATTGGAACACAGGTTCTTTTTTCCATTTTCTGAAGAGGAACGTTTTTTGAAATGCAAGGTCTCCACCAGACAGCGACGTTGTACTGTATACTGCTCCCTACTGTACCAAGACTATCTCCATTCGTAATATCCACTGTTACAACGTAGGATTTGACCCATTCTACCTACTGAAGGATACTTGAACCCAAGTAACAGTCCAATCTTTTTTTGTTAAATATCTCTATATTCCCTATACTAAAGAACCAGAGAGACAGAAAGACCCCTTTTACTGACCAAACACACCATACTAAACAGATTATACAATTCTTAGGTCAGGATACTGCTTTGATCCAATCAGGAGAGAGAACTGATGCAGGATAAACAATTGAATTGGAAGTCATGGCACAAAGTCAGCAGACAAAATTGGAAATTGAATACTATAAAATTGAAGCTGATTATTGGGTTGGGTTCCCTGATTGGATGAAATTGGAAAGAATGGCAACCCACATGAAAAACCCTGTTGCTGAATGAATAGATTACTCACAATCACAATCTAGAGCTTTGATTTTAAGTTAACAACAACAAGAAAAGGTTTTAGTCCGGACAATCATAGATGTGATGAGAAGTTTGTGCCCGACAGCAACGATATATTTCTACAATTTGTGCCTTTTATTATAGATGATCAGATCAGATGATGAACCATTTGGCAGGTGACCTATTGTTGTTGGTGTAATCTAAATTAAAACCATCTTCATTATACTTTAACCCTATTGTATACTATATTAGATTGACTATTTTTGTTATTTGAGAGTAGTTATGATGGTCCATAAAGTGTCTGATGCTCTTGTAAAGATTTGTGTATATCAGTCAGTGGAGTTACAGTATTTAACATGTCATTTGAATAAATCCAGAGTCATTAAATGTATCCAGGTACACTGAGCTTGTAGATTGGCTGTTTTTGTTGCGCCACACACTGTAGTGCCACAGAGCATAAATCAGGCTTTAACATAGACAAACATAACATCCTGCAGACCTCCAGATGACACACACACACACACACACACACACACACACACACACACACACACACACACACACACACACACACACACACTTTTACTATACTTGTGAGGGCATCAACATTTTAGGACGGCATTGAAAATAGCCACGTTGTGAGCTTTAGATCGGCTATCTTTCGGTGCACGACTAAACTAAACCTAACCTTTAACCCAACCTTAATCTTTTCCTATTTGTAAGCCCAACTCCCCAAATGAAACAACCAGGAAAATGGTCCTCACAATATTTCATTACATTATTTCTCAAATTGTACTTGTGGGGACATTTGGACCTCACAAATATAGTCTCTCTCACACACACCCTCTGAGTCATGTAAACACTGTTCCACTCCGGGTGGATTTATTGTGGACACATGGAGGTAGCCTATTCGCTTGTTGAATTCTGCAGCTGAAGCTACAACCCAGGACTTACTTTATAGAATAACGGGTTATTTTAACCAATCTGTGTGGAGAATGAGCTTGTAGATTGGCTATTTGTTTTTACATTTTTGAAATTGTATGAACATTTGTCAATTCATACAGATGAATGAAATGATTGTGACGATTACAAACATTATTGTGATTATCTCATACAATTGCTATCAGGCCATTATGTAATATAATAGCCCTGATAGTTGTGTATGCAGTGGGCTGAGGCATCACATCACTGATAAGCCCTCATGTTATATGACAGTACACTTTATCTTTTGAGTACATTCATGCACTATCTGTTGAGTTTGGCCCACTATACCTTTGTGCAACTTTTAAATGACCAACATTTTTACGAAGCACCTTCCATCCAATGAACAGAGGTCAATGTACTTTACAAAACTGATACAAATGTCAAGACGAGAAGTTACAGTTGCAAGAAGTGATATCATTATCATTATGTTGTCTATAATTGTCTGTGTCTCCCTGTCCCTCCAGCTCTTTAGTAAAACTGAAAATGCATTTTCAGGTCAGGATACCAATTTTATCCAATCAGGAGAGCGAACTTATACAGGATAAACAGGCAAAATTGTAAGTGATGAAACGAAGTAAGCAGACAAAGTTGTAACTATAACACTACACACTTGAAGCATAGCTGCAGGACATACAAATGTCACTCGGTAGACAAAAATGATAAGAAACTGGTTGAAAGACTTGACGGTAAAAGGCATAAAATCATGTTTATTGGCATTGATTATTCACTCAGGTTTTAGTGATATGAAGACAGCGTCGTTTGTCACATCATGTCACATACTTTACGGGTCACTTTGACTATAAGACAAACAGTCATTAGGTTATCTGTCCCTTTTTTTTTAGAATGACAAGCATGGAATTGCTGACGAGAAGTGGCAGTCAGTTAATCAATCAGTCCGTCAATCAATCAATCAGTCAGTTATTCAGTTGATAGATCAGTCAGGCTCAGTGGAACTGACTGGAAGACAAGGATGTCTTTGCATGAATTTGCATCAGTCTGTCTAAACAGTAACAATCAAGCTCAAAGATTGTTTTCTCTCTTGTTCTTATTAACCACTTGAACCCCAGCATCCATATTGTTGGGGGAACAGACCTCCAGGGGTCACTAGGGTTCATGTGGTTGCACATGACAAGATCTGATCTTGGAAAAAAGAGGAGGGGAAAAAAAAAAAAAGCAAAACACAAGTATATTTTGGACCCTGGAAATGTGTTCAATATAATACAAGTTCAAACATATTTTTGGTCATTTAAAATCTTGTTTTTGTTACAGTGAACCTTTTCAGGGTCCGTGTGAAACATTTTTTGGGGCCATATAAGGGTCCTATACTGTATAGCAGTGGTTCCCCCCAAAGAAATCCTGGGACCCCCCCCCCCCCACTATTTTTGACAATAATAATGACCCATGAGAAATGCAAGTTATGATTTTGTGCAACATGTTTAAAACATGACCGTAACCCTATTATCTTTGGCACCCGCCCAAGGGTCCCCAGAAGACCCCATGTTGGGGGAACCACTGCTAATATCGAACCTTCTCGGTTCCTTACAGAACCATTTTTGGTATGAGGCTTGTAGAAGAGTTTCGTCTTCTTTACAGTTAGTTTACAGCCATTTGGGAAAGCTGGGCGAAACATGTTGTGAACTCCACAGATTAGTGCAAATTACATTTGGTTGGTGTTGCTTTTCAAAATGGAATCCATTGACCGGTGTAATGGTACAGCATAATTCTGCTTTACGTCCTCCCACCACACACAGCCACTCTGCCCTCCTAAAACATTAGTATGTAAACGGAGGCTTTTAAGTGCTGTTTACACGTGTTCATCTATAGCACTGATTCTCAAACTTGTTCATATCAAGGCCCCCCAAATTACTGTTTTTGGCCATGGACCCCCATCTGAAAATATTGTGTGCCAGGGACACCCATACAATTTTGTGCTGTTAATAAATTATGTTCCAAAGATATTCCAAAATGTTAATTATTTTTTCAATATTCTTTGCCAAGTTCTGAGCTTGTGGATCGGCTATTTTCAAATAGCTGATGTATATAGGGTGAAAGTGATCTATAGAATAAAGCTGCTTTTAGCAGTGGGCACAGGTAGAGACAGTTAAAACATAGTAGATTCAATCAAACATTTATGATTAAATGGAAGCATTAGTGGTTCCTTGTTGGCCTATGCCACTGAATATCACCTGATATTCTGCCAGGAATATAAAAATTCCCAAAGAACAGACGTAGTCAACGGCCAACATCCTGTATGGCTTATCAAGCTGTGTGTTGGTTTAGCATGAGTCACACTTGGTGCTACGTTGACACAACAATGCTGATAGCATGTGAGCTGTTGTAAAGGCTACTGTATAACCTTCACTGCTAAAGAGCACAATGTCACCTTAATGCGCTGGGACTGAACTAGAGATATGATTGTAGTAAATACATTGGCAGAACACACACACACACACACACACACACACTGGACTAGATGAGACAGTGGCTTCACATGCCTACATGTGTGTGTACGTTTGTGATTAAACCACTTAGTGTAAGCCCTATATACTTTGTCGTATGAGGGATAGCAAAAATAGGCAATCTACGAGCGTGTAGATGTCTGCTATATTTTAAACTTTTGGCCTATTAATTACGTACATGCCCAAAACAGGGACACCGGGTTGAACGTGATTAAATGTCACAGACGTTTGGCTAGGTGTTAGTTTTTTGTATTAACAAACATACCGCTAAACACGACACGTGCACCAACAATACTTCAGTAGAGGATACAGGTTGAAGTCTCACCACAATTAATAAACGGAAAGACAAACTTTAAACAACGTATTGTGCTTGTAGTAACATTCATTAAGGACTTCAGCGGTTGTCTCTATTCAAATTATCATGGCTTGAGTCTGCGGCGCTCTGTTAAAAATAGCACCACACTATTTTCAGCAGATGTGGACATCACACAACCTTTTGAGAGCTGGATGTTTGGACTGTTTTGTCCACTACTGGGCAGATGGCAGTAGATAAGGTTTTAGGCCAGTGTAAAGGCCAGTCCATGCTTTGTGCGACAAGTGTCAAACAATGCGTCACGCGACAAAAGTGACGTCAAAACGACAAAAATGTCTCGCGGAGGACCTTTGCAGAGAGTTTTGTGGACCTCTGGAAAAATGAATGGTCGCAGGCGCTTCACAAAATGTTATGTACAGTACTTTGGTTGGGAAGGCGAAGTAAGCCCAGTTAGCGTGAGACCATTTTCACTTCCTCGTTTACATTTTGTGGCGACGCTGTGAGGCGCGTAGTGCAATGACTTCCAAAGCATAAATTGGCCTTTACCTTGGCACAGCGTTCATACAAATTAGGGATGCACGATTAATCGGCAAAGGCAATATCGGCATTAAAATTGCAATATCGGTATGGAACCAATATTAATTGTTAATTGGATATTGCAGTGGTTCTCAAACCCTTTCTTGTCACGGACCCCCAAATTAATGTGTACTTGGCTGCGGACCCTCTTTTGAAAATATTTTGTGCCATCGTCTTAGAATATTTCAAAAATATTCCACATTTCAATTCTTTTTAAAGATTCTTTCGAAAATAGACGATAAATCGCGGGTAGGTCCGTGTATCGCCTACTCGTCACCTACTCGCCCATTCAATGGTAAATAAATGGTATATAAAATGTGATAATCTCCCATTCAATGCATTGATAGCATTCGTAGCCGGTGAAATACCGGCATGAGACCGATAGCGGACAAGTACCGTGAGGGAAAGTTGAAAAGAACTTTGAAGAGTGTATAGGGTAAAAGATGGTTAAACTGATTTTGCTAAATTAACACATTTTGCTGGGGACCCCCTGGAACCCCCTCAAAGACCCACTTTGAGAACCACTCAATCTGCCGAAATGTCCAGATGGTGCATCCCTGGTTTGTGCTGCTGTCCTCCAGCAGGCCAGATGGCAGTAGAGTGGGGTTTAGGCAGTATAACCTTGACACAGCATTCATTCAAACAGCACGATATAAACACTGCAGCTCTGACTGCAAACACCTGCTCTGTGTTCCTCTGTGACACACACACACACACACACACACCAAGGTCTGGGTGAGTTTATAGTAAATATAG
Source organism: Gymnoscopelus microlampas (assembly GCF_963454915.1). Taxonomy (NCBI): domain Eukaryota; kingdom Metazoa; phylum Chordata; class Actinopteri; order Myctophiformes; family Myctophidae; genus Gymnoscopelus; species Gymnoscopelus microlampas. The sequence continues at coordinate 8,370,417 of NC_139954.1, read as the reverse complement.
TAAACACACACACACACACACACACACACACACACACACACACACACACACACACACACACACACACACACACACACACACCAGTAGTGGAAGAAGTAGTTTCCCCCCCCCCTTTTTTACATAAAAGTATATGTGGCTATACCACAATGTAGAAATACTGTTAATTAAAAGGCCTGTATTAAAAACTTCACTTGAGTAAAAGTGCAAAAGTATTGGCATCAAAATAAAGTACCAAAGTAAATGTATTCATTACAAATGGCCTATTTAAAAAAAAAGAAAAAAAAAACGAAATTATTTGGGGGCCCCACTTGCAGTGTCCTCACGGCCCCAACCCAGTGGGGGCCCCGGACCACAGGTTGAGAATGTGCTGACCTAGTTTGCTGTTGTCTCTCGTACATGAGGGATGGCTCGTGGTGGATGGAAAGGCCAAGGCTAATGGATTTGGAGGTAGAAGCTCTTCGTTATGGGAGAACACCACATGGATCTCCTGGGACGCTATTACAGCACACACCCAGCTATACCTCTGTCCTACTGCAAGCCCCCTTCTCTTCTCCGCAACAATACATCCTTACTGTCAGCTGGAAACCTTGTAAATGTGTCCAAAACCGTGGCTTTTCAGGATACAATGTAGTTTAGTCACAAGCCAATACTTTTCTTTGGTTCAGTATTTCTTTTTAAAAAACACAGTCGCTGTCAGGCAGGAACCTTGTACCTCCCATATTTCAATTTTAGCTTTTTCTTAAAACAATGCCCTGCTTTGTCGTACAAGAGAGCCTCCCAAAAGTCACGGAAATAGACGATCTACAAGCTCACAACGTGTGAGCTTTTTACAGCGAAAAATAAAGCATTAGAGTTAAAGTGGTTAAGTGTGTCTTTGGGTTTTATAAATATTGAACCATATATTGAAAAGTATTAATAAATATTGAACCAAGACCTTGTGACTTACATAACTACATTGGAGCCATTGGAACACGGTTTCTTTTTTCAACACTACAAGGTTTCTGCCCGACGGCCACGAAATGTGCGTTTCCACCACAGGTATCCATGTATTCTGTCCGTTTGCTAATGAGATGAGATGGTAATGAGAGTGCTGTTCTGTGCTGCTGGTAGAAGCCGTACTACGATGGGTGGGCCGCCAACACTTTTTCTAGTGGGCCCTGCTCCAGTAAAGGCTGAGAACCACAGCTGCAGTGTTCACTGACAACACTGGCTAAAATAAATACAGGCTCCTATTAATAACTTTCTGCTAGGAACTCCAACATGGCTGTGGAACAGAGTCAACAGACAGACTTTATCAGCCTCTGACGTGTCCCGTGGTGCATACTAACTAAGTATATTATTTACTCAAGCACTCTCCTTTGAGTACAACTTTGAGGTACTCTTACTTTACCTGGGCACTGCCATTTTTTTAATACAATAAACCTATACTCCACTACATCTCAGAGGCAAATATTGTACTCTTTTTTTTACTCCACTACAATTATTTGATGGCTTTAGTTACTTTGCAGATCATTATTTAGATTGCTAATACGAAAGACATACCACTACCACCCTATTATATTATTTCGGAAATAGTCGCATGACAACGCGATGCGTGCTTGCAGATCAGCTATTTTTGAAAAGAAAGTTTAGTATTTTTACTTTGTATTACTATATATACTTAAGTATATGTTGATGGGACGAAGCCAAAGCACGAGACAGGGTTCAGCGGCAGTGTATGATTGCGGCCTTATGCCCCAACCGGAACGAAGAGGATAAGTAAGTAAGTATATTTTGATGCCAATACTTTGGTACTGTTACTCGAGTCAAATTTTGAACACAGGCCTTTTACTTAACAGAGTATAGTGGTATGTATCGCTACTTTTACTTAAAGTAAAAAACAAATCAAGAGTAAACTTCTTCCACCCCTGGCCGTATCAGCGGTAATAATAAGCAGGGACAGACATGGAAAACAAGGCATAAGGCTTTGAGTGGGACATGAAAGGAATGTGTCCTGGATCCCAGGCAGAGCTTGGCTCTCATAGGTCACTGCCTCTCAGACATGTTGTTCAGTCATTGCAGGTATGTATTCACGTAGACGCTGATGCCTGCTGGCATGCAGCCCCACAGCTCAGTCGGTTCACCTAATGATGAAGCATCCGATGACGTCGTACGCCATTGTTCCACCACTCCCCCCTCCCTGATGGCAACGCACGGCCAATCCCAGGGGACGTAGTTTGATGACATCACAAGGGCCAGTGCACACACACACAGGGTTCGGATTTGTATATACCTCTCTGTACGGCGAAATAGCAGAAATAGCAGACCTACAAGCTCCAGAACGCGTCGCTTTGCGACGCGTTCTGAGCTTGTAAGTCTGCTATTTTTGTAATTTTTGAATATATATATATATATATTTTACATATAATTTTCTTTAAGTTGTTAAATTGTGACATTACTGTATATCAAACAATAAATATCAAACATATCAGACCAGTCTGCATTTCAGTCTGAGCAGAAGCGGGGATAGAAGAACGCATCCCCACCGGACGGACATACAAATGAATGATCGCGGGGGGTGGCGGATATCAAAAGAAGAGGCGTGGATTCCTCCCCAACCCCCCAGCAAATCCAACCCTGAGTGCACACACGTTGGATTTGAACATTGAGGAGATGCGGTGGTCCTTATCCACTGGAGCATCATGTTCAGCACAACGCATACAACCTCTATGGCAGAGAACATCTCGACAGGCCATCTCTCCTCCTCCCCTCCCTTCTCCTCTCCTCCTCTACCCCCTCCCCTCTCCTCTCTTCTCCTCTCCTGTTCTCTCTCTCTCCTCTCCTGTCATGGCACGTCACACTCTATATAAGGAATGTCGCTGTATCTGCTGTCCAGCTCCGCCCACTGCTGCACGGCTCGCGCCACGATCTCCTCCGACAGCCGCTGGGCGTACTCCATCAGGGCGGGGTTCATATGTGGAGACTCCTCCCCCAGCCCTGCCCCTCCTCCTTCCTCTGAGGGCACCACCAGGTAGGCCTTCTCGCCCCTCCCCCCCGCCCCCTTACCGCCACGCTCCACTGAGTTCTGAGCCGCCGCCGCATCGCCGCCAGCGGCGCGTTTGGATTTGACACACCCCATGACGCCGGAGGGCGGGGCATTGATAGAGCTCAGGGGTTAGAGACCGAGCGGGAGGGGGTCGGCGAGGAGGGGTTGGACTTTGATTCCGCCAGTTGGATGATAACAGGAAGTTGTCCCCTGGGTGGGTGGGTTCGTCTGCTGGGCTGATGTGTGTGTGTTTGTCAGTTACAGACGTGACTGCAGGGCTGTTGGGTCCGTCCTGGTCTGAAAGTATGTGACCTCAACTGCAATCATCTGAGAGAGAGACAGACAGACAGACAGAGAGAGACACGGAGAGAGGGAGAGATACCGTCAATCACATGCAATCTTGCACTATGCACTGATTGTACTGGTCAGTTTTTATATTCACTCTTTGACTGCCAGTGACGAGAATGACGAGATTTTGTGTTTTCAGATGGCGCTGTTTGCTAACACATGAGTCACCATCGTGAAAACACTCGGAAATCGCTGGCAATGGCTTAGCAAACAATGTTTTATTTCTGGCAGTTCTGGAGTTAAGCTATCCTTATTTATATCGTATGTATATAATACTATATGTTTAGTATTTATTTTAATATTTTCCACCTACTATATTTGTGTGACACAGCTCTTTACACATGTCTTTATTCTAGTAGGCGTATGTCTTAATTGTACAAATGTTTTATTGCTCTTATTTCACAATTGCATTGACCATGTAAACATTTTTCCCATGCGATTAAGGCCTCTTTGAATTGAACTGGAATTAGAGAGAGAGAGAGAGAGAGAGAGAGAGAGAGAGAGAGAGAGAGAGAGAGAGAGAGAGAGAGAGAGAGAGAGAGAGAGAGAGAGAGAGAGAGAGAGAGAGAGAGAGAGAGAGAGAGAGAGAGAGAGAGAGAGAGAGAGAGAGAGAGAGAGAGAGAGAGAGAGAGAGGAGAGGGGTGTGTGTGGAGAAAAAGACAAGAGACATGGAGATAGTCAAAGAGAGAGAGAGAGGGAGGGAGACATGGGGAAGGGGGGAGAGAGAGGGAGGGAGAGATGGAGAGAGACAGAGAGAGAGAGGATTTCAGTGATTTATTTTCCATGGGGGCAAACTAGCAGATGGCGTGAGGCGGGGCGGGAGAGGATTTTGTGTGTGTGTGTGTGTGTGTATGTGTGTGCGCAACTGCGCGTGTGTCATCCTTCTGTAAAACCTTCACCATAACAACAACAGGCCTACGTGACCTATGATTGTTCTCTCACACCATGTCTGTGTCTCTCTCTCTCTCTCACACACACACACACACACACACACACACACACACACACACACACACACACACACACACACACACACACACACACAGTTTTAGGATTCAGTGCACAGGACAGGTCAGTGTGAAGTCTCTGTCTCTCTCACTGCTTATCTATCTCTCTCTCTCTCTCTCTGCTGTTATTATGTTGTAAGCTACTGTCAAGGCCGAGTCATACTTCATACGTTGCATGACAGTGACACGTTGCAAACCTACAAGCCCACGGGGCGTCGCATCCACGACACGTTGTGAGCTAGTAGATCTGCTATTTTCGAGCATAAATTAGGCTTCAGTCTGATGTGGTGGCTGAGTGACGATAATCATGTTTTATTGTTTATCGTGATTAAAAAAACGCCCACCATTATCATACTGCAGAGATTTAAATTGATCGTGAAATTGTCCTTCGTCATACACTGGACCTGAGTTGGCTCTTTTTTCCGCCTACACCAAATCTCTCCACCAAAAATAGCAGATCGGTGTGAGCTTATAGATCTGCCATTATCCCCCCCAGAATATGGATGCTGGGGTTAACAAAAGAGTCATTTTAAGAGTTTTAAGCACGTTTTGATTATCATGATAATATCGTTAATCTTCATATCATCCCATCCCTAATAAAGACATGCAGCTCAACACAGGACTGAAGTTATAAGTCAGTGGTTCTCAACCTTTTGTGGATCAGGGTCCAGTTGAAAATCTCAACGTGTTTGCGGCCCACCCATCTGACCACTTAACACAGCATTTGCAGAGCATGTTTATTTGTGTTCTGGCTTGGGAACTAACATTAACTTCGGCCTAATATATCGGTAGGCCTATCACAATGAAAACCCATTTTTCTAAGTTGCAAAGAAATAAATCCATGACTTTTTTTTAATGTTTTACAATATATATATTTGTATATTAATGTTATATTATCATTTAAATCTTAGTGCTTTGCCAATTATTTGGGGGCCCACTCGACCACCAGTGGGCCCCCAGCCCACAGGTTGAGAACCATTGTCATAAGTGGATAACTCCATCCATTAAGGCCTGGCAGCAGCCCATAAGTACAACAGGATGTCAGACACATAGCAGCTTTCATTCACAAGATGCAGCTCGTATGAATTATTGATCATCATCAGCAGCTACAGCCTGAGTCCTAATGCGTGTATGAAATCATGTCAATAAATAGTGGAATATGAACCATAATGTGTGAGGTATGAACATTAACACCATATTATATGCTGACAACATACACGCACGTTGTTGTTGCTCTGATGAATGTCACGCTTTCAGTAGAGGTCAGACTACTGTTTGGATTAAGGCACATAAGTGTTTAATTTGACGTTTAATTGACATTTAATTGACATGCATTGTGACGTCAGTGATACCACCCTGAATTACAGTAATATATTATATAGGCTTAATGTGATATAATGCATAATAGCCTACAATATAGGTTAATATAATAATATAGTAGCCTATATAATATAATATAAAATATAATAATAATATAATAATATAGCATATAATACTATAAATACAATAATATCATAAATATAATAATATAATATAATACTATAGCATAATACTATAAATACAATAATATCATACATATAATAACATAATATAATAATATAACATAATATAATATAAATCAAAGTATTATGTTGGTAACTCTAGAGAAGATATATAGGCTACTGTACATACTTTGAATAAGGCAGAAATCAAAGCCCACCGTGATATTTAATCTCCATGATGTCCACCTTAGTGTAAATAATGATCCATCCAGACCAGGTCCATCTTCTTCACATCATCCACACATGGTGGCTTCTTCCTCTGCTGGTGATCCTGACTTCAGATATGGTTAAAAAAAACGCAAACTTTAAAGCCTTCATCCTCCTCCTCACTCCAGCAGCACGCACCGTGCAGCACGCAGACAGACAGACAGGCTGTTCTCCGGGTCAGGAACGTGCGCGCCTGCACCCTTTGTCCATTCTTTTTTTTACAGTCTATGGTCTGCACATAATAATGTACTATTCCGTTATTCCAAACAGATCGTATTCCATGAAATGGGATTATTGTTCAACGTGATCTTTATGCACACTGTAATAGACTATAGAACCCGAGGCTTTAGTTTCAACCGACGCCTGAACCGAGACCCTCAGAGTCAGACCACCCGCTGTGCGTCAGACCGGGACGTTAATAGCTTGCGTTTACACCGAGATTGATGACCGTGTGGAATTCTGAGACCGCCAGAGGTCGCTAGAGTGATTTTCCAATTTTCAGTACTTATACTTCTACTCCACTACATCTCAGAGGCAAATATTGTACTTTTTACTCCACTGCAATTATTTTTTTTACAAAACATACATTAACCACTTCAGCCCCTATGCATACATTTTGGCCATTTGATCTACAAGCTCAGCGTTGTGCATTGTGAGCTTGTAGATCTGCTATTTTCAAAAGATTTGAATACGTTTGAAAACTTGTAAAACATATGAGTACCTTTTCCACCACTGATTTAGACAAGTTATAAAAGCATTGATTGCATTGCATGTTGACATGAACTATTTTACATCTCACATGTCCTCATTCATCTCACTGCATGTAACTAACTAATAAAACACCTTGCTTGTTAATGTTTACTGGCTGAGATGTATTTTCGCTAGATAGATCAGATGCCATGTTAAAACATGCTAAGTAAGTCCTGTCTCCTTAACCGTTCTTTCAGATGTACCTATTTCTCCTAGACAGAATAAAGCAAAAAACAAACAAAACGCTGAGCCATGGCAAGGCAACCGCTGAGGCACAGAATTCGGTAGCTCACTGATTATGGTGTAACACCACACGTTGGCATGAACAATAGCACCACCCATTGGTCTCGTTGGCCACAAAATACTCACTGTTTTTGGAATCATGAACTTTTTAATTGACATCAGAACGGTTTACATTACGTCAGGTACAACATTGTAGAAAACGGTTTAATGCCTGAGACTCAAAAAGATGCTCCATATTAAAGCAGAGTGAACTGGAGCCAATATAATATTTAAGTGATAAAGTAATGGAATTTCTAACGAAAAGTGTCAACATGTGTTTATTGGCGTGACACCCCATCACCATCATCACCCATATCGCCAAGTTTGTTTCAATTTGTTAATTTTCCTCTGTGGGGATTAATATGTTATCTTATCTCATTTAATCTTATTGTATCTTACATAGGTCCTCCCATGACCCCAAGGGGTCGTTAAGAGGGTTCCAGGGGTCCCCAGCAAAATGTGTTAATAATGATAGTATCAGTGTCGGTCCAGAAACGTTTGGATGGGATGACTGGCCTCTTTCCTTGTCGCAACTACGTGAGAATTTTAAGAGAACAAGCACCTTCTCTTGCTACATCAGGTCTAAATCCTCATGCACTGCCACTTCTGACTGGGGTCATATTACACCTTCTCTCTTGTGGGCTACCGTATTAGGCCTGTGAAGAAATGGAGAAAAGTCACCTGTTGCCAGACACTTAATGAAGCCAGTCATCCTGTTGCAACACTTTCCTTTTATGTCATTGAACAGATAAGTAAAACACATAGAGGGGGTGCAGTGTTACCAGATTCTGTGAGAGAAACAAGCAACCAGGTCTAGGAAAACCAGCCCAAAAGAAGCGACTATGGGCCACATTTAACACACTTTAACATATACATCAGCTATTTGAAAATAGCAAATCTACAAGCTCACAACGTGTTGCAACACGTTGTGAGCTTATAGATTGGCTATTTTCAAATAAAATCTTGCGGGGAAATTATAAGCAGATCTGGCAACCCTGAGGGGTGGGGGGGGGGGTGGCTGATGTCAATCAGAGACTCCTTCAAGCTGAATGCAAATGGATTTATATATATGGAGACATTGCATCCAGAGGGCCTATGGATATGTGTCTTTCTCTTGCTTTCTGTAAGGTCCTTTATAGCTGTGCCCCTTATTTGTATATTCACCAAAAACTGTGACCTTTTCTATACGTCTGAAGTTATATTGTTGCAATGTATTCTTCGTGTAAGTTGTAAAGTTGTATAGATGACTTGTAAATAAGAGCGCAAGAAGACTGTGTGGGTTCAGAAATGCTGAAATGGAACGAAAAACATTACTGCTCTTGCTCCACTAGATGGCAACATTGCAACATGTATTGATTATGATGAACCATGCTGCTTCTACAATCTCCCTGAGAATCATGATAAATCACAGCTTTCATAAATGGTTGATGTCAAATGATGTTAAAAACACATCAGACAGGATCACACATCACAATAGTCCTACATAATGCATTAATTCACCACATCTACACCAACTACCGCATGTCTGGCTGACATCTCACAGTGGATGTCTTCTCACCACCTCAAGCTGAACCCAGACAAGACTGAGCTTCTCTTCTTCCCAGCTACTGTAAGATCCTGCCCCACGCAGGATCTAACCATTTCCATAGACAAGCCCTGGTGACTTCGGTTCCAACAGCCAAAAACCTTTGGTTGGCCTCATTTGGCCTCATGCAAGAGACCCAGCTTCAATTCCCAAAGTAAAAGTTACAGATTACGGCTTTAGAATACGTTTTAGTACCATGGAGTCTTGCATAACCACTGTGATTGACAGTTTAACATATAGCCAACATAAGAGATGCAACACTTTTGAGGGCACAAAATGTTTTAATGTTATTAGCAACAAAAGGATTTCAGATAACTAACAAACCAAGACTATGTGTTTGAAATGGCAATGGCATGAGCTCTCAGCTATGTGATACTATAAGCATTGTTATTAGACACACCACATTAACGCTGGCGCCCCTATTTGGGGCATGTCGAACATTTTCGAAAATGTTTGAGTCTTTCATTTTATTTCAAAAACAGCGGAAACACCCAATCCACAAGCTCACAACGTGTCGCACTGCGGCGTGGTGGGAACTTGTAGATCTGATATTTTAGTTATTTTTGAAAAAGAGCTTAAGTGGTTAACCTAGGAACAAGGCAATGCCTCCATTTTCACATACAAGACTGTTTTTTTTTTCTTTTTTTCTTTTTATGTACAGGAACATTCACAAAAAGAACACTATGCAATAAGAATGTCTGCCCTATTTGATTGAGTTACAAATGAAAAAATGATTCACATAGCAAGGAAACCATGCAAATTAAGAACAGAAGCTCTTCCTCCATGACACAGTGAGCCACAGGCTCCCGTCAGTCATTAAACACATTTTAAGAACATTTTAAAAGGACCACGTCACCCATTTTCAACCACATCTTCATATAATTGATCCTCACTAACGCTCATTATAAGATGGTCCCATTTCTGTCTACTCACCGTGTCTCAGAGGAGGGCTGTTGACAGTTTAGAAACCTGCCTACCAGTGACATCATTGGTAGGCAGGTTTGGTGATGTCAAACCTTTTATTTTCTTTTACAGAACAATGGCCTCTATTTCTAGCCTGGCATGGCCAGACTAATATCACTGCGTAGATATTAGTCTGGAATCTCTGTGTGGAACCTGCATTTCCGAGGGGCAAATAAAAAAAAAGCCTCTGGTGATAAACCCGCCCCATATTTGCATACTGACCCTGATCGGTCCCTCACAACTTTGGAGGGAGAGAAATCCAATCTCTATTGAGAGGGGCCAGACCTAATCTGCCTTTTTTGCAAAGGCAGATTCGCCTGGAACCAGGCTACTCTATTTCAGTATGCCAACTCTCCAGGAAGAGAAAGGCTGGTGTTTGTCATTGCTAGGCAGGTTTCTGAACCGTCCCATAATATCCCACAAATGAGACGCAGAGTGAGTAGACAGAAATGGCGTCATGTTTGTAATGAGCATTTGTGAGGACCAATTATATGAAGATGAGGTTGAAAATGGGTGACGTGCTCCTTTCATGGCTACAAACTGACCCCAAACTCAGTCCCAAACTCAGTCCTTGTATCTTTGAGCAAAGTGAGGACGAACAAAAAAAGAAAGGTACAACTGAACACACACAAAAAAAACAACGTTACATCTGACCCCAGGCCAGCCTAGGGTTTTCTTCCGAACCAGAACGACATCATTAAATATTGACTTTTAAGTTAGTAATGCATTATGGCATTCTCATGTCAACGTCTCCGCTCAACTCAACTCTGCTTAAACTGTACATTCACACCTGACATAGCTAACAATGACATTTACACGTACTGTACAAAACGGCTTAGCACACACACACACACACACACACACACACCTACACAAACACACACACACACACACACACACACACACACACACACACACACACACACACACACACACCTACACAAACACACAGTCTACAGGGAGGGTTTAAGAGCTCGACCGAAATGTCGTTCATAAATTAACTTTTTTGACGACACCGGTATCTGTAATTATGCTTTCAAAGTGGCATCTCCATTTTGGACACGCCATTATAGGAGAACATCTTTCAATAGGGCTTAAGAACAGTATTGCGTGTACTGATTTGTTTGTGCCTTGTATACTTAATTAGAAAATGGTATCTAATCAAAAACATTTCCTTTTTGTTTGCTTTTAAGTTAAATGTTCTCAAACAGAAAATATAATCAATTCTAAAATCAAATACTTTTGACAAAATATGGGTCAAAACATCAGTAATTAGTTGTCTAGGACTCTCTGAAATCGGGATCCACAACGGACCCTAAAATGTGATATCGGTCAGGCTCTACTTAGTACACACACACACACACACACACACACACACACACACACACACACACACACACACACACACACACACACACACACACACACACACACACACACACACACACACACACACACACACACACACACACACACACACAAGTTTTACTATACTTGTGAGGACATCTACATTTGAGGACAGAAACTTTTGATTGCCATTCTTAATTTTAACCCTGAACTATTTTTTATCGTAACCCTGAAGCCAAAAATAGGCGATCTACAAGCTCACAACAAGTCGCGCTGCAACGTGTTGTGAGCTTGAAGATCGCCTATTTTCGGTTCACGCTTAATTCTGACCGTAACCCCTAAAACCTAACCTCTACATTTCTTACCCTAACCCTAGTCTTTTCCTAATTATATGCCGAAGTCTGTAAAATATTTATTGTTTAACCATAAAACAACAATGTCCATTTCTCAAATTCTACTATGCTGGCCCTCACAAGTACAATAATACAAGCACACACACAAATAATCACACACACACACACACACACACACACACACACACACACACACACACACACACACACACACACACACACACACACACACACACACACACACACACACACACACACACACACACAGCGAGGGTTACCACTATGTTTTCCTACGTGGCACAGGATACAGGAAGAGTGGTCACCTCCATGTTAAAATGGCTATTTTTTCCCAAAATGTAAAACTAAAAAGGTCTTAAGTAATGTAAAGTGATTGGAATGTGCACGGTACACCATTGTCAGACTTTAATTTACCCTTCAACTTCTCCTTTATGCCCAAAGCATGCAGCTAGAAACCATGTCACAGACACGGTTCCGCCAAAGTGTCAACTGGAGGACAAAAACTCCTTTAGACATCCTAAATCCTCAAACTGCTTCTTCATTGATGATTAATTGATGATGAAAAGCCTCATAGTATCTACTGTATGGGAGGGTTTAGCAGTATTGTTGCAGTTCAACCCAATTCCACAGGGGGGAGCTATTGGCTCAGCGTTTGCACTTGTTGAATGGGTGGTTTGCAGAAAATAACCATATTTCTTTAGTAGCAATTGTAGAAATATTAGACCTTAATTGTAAAATGCTCAAGCGTGTTCTCATCATGTATTCTTTACATTACTTAAGACCATTTTCTACATCTCTATATATATATATATTTCTTTTTGTACATTTTGGAAAAAAATAGCCAATTTAACATCGAGGTGCCCACTCCTCCCTGGTGCCCACTCTTCCCGGTTGCCGTGGCACACGGACTATTCAGTTTTTTAATACTTGTTGATGCCAAAGATGCGGACTCTGTGGAGCTGGGGCAGTTTGGGGATGAGGACGCTGAGCAGAGACGCCGTGTTGATGACAAAGTGCGTCGTGTCGTATTTGGTGTAGAAACTGGCCAGGAAATATCTGAGGAAGAGACACGCGCAAAACAATCACCAGTGGTTCTCAAAGTGGGGTCCCGGGGGGGGGGAAATGTGTTAAAGGGATAGTTCATCCCCAAAATGACATTTTTTCTATGGATTAGTTACCCCATGGAGACTTGAATTCATGGATATTTTTTTGTTTTTGTCTCATTCCTAAGACAATAATTTGATGACCAGCGGACCGGTAGGCAGCGGTTCCGGTAGGAGACACAAAAGAGACTCTTTGTGTCTCCTACCGGAACCACTGCCGGTCATCAAATTATTGGCTTAGGAATGCAACAAAAACTAAATCTCCATGAATTCAAGTCTCCATGGGGTGACTAATCCATAGGAAACATGTCATTTTGGGGTGAACTATCCCTTTAATATAGCATCAAAATCAGTTGAACCACCACATACATTGGCCATTTGAAAATAGGCGATCTACAAGCTCCTGACGCGTTGTGTCACGATTGACAAACTGACGAACTTGGATTATTGGGGATTATTAAACTGTGGTTTGGCTATTCAAAAATAGCAGATATACAAGCTCAGTACCGAGTGCCGTGCTATGAGCTTGTAGATCTGCTATTTATTTTTTAATCGTGAAAGATGTGTGCAAATCTTTGAATATATATATGTGTGTGTGTGTGTGTGTGTGTGTGTGTGTGTGTGTGTGTGTGTGTGTGTGTGTGTGTGTGTGTGTGTGTGTGTGTGTGTGTGTGTGTGTGTGTGTGTGTGTGTGTGTGTGAGAGTGTGTGTGTGTGTTGGATGCAGCTCAAAGTGAATTTTACTCAGATATCTAGTTCATCGCCGTCCAACCTTCATAGCCCGTTTTAGAAAAAATAACTGGCGAAAGTGGACGTTTTCAAGCTGTTTTGGCCAGTGTTGATTTTGTCTAAAACTATGACGAAAAATGTTGGTCGACTACCTTTTTTCACTGACGAAAACTAAATAAAAACTAAATGAAAACTAGGCCAGTCTAAAACTAAGACTAAATATATTAAATAAAATAAAAACTATACTAAAATGTTACTGAGGGACAAGTGGAGAAGAGATCCAGTAGAACTAAAAGACAAGTCATTTTATGTTTGGTTGCGCTCGAGTGTTGCGCTCTGAAAACGCATCACACTGCGACATGTAACCAAGTGTAAAATCAGCCATTACGACGCCATCAAAGCACCGCCAAAATACATTTTAGTCGACTAAATCAACGGTAGATTTAGTCGACTATAATCTTATGATATTTAGTCAACTAAAACTAGACTAAGAGTAAAACATTTCATATGACTAAAATATGACTAAAATTAAATGGAATTTGATTCAAAAGACTATGACTAAAACTGAATCGAAATTTGCTGTCAAAATCAACACTAGTTTTGGCCATTAATCACTGGAACGGAAGGTCCAATCTGCTCAGTTCAAAGCTTGTTGGAATGCGTGACTTTGAGGACATTAGGCACATAATGACACTGTTTCGGGTTTTTCGGGCCTAAATTATGGTAATTGTTAGGGCCGGCCCAGTTAGGGCCCGGTTAATTTTCAGGCCCGTTGAGAACTCTACTGTAAACCTGTGATGTGACAATAAAGACGAGTGTGATAGTGAATACGTACAGGATTATTGGAGAGATGGTGAAGAACTTCCTGGAGGAGGTGAACTGCACTCCGTAGTCCAGCTGCTCCCAGTGGGTCAGCAGTCTGGCTTTACCCTGGTCAGGAGTCTCAAATGGAGTTCCTTTCACCGCATGCATGAACACATACATGCCCTGATGGAGGACACACAAACACACACATTCTGTATTACTATACTTGTGTGTGAGGGCATCAACATTTTAGGACAGGATCAAAAATAAGAAAAATAGCTACTGCTAGCTATAATAGCAGTTAGTAACAATAGCTATTTTGCAACCAAGTAAATCAGGCATAACTCTAACCCCAACTACTAAACCTGTCTAATCCTAAACCCAACCTGATTTTTTTTAAACCATTAAAACAACTATTTCTACTCCAATCCAATCCACTTTATTTATAGAGCACACTTAAAACATGTTGAACCAAAGTGCTGTAAATTCAGTAACAAAATATACTAAAATATACAAGAGCAAAACAATAGACAATAAACAGGACAACATATAGACACAATGCCTGGTGGAACAACAACTCTCAGTCTGAATTTTCGAACGCCAAGTAGTACAGGTGAGTTTTCAAACGTGATAAATAGACGGATTTCCGCGCGACGTCATCACAGAGCAGAATGCGCAATCTGCGCATGCCCGGGTGAAGGCGCGTTCGAAAATACAGCCCTGAGCGGCAGTGAGCGCACTGGCCAATACAAACTAATAGGCGAGTGTGCTCCGGTGCGTAATTTCCAAACGCACCCATAGGCTTCCCCCCGCAGCTGCGCGGTCATATTCCTCTCATGTTTACTAACAGGAAACCTCTCTATACAGGCAGGGTTTGAGATGCTCTAACATGGGGTGGAAGCTCATTCCACAGTTTGGGCGCTATGGCGGAAAATGATCTAAATGACAGGTCTTGTAAGTGTTGCTATTAAATTACAAACTATAAAAATACTAAAATTGCTAAATACAGAAAATGAATGGTCATTAAGTTCATAAAGTATAATTCCTAATTTCATGATATAAATAAATGTTTTGGGTCATAATTGATTTTGTGTAAGGTTAAAAATGTAAAAACATAATGTGATTAAAAGTTCTGGGGCGGAACAAAAGTTCCCTGTCTGTCAGCAGCACACACTGGACCATTACTGATTGATGCATTGATTGCATGTCATTACTGACAGGTGGTGCAAACAAACCTGGTCGACTAAATCTCTGTAAACTTGCAGTGTATGTGATATCGCGCTGCTAAAGTCACTAAAGACGTCTGAAACCAAGAACAGACGGTCAAAAGAACATTCTAAGGACATTAACCAACCAATGCACGAAGAACCTCTTTTCCACAACAAGCAGCCAACGAGGTATTCTATGTTTGATCTCGCTTTGATGTGCCGTTGTGTTTGATGGACACATTGAATCTGCGCGATGCACATTTCTACATGTCTACATTTTATGTTTATGTATGCTTTGAACTATGTTGTTATTACCGTGCAAGTTCTTGATTATGCTTATTATTTTTTGTGTGAACATAGTTCCCACGGCATGACTGAGGGATGAGGAGAATGCCTGAAGCAATAAATGCCCGTTTATAAAGAACCCGACCTGTGTCTTCAATGTTGTGCGAGGAGCTACAGGTCTTCTACTGTGAGGAACAGGAAAATATCCTCACAATATCTATTTCTCAAATTCTTGACCCTGACAAGTACGTGCACACACACACACACACACACACACACACACACACACACACACACACACACACACACACACACCCTCCAACAGAGCCACATGGTACAAACTGCATTCTTGTTTGAATGCAATTAAATGCATGTGAATTTGTAGAAGTGATAAATTGCTCACGCTGATACTAAAATGAGCACACAGCTGTTGCATTGTGTGGGGAAAACAATGGGCTATTTTCAACCAGGCATGAGTGCACGTTACTTTTAACAGCCTTTTCCATCTAACTGTGAATCACAATCCTCCACGCCAACCGCTCTGCTCTCACATCGGGCTAATAAATGATGTCACGCTGCATGGTATGCACATTTCTGTATTTAAAGGGGTATTTCACTTTCAAACATGTCTGGGGTCATTTTAACATCTAATACTCAGGTTTGTGGGAGCACCCCAAATCAGTTGCTTGATTCAGTATTTAGATATTTGACATTCATTTTATCTGACACGCCCCCTTCCCTAACGCATTAGAAGGACAATATCAGTCATCAGATCCAAAGACAGGTGTTTTTGATGAATCTAACATGGTTAAAACAGAGTTTGATGACACAATGGGTTTGTTTAGGAAACAGTTGTGTAGGACGGGCAGACAAAGTCTGATCAAATCAATATCCAATATCTAAATACTGAATCAAGCAACTTAGAAACTTTCTGGGGGGCCTGTGTCGCAGGCCTAGCGGTCTGGGCACCCAGGTTCCAAAGTAGCCTGACAGCGCGTCGCGGGTTCGAGTCCCGATCCTGACGTCCTTTGCTGCGTGTCACTCCCCATCTCTCTCTCCCAGTTTCCTGTCCATCTACACTAAACTATCGTTAAAAGGCAAAACATTCGATTCTACAAATGCTTTCTAAATCAGTAGTTCTCACACTTAAACTGGTGTCAAGATCAAGAATGCTTTCAAGACATCAGTCTAGGGAGTAGAGTTCAATATTTATTTATCATACAGTGTAACCTTTTCAATTAAACAAGTTATTCTTGATATAATCTTTCACTGGTATATTTTTCACAATAACTATTTCACATAAATGTGTTTTTTTGACAACTTCTCTAAACACTATTTTAGTCACAAGTGTCTGCCCTCTGCTCTATATTACTATCAGAATATAGAGCTATTTAACACTTGGGACCAAATTCTATCTAACACTTGGGAACAAAATGGGACAAAATGCTATTTAACACTTGGGAACAAATGGGACAAAATGCTATTTAACACTTGGGAACAAATGCTATTTAACACTTGGGAACAAATGCTATTTAACACTTGGGACCAAATGGAATAAAAATACTATCAAATGGGAGTCTGTGGCCTCATGCATATCTACCTGGGGGTCCTTGATCTGACAAGAATGCAAATGAAGAAACAGAGAACCCCCATCCCTCTCCTGTCTTTTTTTTGGCACCTTGATAGGCTTGTCTGTTCCTACGGTTGTATACAGAAGGTACTGTGTTGTTGTTTATATGAAGGTACTGTGGCAGCTACAGATAAATGCTGATGGGTGTATATAATATGCCAAGGTTGACGTACGTCATTTACAATGATGCCGTGATTACACATATAAATAACCTAAGAAAGACAATATAAAAACATTATACGAAGGAAGCCGAACAAAAATATCGTGGAAACCTCATATGTCCAAAAGTGTTACTCAAGCTAGTATATCTGCTACTTTTGATACTTTTGTGTGATTCTGTAGTATTGACCAGATGACAGTAAAATCATCTGGGGACTTTACCAAGAACTTTTAATACCTAATACCTAAAAATGAAAAGAAAAAAGATCATTACGGCATCAAAAATAATCAACAAACTATACTATAAAAACTGGTCGACCGATGGCCAAATTGTCAAATAATGTAAGAGGCAAAAAGTTTGAAAATAGCCGCAACGCGAGGCGTTGTGAGCTTGTAGACCTGCTATTTTCCAATTTCAAGTGCGTGTCAGGGAAGGGTCG
Source organism: Gymnoscopelus microlampas (assembly GCF_963454915.1). Taxonomy (NCBI): domain Eukaryota; kingdom Metazoa; phylum Chordata; class Actinopteri; order Myctophiformes; family Myctophidae; genus Gymnoscopelus; species Gymnoscopelus microlampas. The sequence continues at coordinate 8,352,634 of NC_139954.1, read as the reverse complement.
CGGCCTGAAAAGGTTGAGAACCACTGGTGTAGACTAGAAGGACACCCTGCAGAGCGACGTACGTACCAGGTTGTGTATGACGTTGGTGAGCGTCCAGACGACGGGCACGCTGAAGAAGGGGATGCTGAGCAGCACGATGTGGAGCATGCCCACGCCCAGCGCGTACGTCAGCCATATCCCTCTGCTGTTCATCACCCGCGTGTTGGGGTTCACCTCACTGTGTGCCACACCCACGTTCATCCTGCCCTGAACGCACGCACACACACACCCACACACAAAATATTTGTATACATTTGAAAATGTGTGGAACAGGACATTCTGCATAATGAGTATCTACTTTTGGTACTTGCGTTTTGAGCTTGTAGATCTGCAAGCTCGAAACACAGTGAGAAGCGACGCGTTTTGAGCTTGTAGATCTGCTACTTTTGCTATTTTTGAATTTGGAACCTGAATAGTAACAGTTTTGGAAATATGAGGTTTCCACCCAACAGAGACGTTATAGGCCTACTTTAGGTCCGTCGATCCAGCTCTTTAGTAAACAGAAAATACATTTTCAGGTGGGTTGCCAATTTCACCCAAACGGGAGAGAGAACCCATTGTTTTAGAATTCCACCTTTGCCTGATCATTTGGTTGTGTCATCACTTCCAATTTCACTTGTCTATCCTGTAGCCTGTGTGAGTTCTCTCTCCTGATTGGTTGAAATGGGTATCCCGTCCTGAAAATGCATTTTCTGTTTTACAAAAGAGCTGGAGAGTCAGGGAGAACAGAGACCCCTGTTATTGAAAAAACAACTAATAGCAAATGATTACTATGGGAATATAAAGCTATTTAATACTTATTTTAACAATAAAATATCACTTTAAAAAAGGAGTAGTTCACCCCAAAAATTACTTATTTTCTATCAATTACACACCCCATAAAGCCTTGAATTCATGGAGATTATTTTTTTGTTTTTGTAATTTGATTACCAGCTGAAAGATACTAATGTTACCGGTAGGAGACCCAAAAGTGTGTCTTTGAGTCTCCTACCAAAAATACACCCGGTCATCAAACTTTTGGCTCAGGAATGCGTCAAAAACAAAAAAATCTCCATGAATTCAAGGCTTCATGGGGTGAATAATTGATAGAAAATAAGTATTTTTTTTGGGTGAACTAGTCCTTTAAGCTCTTCTTCAAGGTACTACAACTTTTAGAGGATGAAGTACTGTCTAGTGCAGATGAACCTTACCCTTACAGCGACTCCAAGACTGATAAGCTCAAACAAGGTCCGGTGCTGTCCTTGCTTGACCTTTGCCCTCAGGTACGCTGAGCTGTGTGGACAGAGAGACGACCTTTAAACTCAGTGAAACAGAAAACCGAGTTTGCCGACTCAACAACTTAGCCTGTCATAATTATCTGAGATCATCACAATTAGACTTTCATAATCGTCAGAATAGTTTCATTCAGCTGTATGAATTCATCTGTTTAAAATATATTCATACATTTTCAAATAATTGCAGAAACAGCAGATCTACAAGCTTACACTAGTGAGCTAATAGATAGGCGATTTCCACTATTAAAAAAAATTAAACTTTTTGAAAGTGTAAAAATATTAAATATGGCCTATTTTGGTCATAGTACATTCTTTATTTTTATTATTGGTACAGGTCATTGTCAGTAATTTCTTTGCGTTAACATCACTTGTCATATCTACGCTGTGCAATTTTTTGTTTACAAAACCTAAAAAGGCAAACAGAAATGTCATTTTTATTTATATGTTCAGATGTTGAATGTCCACTAACTAAATTGTTAATCGCAATTATTTTCATGACAATTAATTGTCAACAAAAATGTCCATGATCGTGACAAACCCTGCAATCAACAACACACTGGCTGGTGGATGCCTACATGTCTGAGCAGCTCAAATGGATTGTGTGGGACAGACAATCTTTCCAGATAACAGCTGGCTGGGTGCCAAAGAGTCTAAAAGACTGTCCACTCTGAGAGCAATATGTATGGACTTGTACATGCATCTGTGTCATTTTAAGAGTTCTTTGGCTATTCAAAAATAGCAGATATACAAGCTCATAGCAGATCTGCAATAATTATAATAATAATTGCAAATCTTTGAAAACATATTTGTAGGAGCCAAGTGTGCACTAAAGTGGGTTATTGGTAGGTTATTGATGAGGGCACCGCATTGGCACCTAGGTGATGGGAGTGTCGCTGGGGGTGGCCTCAGTGTCTACAAAGTAATGGCTCTCACCTGCTCACCCTAAGGCTGATTTGACCATGGAGGTAGGGTGAGCTGGGAGAGCTTTATTTTTGTTGACCGCATTTTTTGTATTATCGTTAAAGGGGCTACACCATGAATTTCATATTTTTTTAGGTTTTTAGTATTTTTTGGGCTCCCCAGTGTCTCTTGTACCCAAAAAAATATTTTTTTTTAACATTAAGTCATTCATGCTCATTTCATGGATTTCCTGAATGGGCGTGTCTGAACAGGCCATTTCAGAATGGCAGGGCAAGTGATGTCACTTGCCCTGATTTTGCATTGATGATGGCCAGACAGAATTGCTCAGTTGCTCCCCCATGCCCAATAGGACGTTTTGGTATTGCAGCTGAAAAAGCTTGGAATGACAGACAGTCAGATTGTGAGAAAAAATATCTGGATGTTTTTTAGGCTTACAACCTGTTTAAAACGTATTAGGGGGCAATATTTATATATAATATATTTTTTTTTAATTCATGGTGTAGCCCCTTTAAATTGCTCACTGTTTAAGTGATTTGGTGCACATATTTATTACAGATTTATTTATTGTAAATTGTAATAATTTGGTGACACTGCACAGTAAATACTTTTAAACTTGAGCGTTTGTTTGGAACTGAGTTTTTACATGTTTAATGCGCGTCACACAGTTTTAATTTCTCCCAGGCTTAGCCTGCCGGCTGATCATTTATTGGGAATGAAATCAGCCGCAACAATATTTTTTAAATTGAACATTTTTAAATAAAATCTTTGCTTCTGGGGGGTCCCGATTACAGAATATCTTGAGATGGGGGTCCGCGGGCAAATACATATAATTTTGGCGGTCCTAGACATGAAAAAGTTTTAGAACCACTGATATAAAATATTTTGTTCCAGGGACCCCCCAGACGCAAAGATTTGAGTCAAAAATGTTCCCTTTAAAAATATATATTAAAAAATGTATATCGCTATGAGCTTGTATATCTGCTATTTTTGAATAGCCTAAGTATATAAAATAATACTTATAGTACCTAAAATCTAAAATGACATGGATATGTTCCTGGATTGAATGGGTTAATGTGAAAACATTCAACGTGGCATCACATTCACCATCTTGGGCACAAATCTAATCTCATGTACTGACTGCACATAGCTGCTGCTATGTGGACCAACCAAAGTGCTACCACCTTTGTGTCCAACCTTATGCACCTTATGTCTAACCTCATGTAAATACTGTACCAGCTGCTGGATTATGCTATGACAGGGGTCTTCAACAGGGGGTCTGGGACCCCTAGGGGGTCCTCACCAGTTACTACAGGGGGTCTGCCAAATCTTTGTGTGATTTTGACATTAACCACTTCACCCAAGCGTCGCTATTCTGAGAACTTTAGCCAAAAATAGCAGATCTACAAGCACACAACTTGCGCTTGTAGATCTGCTATTTTTGGCAAAGTGGTTTGGTATAGGGGGAAAAAAAGAGCAGACTAAATACAGAGTTTACTAAGTATCGGTCAGGTTTACTAAGTATTGTTTAAGTGCATGGTTAAATGTCAGGAAATACACATGAACATGAATCCAACATGATAGTGCTGTGAAGTCTATGAAGCTGCCTATGAAATCTATGAAAAAAAAATATTTTGTACTATATATAATGGGGGTCCCTGCTTTATCTCGCTCTCAGCCAAGGGGTCCTTGGCCTGAAAACGTTGAAGACCCCTGTGCTATGATATATATGTATGTAGATATTTTATCCATGACATATACCTGCCCAGAGTGAGGGATGCTCACAGCTAGGTACTCAACCAGGGGAGGTTTATGATCTAGTTCCCTCCAGTTTCGGGACGCTTAAGGGGAAAGAATGTGTTTTATCACGCAGTCACTACTCTGTGGAATGCCCTCCCTCCAGCCCTAAAATAAAGATTTAAGAATGACCTCAAACATGGCTCCATTTTAACACTAACTGGTCTTAGTTAGATCCCTACCCCCGGATAGCCCCCTCTGCTTTGGATTCTTCTCTCAGGGTACCTTCTTGTCTTACATGTATTGCTTTATATATGAGGATCAAATCTTTGTTTCGTGGTTGTTTGTGCAGTGTGTTGCTATGTTTCAAGGTGGACCACAATGGAAACAAGCTATGGCCTTTTTGTGTATAGTCCACGTTGGCGTTTTCCTAATGAATGACACTGCTGTGTCATTCAGTGTTTTAAACTCTTTACTGTTGTTTGATTTATTTCTGTCCTTGCTCTTCCTGTCACCTCCCCCTTTTCTTTTCTTTTCTTCTTCTCTCCCCGAATACAACAAAAAAACGATGGAGCTTGCACAAAAACAAATTTGACCCACTTTTTTTCCACACCTGTAGAATATGTGACAGTTGATTCTGCCAGTATAGCCAGTCTATAAGCTTCACAACGTGTTGCAATGCGACGCGTGAGATCGTAGATCTCGCCTATTTAAGTATAAAATAAGGTTTTAATTGTTAAAAGCTTAATACTAAAGTAACTAAGCCCATTTGCTGCCTGTTCTGTGCACATGCCTATTTGGGATTCAAAGTTCAATGTTGCATAATGAGTTACTGTAAGTCTGTCAGATAAACGGATCAAAATCAGCTGTATCAGTAAACGTATCGCCGTAAGAGACCTTGTGTGTCCAAAACCGTTACTTCTTGGTTAATGGAAAAAATAACCTGTGTTCCAATGGATCCACTGTAGTTATTATTTAGTCACAAGCTTGTCTTAATACTTTTCATTTGTTCAATATTTATAAAACCCACAGACAGACAGACTTAACTACTTTCACTTGAACTTTTCAAAATCTTCAAAAATAGCTAAAATAGCCGATCTACAAGCTGACAACACGCCGCTATTGTGAGCTTGTAGATTGGCTATTTTCGCTACTTTTGAGCGACACTCTTGTGCGACAAAGTAGTAGGGCATTTACGAGGGGAATAAAACATGAAAAGTTGATAATATGGGGAAGCAAGGTGTCTGCCTCACAGTGACAATATGGATGTTACTGCCTGAACTACAACACATCACATTACTGATCTAATATAAGTTACTATTCTACACCGAACATGCTTTAAGGTTTAATAATACATTTATTAGCTGGTCCACAACAAAGATCATGATGCTGATCTTATTAAGTCAGTTAAATAGTATTAACACGTTTACTAGCTGTCATTGTATTGCACTGTTTCACTGATTACATCATTCAGCTGGCTGTGCAACTAGTTCATCAATCATTATATGAGCATCTTACAGTTCATTAAACTGGGTTTAAGTGATAATTTATGGTTGAAATGAGCATTAAATTGCTTTATATTCCCATACTAATTGCCATCTCAAAGCTTTCTCAAAACAAAACTAAAAAGTTTAATATGTAACACAATATTATGTAGTGTGGGTAAGCAGGGGGGTCCCTGCTTAGTTTCTCTCTCTCAGCCAAGGGGTCCTTGGCCTTGAAAACATTGAGGACCCCTGCCATAGAGTGTTCAGAAACAGGGGGGTCTCCCCGTCTCTCCAGCTCTTTAGTAAACAGAGAATACATTTTCAGGTCGGACAGAGAACAGGATACAGGATAAACGAGTGAAACTGGAAGTGATGAAAAATCAAAATGAGCTGACAAAAGTGGAATTGGAACACCATCAGTGGTGGAAAAAGTACTCAAATGTTTTACTTAAGTAAAAGTATCAATGCTGCAATCTAGAAGTACTCTGTTACAAGTAAAAGTCCGGAATTCTAAATTTACTTGAGTAAAAGTACAAAAGTATTGGTATCAAAATGTACTTAAAGTACCAAAAGTAAAAGTACTACAATGTTTGAAAATAGAAGATCTACAAGTTCACAACGCGTTGCGATGCGACGCGTTGTGACCTTGTAGATCTGCTATTTTCAAATAGCCAGGTATGAAATGGGGCTAAAAGTGGTTAATGCATGTTTTATAATGTAATAATTTATATCTGCAAAGTAACTAGTAACTAAAGTTTTCAAGTAAGTAAAGAGTATTGAAAATGGGAAATACTCCAGCAAAGTAAAAATTCCTCAAAAGTGTATTTAAGTACAGTACTTGAGTAAATGTACTTAGTTACTTTACACCACTGAACACCATAAAAATGAAAGCTGATAAATAGGCTCTCCTGATTGGATGAAATTTGCAATCCACTTGAACATATATTTTCTTATTATTAAAGAGCTGGACGTACACTCCATAGCAATATCACTTACACTACCTTTGAACATTAAACACATTGCATTCATTCATTCATTCATTGAGTCTGTCTGTCACTAAAACAATGTTAGTCTTCTGGGTTTTAACACTAACCAGTAGTAAAGTAAATGTTGCCCAGTGGTGTAAAGTAAGTACATTTACTAAAGTACTGTACTTAAGCACAATTTTGAGGTATTTTTTTTACTTTACTGGAGTAATTCCAATGTTCAGTACTTTTACTCTACTCTACTACATCTCAGAGGCAAACATTGTACTGTTACTCCACTACAATTATATGAAAACTTTAACTTGTAGATCTGCTGTTTTCAAAAGATGTGTATACATTTTATACACTTGAAGACTTGTGAAATGGGACATTCTCCATAATGAGTACTTTCTACTTTTGCTACTTTAAGTACTTTTTGATACCAATATTTCTGTACTTTTACTTTTACTGCACTGAATTCCGGACTTTTACTTGTAACAGAGTATTTCTACATTTGCAGTATTGATACTTTTACTTACTTACTACTTTCCCCACCACTGTTTAAATGTACAATAAACAGCACTAGAATGCAGAAGCTTCTTCAGGTGCATTTCTGCCCTTAGAAACTCATCTGTTAGTTTAGCATTTAGCAGACAAACAGACATAGTAGTGGGTTTATGTGAGGTATTTATATTAGCATTACTAATGATTAGATATTAAGTATAACCTTGTTAGCTGTGTGTGTGTCATGGAATGTGTTAGGTTTCCAGAACGGTGTGTGTGTGTGTGTGTGTGTGTGTGTGTGTGTGTGTGAAACTAATGAGTTACACTTAATAATTAATAACGACAAAAAAACGTTGGAGTGTACTTACTGCAGTTACAGTTATGTTGTTGTTATTATCTGGCTCCAAAAAGAAAACGTCTTCTTGTTGTTGATGTGTATGTGTGTGTCTGTGTGTGTGTGTGTGTGTGTGTGTGTGTGTGTGTGTGTGTGGCCTGCGCATGCGCAGAGGAGCACCTCGCCAAACCGGAAGTAGACGTTTGGACATTTTTTACCTTAAAGTTAAAAGCAGAGGCTCCTTTACCAGTGGTGGAAAAAGTTTTATTTAAATCCTTTATTGTATTTATTTATTTTTATTTTCCAAAAAAAATAATAATAATATGTGCTCACAAAAGCCTGAGCAGACGTTAAAATGACCCCAAACATAATTATTTGAAAGTGAAATATCCCTTTAACTACTATTTATAATAAACCATAGATTGACTAGTAGTGGGACATGCTAATGTACTTTTACTGTACATGTTTTTCTTTTTTAATACCACTCGTTTATATGATGTTTTTGCACATTATTGTATATTATAGTTGGTCTTTAAATGTTTCGATGAATTGAATACACAGGAGCCCAATGGAAACAAGCCATAGTGCTTTCTTGGGTTTAATCCTTTTGAATAGAACTGTACTTCTGTGCCTTTTTTTGCAAACTGTTAATAAAGTATTCAATCAATCAATCAATCAATCAATGTCTTACAGAGCAAATCAAGGCAAAAAAGTATCGTTGGTGATGCACTAATCCCGCCTCCGTGTGCCTCTAAACCAATCAGAAGGGCAGATTGTTTCAGGAGGGCAAGGCGCGCTCAGTACGTCACGTGTGTCGCAGCTGCGTCAAGTCAGTACAGTTAAACCACCGCTTGTGCATCCACATTACCTTCAAAATAATAGTCAATCAATTTGTTTGATTCATATGATTTACAGCAACACTGTAGCTCTATAATATAAATAGGAGCCTCACAAATATTAACAAGACAAAAAGCAATGCCTGAACATACTGTTTTTTAATATAAATATGTTGTAAATGACCGTTTACAACATATTTGTATGTAAATGTACTGCTTTTGATATCCATGATGACTAACCCATGCGAAATAACAGGTCGAAAAGCACCTCAATGAAAAAGAAAACTAAACTAAACTTCAAATTCCAACCTGGCTTCAGAACATCTCACTCCACAGACACATGCCTACTCTATTTGACCGACTATCAAATGTGAGGTGGACTCAGGCACATACTTCGGCTTGGTCATGTTGGACCTCCAAAAGACATTTGACACTGTCAGTCACTCCATACTGATGGATAAGTTGAAGGCCATCCTATCTGGAGGGGAGAGAGAACAGGTTCGCGGATGACTTGCATGTTGAGGAGGCCCTTAGCTCTGAACTTGGTAGAATCTGCACCTGGCTCACTGATAACAAACTATCACTACACCTGGCAAAACTAAATCCATAATTTTTGGGTCTAGAATATAAACCTCTGCATGGCCAAAGACTTCATGGTCATAAGGGAAGTGGGCGACAATGTCATCGCAAGGAAAGATGAAATTATATCTTAGAGGCCAACGTCTCAAGTGATGAAATGGCAACAAAAGTAATCAGAAAAGTCAACCAAAGAACACGTGTTCTATTCAGGATCTCCTCGTGGTCAGTAGGAACACACTGAGGACACTAGCAGGAGCTCTCATCCGATGTCATTTAGACTATGCATGCACCTTGTGGTGCGTTAGCAACTCAAAGGCATTAAAAACAAACCTGCAGACCTCTCAAAACAAACTGGTCAGGTTACTACCAGGCCAGGCCTTACACACCTAGAACTCGCCTAACCCCTGCTCATTATGCAAGGCTGGGCAATGGGCCTGGTCTTCAAGATATGCGAGAAAACAGGGATACCCATGTACCTGTCAGACTACTTCAATAGGGTAAAAGACACACATAGGCACAACACCAGAAGGAGCCCCACTGATCTCACTGAACCCAGTTTCGGCACAAAAAAGGGGTCAATTTTGTTCAACTGCTATGCCCCCAGAACATTTTGTGGAATGCCTCCAACAGGCATAAAAAAGTGTGACTCCGTACCCTCCTTCAAAACCGCTCTAAAAGAGCACCTACAGGTGGCTGCAAATTGTAACTGGCCGGGTCCCTGTAAAAAGTAAAAAAGTCTAAACTTATCACCCGAAATGACCCCCCCCCCCCAACTGTTTACTGTAAATATCTTTCTTTCTTCTTTCCTCTTTCTTTGCATATTATTGTTTATTAAATGTGAATTGAATACACAGGACCTTAGTGGAAACAAGCCCTGAGGCCTGAGGGCTTATCTGGGTTATCCTTCTAGCATTCTTTGGAATAAATCTGTGTCACCGTGCCTTGTTTTTGAAAACTGTTAAAAAAGTATGCAGTCAATCAATCAATATATTAAAATGGTATTTTATTTTGTAGTCCCTGAGCAACTTCCTGTAGTTCTTATTGTTGGTGACTTGACTTGACACAGTTTGTTTATGTTGATGGAGGAGGACTGCGCGTGCTGCTGCTGCTGCTTGAAAGCTTTGATCAAGTCAGTATGGAGTTCATTCTTATAATTGTTCATGATTAATGATTACATTTATATTAGTTGTAGAATTACAACTCTCGTAGACATATTTATGATTCTGACGTTTTGAAAACGTCAGAATCATAAATACGTCTACGAGAGTTGTATTCTACAGCTACATTTATATAAATATGTATAAATTGCAGCTTGTAAAGGCTCTTTGCTTGCTAGCCTGATGCAGGTCTAAGCAGACATCTTTTGAGCTTTATTGTAAAACAAAGCCAGAAGAATTATGCTCAAATGATTCAATTGATCATTCAGATGACATCTGATCTGTCACCCTTAGTCACTGACCCCGTGCTATCATGTTGTATCTGTCTAAGGAGACGTTATTTCTATCATAGATAGCTAGTACTGTAGTGGTTCTCAGCATGGTGGGGTCCTAAGGGGGGGTTCCAGGAGGTCCCCACTAGATTGATAGTTAATGTTCACCATTATTACATGTACAAGTAAATAGAGAATGTTCAACGATACCTATTTTGATCAGTTTGATACATTCTGATGATCTTATCAAGGCTATCATAGATTTTATATGTAAATGTCAGAATCGATAAAAGAAATCTAAGATAGTCTTGATTCAAGGCTAACTCATTTACAGTATATCCTACTACAGTATAAACAGATAGACAGACACACACACACACACACACACACACACACACATACAGACAGACAGACAGACAGACAGACGTTGTCTCTATACCTACCTACAGTACTTAGAATAGAAAGTATACTGTCTAAAAACAATAAAAAGTCTTAGACAGTAAAGGAATTCTGGACCAAATGACAGACCATATCAGACCGTATCATGCCAAACAACAAGAAAGTGTTCTTATTGTGGCCCCATGGAAAGATTGTGTGTGTGTGTGTGTGTGTGTGTGTGTGTGTGTGTGTGTGTGTGTGTGTGTGTGTGTGTGTGTGTGTGTGTGAGAGAGCAGAAGGCCGCACGATGAAGCAGCTCTCTGCAGACACGGTGCGTCTGCTGTCCAGCTCTCAGGTCATCACCTCAGTGCTCAACGTGGTCAAAGAGCTGATGGAGAACTCCCTGGACGCTGGCGCTACATGCATCGACATTAAACTGGTACGCTCTGTTTTAACCCATTAAAACCAGGAAAGCATCTGTGTCATTTTAGATTTTAGCTATTTATATAGCACATTGGGTTGGTTCTTCAAAAATCGTGTCAATTTGTGCAAATCTTTGAATATATATATTCTTTTAAAGCGAACATTTGTAACTGAAATCTTTGCTTCTGAGAGTCCCTGGAACAAAATATTTTGAGATGGGGGTCCGTGGCCAAATACATATGATTCTGGGGGTCCTTGACATGAAAAGGTTTTAGAACCACTGATATAGAAACATATATAACCATATATATAGCAACACGTTTTTTCAGAAAACTGTTAGGATTTAGAAGACATTTGTAGAATTGGCCTCAGGTCTTAATTGGTTAAAAGGACCCCCAAAATCACTTTTTTTTCTATCGATTACACACCCCATGGAGACTTGAATTCATGGATTTTTTTTTGTCGCATTCTTAAGCCAATAATTTGATGACCGGCATACTTTGACTCAGGTACTTTGGTTAAGCACGTTGTTCACCACATGTTGCAGCATGGTATTAATGTTGTGTTCATGGTGTTTCAGGAGAACTACGGCTTGGACCGGGTGGAGGTCAGAGACAATGGAGGAGGCATCCAGGTAGAGCTGCAACTATCCATTATATTATTCTAATTTTAATTTAGGAAATAATCTTTATTTTTATTTTTATAACTTTGTTTTTATTGAGGATACTTTGAAGACAGTTACATTTGTCATTTTATAAACTAAACAATACATAAAAGACAGACATTTACATGAACTTAATAAAATTAAAAATAAAGTTTGTAAAAAATAAAAAGTATAACCTTTATGGGGGCGCACTGTAAACCTTTCTTTCCTTACAGTTTCACATCTCTCCTTTTTGGAGTATATACATTAACCATTTCCCCCATATTCTTTCATAGAGATCTTCCCTTATTTTCAGTTTGAATGTTAATTTTTCCATATCTTGAATATTGTCCACTATGTTTCTCCATTGTGTATAGTCCGGTATGTCAGTCTTGAGCCAGTTCCTAGTAATAGCCTTTTTCCCAGCAGCTAGGAGGATTTTGGCTAAATAACAGTCTCCTGGATGTACAGTTCCTTCCATTTGACCCAAATACATTACAAGACAAGAATGGGGAATGGCATAACCTAAAACTTCACATATGGTTGAGTGCAGAGTTTCCCAGAAAGGTTGAATTTTTGTACAGCTCCAGAAGATGTGTGTATGATTGGAGGAAATAATCTTTTTATTGAATTTGATTTAATTTTGCATAATGGATTAAATGGATTTGTTCAATTAAGTTAAGCGCTGCACTCCTACATTCAGTTGGAGGACACCCCAGTGATGGCCGTCAGACACTACACGTCCAAGATCTGTAGCCATGACGACCTGGAGCACCTGGACACCTACGGTTTCCGCGGAGAGGCCCTGGGCTCAATCTGTGCCGTGGCCGAGGTGAGAGGTCACACACGTCATTTTGGAATGTGTCGTTTTGTTGTCTGGTTCAGTTTAAGAAGCGACCAGTTTCACCTCTTGATCAGCTATTTTCAAAAAGAATCTTGAAACCAAGCCCAAATACGCAACTACACTTCAGAAACAAGCCCAAACAAAAGCAACCCGCAACTATGAATATTCACAAGCAACTTTACAGGAAAACAAGGCCAAAGTCGCTTATAATAAGGCCAAAGTCGCTGCCAGCTCTAATACATGCGCACAACAATGTGCACATCGGCCGACAGTTTGTGCTGAACTAAATGCCAACTTTTGCCAACAAACTGCCAGTCTGTTGTAGTCTGAAGTAGTCTGTTTGGTGGAGAGTCACCTTTATACTGTTGGCCACTGAGCAGCTCCACTGGAGCAGTTGGGGGTTCAGTGCCTTGCTCAAGGGCACTTCAGCAGTGTTGGTGGAGGGGTAAGGGGTGGCCATTCACGTCCCCACCCAGATCCTTTCTGCTGGGCCAGGGAATCGAACCGGGAACCTTTCATTGCAAACTCGCTCGTCTTACCTTTAAGACAAGCTAAAATGTAGTGATCATCCGATGATGTGTTGCAGGTGTGTGTCACTACAAAGACAAAAGATGATGACATCAGCACCCAGTATTCACTGGACCTCACTGGAACGGTGGTTTCCCAGAAGCCATCTCACCTGGGTCAAGGCAAGTATCCTCTGATGCATCTTATCATCATTGCCAGATTGACAATCAAATCCTGTGATACTACCTTGTCAGAAACGATACCTGGAGCTGTTTAGATGCCTCAATAAAATGACGTTGTGTGCACATCGAAAAAACAGTTATCATAAAACAGCCTGTGATATGTCTTCTTTTATATTCCTAAACCGATTATATGACAAGGGTCACAATCGTTCAGAAATAGTGTTTGCCATAAGCTGGTCCAGCTAGCTCTCATTGAATGCCTTTCATGGAACATGAAAGGCATTGCAAAGGGGGGGGGGGGGGGGGGGCGGTTACGGTAAAGGATAAACAGGTGAAGTTGGAAGTGATGACACAAAGAAGTGGGCAGATAAAATTGGAACTGGAGCACTATAACATTTAAGCTGATAAATGGGTACATTGTCCTGAGTTGTATTGTCATGACTGGACCAATGTCACCAAAGCATTTCACGTCTCTATGTATATTTTCCAGAGAGACTGTATTTACCTCTCATGCAGTCCTTCCTGTGCTGTTCCTCCAGGTACGACAGTCTGCGTTCTGAAGCTGTTTAAAAACCTGCCAGTGAGGAGGCAATACTACACCAACGCAAAGAAGTGCAAAGAAGAACTGAAGAAGGTCCAGGACCTGCTTATCGCCTACGCCATTGTGAAACCTGAGCTGAGACTCGCACTGACTCACAACAAGGTACAGTACACTGTCTCTAGTTATAAAACCTGGATTGACTCACAACAAGGTATATTACATTACATTACATTACATTACATTCCAGTCATTTAGCAGACGCTTTCATCCAAAGCGACTTACAATAAGTGCATTCAACTTAGGTAGGCAAGTAAACTACTAATCACCAGAAGTCTTAAGTGCATTCTCTTCTAAAACAAGCAACTACAGTAAGAGTATACCTAGCACTAAGGTAAAAGTGCAATGTATGAGTTGCCTATTTCTTAAACAGATGAGACAAATAGGAAAATCAATTGAGCAAGAGCTAAAACAAATAAGTGTATCAAATAAACAAGATCCAATAAAACAAGAGCTCGTACAAATAATTGACAACAAGTAGGCAAGGCAAAGAGGAAGGGTCAGGGTAGTGTTTCCTGAAGAGGTGGGGTTTCAGCCTGCGGCGAAAGATGGGCAGTGAGTGGGGAGTTCATTCCACCACTGTGGGCCAGAACAGAACACAGGTACAGTACACTGTCTCTAGTTATAAAACCTTGAACTGACTCACAACAAGGTACTTTGCACTAATTGAAAAATAACCACCAAGTGGAAAACAGCGGCACTCCAAAAAGAATGACGTAAAAGGCTCAAATGCAAATCGTTTTTATTTAAAGGACAAAAAGAGAGCCGTATACCCTCGTATCTCACTTTTCATCTGCTCTGAGGAAGACTGATGGCCGAAAACAAAAGATTTCCTGTCCGAGCCTTACGTCATTCTTTGTGGAGTGCCTCTGTTTTCCACTTGATGGTGGTTGTTTTGCAATTAGTTGTTTCTGTAGCCGAGCACCCACCCACCGCTCGAGAGGCCTTCAGAGGAAGTGCACCCGCTCTATGCCATCATAAAACCTGAACTGAGACTCACACTGACTCAGCAGCGGACAATACAATGTCTCATTATAAAACCTGATTTTAACCTTGTTGTACAACGGTGTCGCATATGTAAAATTGGCAATCTACGGTGTATTATCATACACTACCAACAGTGGTTCCCAGGGGGGGTCCCCAAATTATTTTGGGGGGTCCCCAGATGATTACCTTAATGTACAACATTGTTTTCTCACTCAACGGCAAACAAACCAACATACAGTATGTAAGTATATGCAGGATATCTGCACATTTCTAAAGTTACAATTTAATGACTTTTAAGACCTTTTAAATACCAAATTGACTCGCAGTGCGAGGCGGTATGAGCTTGTAAATCGGCTATTTTCACAATATATTACACTAACATTTTATTCCGGATAGCAGCTTTGAAGCACATATATGCTTTGGTTTTGTACCTGCCTGCAGGCCCTAAAATGCTCCTCTACACTTACACCCGACTGCCATAAGGTGTCTCCATCAGCCTTCATATGTGTCCTCGTGTCCAAGCAAGCCTGTTCCTCTTCTATGCTGTGAAATCCTCTTGTTAAATTAACTCTGTGAGGGTTCAACCAAATGGACCCGTACCCTCTCAGAGTTGCAGCATTATAAGGGTCCATTTGGTTTTCTAGCTGTCAATCCTTAAGCTGGGGACCCCCTGCAAATGGATAAAATGAATACTGGGGATTTGACTGGGTACTAGAAGGATTCAGAGTTATAATGTTAATCAATACTTGTACAGAGAACTGTCACATGTCCCATCTTTTATATACAGTAGCCTACAGTATGTTTGATGTAAAATCCATTATGTTATTGTTTCCACGTGTGTGTGTGTGTGTGTGTGTGTGTGTGTGTGTGTGTGTGTGTGTGTGTGTGTGTGTGTGTGTGTGTGTGTGTGTGTGCGCGTGCGCGCGCGCGTCCGGCGTCTGTCCGTCCATTTGTGAACAGCTAATCCCTGGCACCGTTGGACCGATCGGCATGAAACTGCACACATATTCTACGCCAACTAAAAACCTCTGCCCCAAATATTTCACATCGGCCTGTTATAGCGCCACCAGGATGCCGATTTTTTCAAAACACATTTTTGGATGTTACTCCTTCAGATTTTGTCCAAACATCTCGCAAATCGCTACACATTACTTCTATAGTCATGTGATCAAGACGGATCTTTCAGATTTTTCATATTCCATCCTGATTGGCTAAGACTGGATTCTAAAGTTTGCAGGAGTGGCCTGTTTTGAACAAAATGTCTCAAATCATGAAGGCAGCGTCTGATTGCCGGGAAACTTTGCACGCACATTCCCCCTAGACCAAGTAAGAGATTCCACCCTAATTTTTCAAATTGGCCACACGTTGGCGCTATAACAGGCAGATTTCTGTGAGCAGCTAATCTCCGGCACCATTGAGCCGATCGTGTGAAACTTTGCGCATGCTCCTTGGAGGCCAAGTAAAAGCCTCTGCCCCAAATTTCGCACATTGGCCTGTTATAGTGCCACCAGGAGGCCGAGCTTTCCTAAATAATCTTTTTGATAATTATCCTACAGAGTTTGTCCAAACATCACGCACATTTGTACACATTATCTCTATGGTCATGTCTTTAAGAAGTATCTCTCAGATTTTTCATATTCCATTGTGATTGGCTGAGATTGGATTGCCTTCCAAAGTTTGCAGGAGTGGTCTGTTTTTTAACAAAATGCCTCAAATCATGAACGCAGCGTCCGTCCAACCTACCTGCCCTGGCGGAGACTAGTTAATATGTATAAAACAACAGCTGTAGTAATTACAACATAATGATTGATGGATGGATGATTTTATTTTGTCAAGTGTACAACAAAATGAAAGAAGTATTTTAAAGAAAGAATACAGTTGTCACTCTGTAGTCTGTAGCATTAGCATGTTCAAAAATAGCCCTGGTTGACCACAGTGCTGTAACAGACCAGGATGGAAGTAAATTACAAAAACAAACAAGTAAGCAAGCTGCAAGTCATTTTTTTTTCATCCACAGTTAAACAAGCTGTCAAATATATTAGTGTGTGACGTCTTTCTCGATGAAGAGTTGACGGCTTGTTGATGACGGTAGCAGCGAAGTTAGTCAAAATGCTGTTATTCCCACTGCTCAGTGACTGCTGGGCTGGCTGCCAGAGCTGGGAAGTACAGTAGCTAAGTGCATTTACTCAAGTATTTGTACTTGGGTAAAATGTTGAGGTACTTTTACTTTACTGAAGTAATTAGCATTTTTCGATAATGTATACTTCACTACATAACAGAGCCAAATGTTTTACTTTTGACTCCACTACAATACGATTAGATTTAGGTTATTATTACAATACATAGATTAGCCAATTAAGCCCTATTTTATACATCATATAATCAAAAGTTGCTGCTCTACATGCTCAGCTTAGATCAGCTGATAAATGACATCACATGAGTGATTGAAGTGCTTGTAGATCAGCTATTTTAGAAAGACTTTCTTTTATTCCTCTGACTTTTTAGGTATATTTTGATGCCAGTACTTTTTTATCTTTACCTAAGTAAAATTTTGAATACAGGACTTCTCTTGTAAAAGAGTATTACTACATTGTGGTACTGCTACTTTTACTTAAAAAAAAATCAGAGTACTTCTTCCACTACTACTGGCTGCCTGGGAACGGCGAGGTTGAATTTGGCTGATTATGACGCCTGAGTAAGCTGGTGAACACAGCTGCGAAACAAGTCCCAGATTTGGTTGCTGTCGTCGGGCAGAAACCTTGTATCTCCATATTTCCACTTTTCCTGTCTTTTCCCAAATGAATGCCCTGATTCGTTGTGCAAAAACTGCAGATCTACAAAGCTGCGATGCGCTGTGAGCTTGTAGATCAGCCATTTATTGTGCTATTTTTTTTTTAAGTCTGCAAGTGGAAGTGGTTAAGTGTGTCTGTGGGTTTTTGTAAATATTGAACCAATGAAAAGTATCAACAAGAACTTGTGACTAAAATAATAACTACGTTGGTTCCTTTGGGAACGCAGGTTCTTTTCCCCTTTTGTTTGCATTTCCTGAAAAGTAACAGATTTGGACTTATGAGGTTTCCTCGGTTTGCTTTTCAGGTTGCAGCCAGTTTGTGCACCAGCTGAGAGGGAGAAAGGGGGTCACAGGAGGGACAGGGTGAGGGGTGAGGGAACGGGAGGCAGTGGTACTCACATTTTTTACTTAAGTAAAAGTATCAATACTGCAATATAGAAATACTTTGTTACAAGTAAATGTCCAGAATTCAGCGTTTACTTGAGTAAAAGTTCAAAAGTATTGATATCAACATGTACTTAAAGTACCAAAAGTAGGAAGTACTCATTATGCAGAATGTCCCATTTCAAGTATTCAAAATGTATACACATATTTTGAAAATAACAGATCTACAAGCTCACAACGCATCGCATCGCGACGCGTTGTGAGCTTGTGGATCGGCTATTTTCAAATTACCGAAATACATATAGAGCTTAAGTGGTTAATGTATGTTTAGTGATAACAATCTAAATCTACAAAGTAACTAGTAACTAAAGTTTTCAAATAATTGTAGTGGAGTAAAAGTACAATATTTGCCTCTGAGATGTAGTGGAGTAGAAATAAAATACTGAAAATTGGAAATACTCCACTAAAGTACAGTACTTGAGTAAATGTACTTAGTTACTTTACACCACTGACGGAGGAGGAAGGGGGGGTAGGAAGGGGGCACACAACGCACACGCCGTATACCTTTCCTTGAAATTAAACTTGAACTCGTCAGGGGAGAGGTGCACTTGCCCCCATTTTGTGCCATCAGCACTCAAAGTCGTCCTTGTATCCCGTGTCTCGAACTTTGCTCTTCCAGGCTGTGTCGTATTTCACAGCTTTCTCCGAGAACTGTTTACAGGAGCGATCCGTTTACATGTGCCAAAATGTGTATATCACAGCAGTGGACGTGCTCCGTGCTGCACAGCGCATGCTTTCAGAAATCAACACCCGGGAAGATATATACTTTATGTATACTATCACCCAGCGGGATACCTACCGACCACAGGCTTACAGTGTATGTATCCCCCCCCCCCATCTCAAAATGGTATGTGCCATTGACCCCCCCACCCCCATTCCAAGATTTGTGTTGTTAAAATGTTTTTTTTCTCATTCTTTTCCAAGATTTACAAAAAAAAAGATATCAGGTCTACATGATTTTGTTGCTATGTTAACTAATTTTGCTTGGGGAGCTCTTGGAAGCCCTTCAAGGTCCCCCTGGGGATCCCCAGACCCCACTTTGAGAACCACTGTGATAGATCACCTAGCGTTCGGGGTGAAATGTCACCCCACCACAAGGCACACTCCTGGGATGTGAAAATAATGTGGCCTGCTTTCGTTTTTGTCATGTTAAATGTCTTACTCACCCACGTATGTTCACACACAGCTGACACACGTTTATGATTGATTGAATATTTTATTAGACAGAAATGTAAAAACGGCACGAGTACAGTCAAACACTTTGTCTTAAAGGATAACACCAAAAAGGTCCTTGCGGTCTTGTTTCCATTGGGGTTCTAGGTATTCAATTCAACGTCTGATAACGTTGGTTCATTATTTCAGACGGTGTGTGATCAGCAAGAGATGCAATGTAAAAAAACGCTACGCCAGCGGTCCAGGCCGAAAATAAAGATTCTGTAGTTTTACTACATTGATGTTACCTTCTATATGATATGGTATATGTGTCTATATGTGTTGGTGTCTCTTTGTTTCAGAGGTCTTATTTTGGGACTCAAATGTTACATTGCTTCTTAGACAATATCTCTGCTACAGTACATTGTTTCAATAGGCTCTATGCACAGCAGCCATATTGGGAATGAATTGGGCCCCTTCCTTACTTCCTTCACAGGTGTTACCAATAATACTAATTAAGGCTCTGTTCCATTTAGTGTGGCATAGTGGTTGTTATTTTCAAGGACCTCCATAACTCTGAGAGTGTACAAATGGAACCAAATGGCCTTTTTTGAACCAAAATGGAGTGTTTCTAGTGAGCCAACATGCACAATATCAGCACCCTGACCAGAATGGCACAGAGCCTTCATTAGTATCATTGGTAACACCTGTGAAGGAAGAGGCCCAATTTCTTTCCAATATGGCTGCTGTGCATAGAGCCTATTCACCAATGTACACCACCAATCTCCTGGCCGCTATAGGGATGTGATGTTTTGTTGAACTGGCTTGTTGTCTGCCTTCCATTCCAGGTGGTGGCTTGGCAGAAAGCCAAAGTGTCCGATCACAGAAGTGCCCTCCTGGTCACCCTGGGCTCCGGTGCCGTGGCTAACCTGGTCCCCTGTCACCATGACCAACTTCACCCACAGGTCAGTAACCTGCTCCTCTATCACCATGACCAACTTCACCCACAGGTTAGTGACCTGCTGCCCTGCCACCAGGCCTGGAATTTTGTCATTTTAGGGGCAAGGCCACTTGGCCTCATCCCCCTGATGAGGACTGAGTGCTTCCGTTTTTTTTAGGGCACAAAGGCCAAATGCCAGGGAAGGAAGAGAATCAAATAAAACAAGATTACCGGTAGTCCATTGAAATAATTAATTGAATTTAAGGGTTAAGGATGATTTTAAATGTAATATGTAGACTATCTGCAGTGAAATGAATTATGGTATTTACTATCTGATCCATGATCAGCCCTCCACCAATCAAAGTTACTGGATTGGTTTAAATATGGGGACTCAGGGGAGTTAAAGGTAGGGTAAGTGATATTTTTTGGTTAAAACAAAAAGTATTTTGTTAAAAGGTTAAAGCACTATATTCTGATAGTAATCATTGCCATATAGTGTTTGTTCAGTAACAGGAGTCTCCCCATCTCTCCAGCTCTTTGATAAACAGAAAATACATTTTTCGGTAGGTGTCAAAATCTCAGCCAATCAGGAGAAAGTACCCATTTTTAAGCTTCATTTTTATAGTGTTCCAGTTCCAATTTTGCATGCTCATTTCTTAGTGTCATCACTTCCAATTTCACTTGTTTAATCTGTATCTTGATTGAGTTCTCTATCCTGATTGGATAAAATTGGAAATGAAACTGAAACGAAAATGCATTTTATTAAAGGAAAAGGATACTGAGCCGCACATAACGTGGATCTCAAACTACCATATTATTAACAACGATAATGTGTAAACAAAACAAAACATTTAATTTACACAATACGGATGATAGTGCTGTCAAATTAACATATGAAGCCATCAAAGCTGCACATTAATCTAGTCAAGAGAGAGATATCATACAAGATACAGGATAAACGTGAAGAGTAAAGTGTTATTGGAAGTGATGAAATAAATAAATTAGAACAGGAGCACTATAAAATTGAAGCTGATAAATGGGTACTCTTTCCTGACTGGATGAAATTGGTGTCTCACCTGAACATGCATTTTCTGCTTATTAAAGAGCTGGAGAGACCCCTGTTACTGAACAAACACTCTATAGCAGCGATTACTATCACAATATAATGATTTCACTTTTTAACACTAGAACGTTTTGTTTTAACCAAAAAATATCACTTATACCTTTTTAAGTACAATTTTAAACTTCTACTGTCGATCCCTCATCTTGACAGAAAAAAAACCTTTCCACTTAAACCAGGGGTCTTCAACCTTTTCAGGCCAAGGACCCCCTAGCTGAGAGAGAGATAAAGCAGGGACCCCCTCTATATTGTATAAAATTGTGTTTCAGATTAATGTTTTTTTTTTTAACTTGGTCTGCTCTTTTTTTCCCTCTACACCTATAGCCTCTTTACCAAAAATATCCGATCTACAAGCTCTCAGCGCGAGGCGTTGAGAGCTTGTAGATCTGCTATTTTCTCCTCAGAAAAGGGATGCTAGGGTTCAAGTGGTTAAGGTAAAAAAATATATATATCACAAAGATTTGGCGGACACAAAAGATTTGAAGACCCCTGACTTAAACTCTTATGTCCTTTGTTGACTGAGGTCCCCCGGTGAATCTGTACTTGGCACCCTCCATTTTTCCCAGCCGATCTACAAGCTCAACGCGTCACGTTGTGACACTACACGACGTGTGAGCTTGTAGAGGGGCTATTTTCAGAGAACATTCGCCCCAGGGACGCTAGGGTTCATGTGCTCACAGCTCTGTGGACACTTCACTAGTCTGACCTGAATACCGATTCACCTAGATGAGAGATAATGATGCTAATAATAATATTAGACTTAGATAGATGATGGGCTGAACATACAGTACGTGCATGCAGTATGTATTTATGTATATAAACGTACGGTACGTACGTACTTATCTACGTTCACACCTCTCATACGTCCTGGCCAAGTCGACAACAGCCCTCTGACCCTCATTCTGGAGCCGTTAACGGCAGTTAATTTGCAGAAGACACAGGCATGTTATCAAACATGTTAGAAAACATGCATGTGTGAGTTATACTTGGACTGTGAGCTAATGGCCTCATCACGGAACGGCTGGTCTGGAGCCAGCAAAATGTGGTCAGCTGGTGGCGAGCCAAACTTTTTTTTTCTTGCCCTTTTTCCTCCTCGTCTTTTTCCCCCTGATGAGGACTGTGAGTGCTTCAGCCGGGGGGGGGGGGGGGGCCGCAGCAACGCTGCTGGTAATTGAGCGACTGTCGAGTTGGTTTGTGCTTGGTCACGGTAGGTGTCACGTGACTCGATGTGTGCTTCGCCGCGCAGCGGTGTCGCACGGCCTAGAATAGCCAATCTAAAAGCTCACAACGTACAGGGGATCTGTACTTGGGGGCCCCCTCCATTTTTCCCCAACCGATCTACAAGCTCGACGCGTCACGCTGTTGTGACACTACACGAACGCTGTGAGCTTTTAGATCGGCTATTTTCGGCCCGCGCAACTACGGTATGCATAAATCCGTCTTTACCTGCTGCCCCGTTAATCTGCCCTGACAGATATGGAGCCCTCTCCTCCTCCCCACCTTTTCTCTCCTCCTTTGTTGTTGTTATTTAGCCGCGGCTAACTGGGTGCCCGGTTATGAGAGCGACCTTTGACCTCTTCCCCTCGGTCTCCCGTCGTCAAATGAAAGAGAACTTTTCTCTCCTCTCTCCTGTTTTTTTTCCCTCCCGAGACCCAGAGCTCCGGGCCGGGGCCCGATCCACCACAATCCAGGTTGACAATTCCCCCCGGAGGGGTGGAGGCCTGGCGCTGGGGGAGCTTTTTTCGCCGTAAGGGACCCCCGTTCCTCCACGGAACAGAATGTGACACTCTATTTCTTTTCTCTTTTTTTTTTGCAACGTGACTGCGCACAGCCAGCCGCGGCCCTTTCGGGGGCCAAAGGTGCCCTTCGTGCCTCTCATAAAGTGACCCTAATGAGCTGAAATACAGGGAAGCATATGTGCTCCCAACCTTAAACTGCAAAGCTTCTATTAACTTCATTGGCTTGCATTTTGCTGTTAATAATGAGGCCGGGGGCAGGGGGGGGGGTGTGGGGGCTGTAGGGGCTGCACCCCGCCTGGAATCTGTAGAAAATTATAGTTTTCCATAATTTCAGACTAGCCGTTGTTCCTCGGGTGTTTTATAACAAGTCATTGACATCATAATAGTTAAATGGTTTAATTTTCTGTTGAGTCATCTGTTACTGGCCCGGGAGAAACTCTCCCCGAGCCTTCATGCCCAAGCCAAGACAAATGTTATGACAGCAGACGCTTTGCCCATGTGCTGCGTGAGTCCTTGTGTGCAAATGTCACCGTGCAATCAGCGTGCCTTCTCAAAGGTCGATAAAGATTACACACTTTATTGCGTGCGCATGAGAAGCCAAGTGTGTATTTCAGTAACACAGACGTGCATGCAGGACATAGAGGTAGACCTCTATTGATCCCATGGGGGGGGTGGGGATTCAGTTTCAGCTTCAACTAGCTGATGGCTGCTCAGGTGGTCATGATTTGTGTCTCCGCCAGGCCGAAGGCGTGGTCGAAACTATGTTTTGCACCCTGTCCCGTCCGTTCGTCCGTGTGTGTCCGTGCGTCTGCGAGCAGCGAATCTCCGGCACAATTTAGCCCCGATCACAGTGGAACTGTGCATACACACACACTCCCTGGATGCCAGAGCAGAACCTCTGCCGATTTTTGCTAAACCCATGTTTTTATATTACTCCTACAGATTTTGTCCAAACATCACGTATCTCTATAATCATGTGATTAAGACGGATCTGTCCGATTTTTCATATTCCATCCTGATTGGCTAATATTAGCTTCCAAAGTTTGCAGTATTGGTCAGTTTTGAACAAAATGCCTCAAATCATGAACGCAGCGATTTCCGTGAAACTTTGCATGCACATTCCCAGTAGGCCGAGAAATAAATGCCACCCTTTTCACATTGGCCTATTATAGCGCCACCAGGAGGCCACACTAACCTACCTGACCTGGCGGAGACCTGTGCACAGGTCTCTTCTAGGTCTTTTCTAGTTTCTAGTTTTCTAGTTTCACCCCAGTTTTAGATCTACACAGTAAAATCCTCAGTATTATTTTAACTCTGAGAGTTTACAAATGGAACCAAATGGACCTCTACGGGTTTATATAATATGATTTTTATAGTTGTAAAAATTACAACTTTACATTACAACTCTTACTTAAGTGGAAGCCAGAGTCCACACCACAACTATAACATAGACAATGGTGTGACTGTGAACTGGTTCTGTCCGTTCCTTTTCATCAATGGTTCTCAAACCTTTTCGTGACAAGGACCCCCAAAACTATATGTACAGTATTTGACTGCGGACCGGCCCGGACCCTCATCTCAAAAATATTTTCAGGGACCTCCGGAAGTAAAGATTTGAGTAAAAAAAAAATCACTTTAAAAAATAAATGTATATATTCAAAGATTTTCAAAAATAGCAGATTTACTGTACAAGCCCATAGCAAGGCACAAAGTGCCACGCTATGAGCTTGTATATCTGCTATTTTTTAATTGCCAAAGTATAAAATAAGGGTTAAAGCAGCACTGTGTAACTTGTTTTAATGAATAAACTGTAATGTTGTCCAATCTGTATGGAAGAGTATGTTAATACAATATAACTTATAGAATTGGGGTGGTTGTATTTTGTCTCCCTGCTCTTCTATTGAGACATTTGGATCGTGTCAAAGGTCATGTCTCACCTAGACACAGGATCTGACACAAAGTTTGACCTGAAGGTCAAACAATTTATCCCCTGAGCAAGCAGGCAGGCTCCGGCAGGAAACCGGGTTCAAATCCGGGGTAGCAGAGAAAAAATACAGAGGAAAGCAGCTTTAAAGTGGTAAAACATTATTGTGATGATGCTATATTGACTCATTTTGCTGGGGACCCCCCGCCCCCCCCCAAGAACCCCTTGGGGTCCCCGGACCCCACTTTGAGAACCAATGCCTGTACATGACCAGAAGTGCTGGTGTTGGGTGAGTGGACTGGATCAAACCGTGTCACAGTAATTGAACATGTCGTAATGGTTAAGTCTACGTAACGTACACTCCCCTGCTGTCCAACGTTTCACAACCAGTAATTAGCGTGGTCGTTAAAACGACAATTAGACGGACCCCGCTGAGCGCTAAAAGTCAACTCTGGTGTTATTGCTATAAGTTATGATGATGGCATATTCATATTGATCGTTTTATAAAGGTCCTTGCCTTCATTTCAGCAAAATGTTCTCAATCAAATGAATGCGTGGGTTATCAGCTGTGTTTGTAGAGCTGTTAAACAGCTGGGAACGCAGAGCAATCTTATATGAGCACTTTACCCTGTCGTTTGTTGACTAGGGTTCATGCTGTTTGCTCTCATTTTGCACACGTCTCTCTGTATAAGCTAAGGCTGGGTAATGAACCGGAAATATATCAAAATCAACTTTTAGAACCTCTAACCTAGTGGTTCTTTAACTTTTATTTCAAGGACCCCGATTGATTGATTGAATACTTAATTAGCAGTTTTCTAAAAAAAAAAGCACAGGAAAGTACAGTTCAATACAAAGTCTGCAAGGATTTTAAACCCAAGAAAGCCTATGGTTTGTTTCCATTGGGGTCCTTGTAACTTGTAACAATGAGAGTGTACAAATGGAACCAAATGGACCCTTACAGGTCCATTTGGTTCCATTTGTACACTCTCAGAGTTACAGACCTATATAAGGGTCCATTTGGAAACCCCCATGGAAACCTGAGGGTCCCTGGACCACACTTTGAGAACCACTGATCTAACTGACTTAGTATTGCTTATGTAAGTTAATCAAAAATAACAAAAATACCCAATCTACAAGCTCACATTGCATCCTGATGCGACACGTCAAGAGCTTGTAGATCTGCTGTATTCACTATTTTTAGTTTAGGTTTTTAAATAATCGTTCATTAATCGTAATCGAGGCAAAGGTTTTACATAATCGTGATATTGATTTGAGCTCCCAGCCCGAGCTGTTTAACAGTAGGGAAGCAGAATAATTCTATATTATTACGGTATATGACCATTTACGCTGTTGACTAGGGGTCATGCTGTTTACTGTGGTTTCACACTTGTCACTCAGTATAAGAGCGTCTGCTAAATGTAATTGTCACAAAAAAGTGGAAAGTCCTAGGGTTCCCAAGGAGGCAAAAATCCAAGGCAGAAAACAACAGAGACCACTGTATAATGCAAAAATAGATTTAATGCCTTCAAACAGCTATTTTTCTACTTTTTTGTTTAGGCAAAAGAACAAACTTGGCTTAACACATACAGACTACTCAGCAACGTGTTTCGAGTATGATAACTCTTCCTGAGGAGCCTGTTTACTTTGAAGGCATTCAAACTATGTTTGCATTATACAGTGGACAGTGGTCTCCTTCCTCTATGGTTTTTTTAATTGTAATTGTAATTGTAAAAGGGTAAAGTAATGAGTTATTAAATCCAAACTAACAGGAAC
This sequence comes from Gymnoscopelus microlampas, assembly GCF_963454915.1. Taxonomy (NCBI): domain Eukaryota; kingdom Metazoa; phylum Chordata; class Actinopteri; order Myctophiformes; family Myctophidae; genus Gymnoscopelus; species Gymnoscopelus microlampas. The sequence goes on along the minus strand of NC_139954.1, from coordinate 8,326,087 downwards.
ATTTTAATTATTATATATATATATATATATATATATATTTATATATTTGTCCCTTCTAGATTTCGTTGGATGGATTTTTTCCCAAGCCGGGAGCAGACTACAATTCTACCAGCTCCACCAGCTACGACAAAACCTTCCTGTTCATCAACAACCGACCGGTCCACAACAAAGAGATCATGAAGGTAGGATCAAAGCAATAAATACAAATTACTTTTTTTTTAAAAATCTAACAATCTCAATGTGGGGTCTGGGGGTCCACGAGAGGGGGTTCCGGGGGGGGGGGGGTCCCCACTTAAACGATTGATAGTTAGGAACCAAATGGTCCTGTACAGGTCTGTAACTCTGAGTTAAAGCAGCACTATGTAACTTTTTTTTAATGAATTCAATTCTATTTTGTCCAATCTGTATGGTACAGTATGTTAACACAATAGAACTTTGGGATGGTTGTATTTAGAAAGTGCCAAAGGTCATGTCTCACCTAGACATGACACAAACTTTGACCTGATGGTCAAGATTCAATTTATCTAGGCCTTGAAGCTAAGATTTAAGAAGAGAGAGAGGGGGGGGGACTTTTTTCTTTTTTCTTTTCTCTCATATTTTTCCTTTTCCTTTATTTTATCTTTTATTTTTTACTTTTACTTTTTTCATTATTATTTAAATAATATTACTCATCCATTACTTTTCAACCATCATTTTTTGATGTATGTTCAATTTTTACTTTATTTCTATAACTTTTTTGTGTGTATATGGGCATGTATGTATGTATGTATGTATGGGTGTGTACATGTATGTGTATATATATGGATTTGTATATGGGTATGAATATGCATGTATATGGATGTATATATGGATATATATATTTTATGTTCTTTTCCTTTGTATTTTGTTTTATGCTGTAAAGACACTAACCAGTAGTAGGGGAGGGGGGGTGGGGGCAGAAAATGTAAAAAAGTGAATCGATAAAAGGATGTTTTTTCCCCCAGGGGAGTATACAAATGAAAGAATGTGTAGAAACGATATGATATGATGAACTGATGTTGATCCCCTGTCTAACATGCTGAAAATTCCAAATAAACACAAAGGTAAAAAAAAAAAAAGATTCAATTTATCCCCTGAGCAAGCAGGCAGGCTCTATTGGCTCAATGGTAAAAATTCAGCGCAGGAAACCGGGTTCAAATCCGAGGTAGAAGAGGAAAGTTACATAGTGCAGCTTTAAATGAACACTGAGGATTGTACAGGGGTCCCAGAGATAAAAAACTAAACAAAAACAATATCAAATGGGGGTCCGTGGCCAAATGTATATCAAGATGGGGGTCCTTGAAATTAAACTCGTTGAGAATCACTGATATCAACCCCATCAAGTCCTTTGTGTTTTCTCTCCTTCCCATGTGAACGTACCGTGCCACCTCAACCTGTCAGCTCCTGCGCCAGCGCTACCTGGCCCAGTACCCCCAGGTGTCATCCAGCCGTTACCCCACCCTCATGCTGAGTGTGACCGTCCCGCCCTCCGCCCTGGATGTCAACCTGACCCCAGACAAGACCCAAGTCCTGCTGCACAACAAGGTACAAAACCTCTTATCTCCATATTGTTCACATCACTGAGTATGGGCAGTAAAGACAGTTCACACAAAATCCCACAGTATCATACAGAAGTGTATCTTTTCAGTACATAGATTGTCTGTCGGTGGTCATTAATGTATTCATGTACTCATGCAGTTTGCCTGCTGGCAGTAGTGACAGTCTCTTCCTATGTTCTGGCGGTCCTGTGGTTGCAAAACAACCCAGGCTGCTTCTTAACCCCCTCACCAGACCCCCGGGTTCGCATAAACATTAAAGAAAAGGAATAACCATGATGTATATACATATATAACACAATCTTTTTTAAATAATACAATGAAAACCAAAACAAATCCTAATTATGTTGTTGGATACCCTCTAATCCTGCTTGGGAAACTGGGAAAAAATAAATAAAACAAAACATGCTTATTGCTCATTTTCTGATGCTGAATTACAGTTCAGGTGTTCAACCTAGTGGAGTACTGATTTAACCTTCTGGGCTGCAGTAAGTAATGTTTGGATCGATTCTGTCCTTGCACCCCGTGCTCTAGCACTGGACGCCTCCAATGTCAAGACTTCGTACTGTAGAAGGACAGCTTCCAACGACGAATACTAAGGTTATGAGGTGGTTTCCATCTCATTACGAGCATTTTCTTTGCTGCCGTTAAGCCGGCCAAAACACTCTCTTTTTATTAAGTGTTGAGTTTAGAGATGAATCATCATTTAATAATAAAATATGTGGTAAACTAGGTATATTTATCTCAGTTATGTCAGACAGAAATATTGCCAATAAAGGGCTGTTCACACCAAGCATGATAACTATAATGATAATCATTTGAGCGTCTACACTGATGAGGAATAACATTCTGTAAACAGTGTTTACTAAAGTGCTGGAGACGGCCCTGTTACTGAACAAACACTATAGCAATGACTATTGCTATATGGCTATGCTATCAGAATATAGAGCTGTTGAACGCTTATTTTAACCGTTTTAATGGAGGTTCACTTCCACTCATGTTGTCATTCAGGAAGCTGTGCTGACAGCAGTGGAGGCCATGTTGGTTTCTCTGTACGGCTACAGATCTCCTGAACCTCCGGGACCCCTGCAGCCTGACGGGACCCCTACACCGGATCCCCTGCACGCAGACGGGCCTGCTACACCAGATCCCCTGCACCCCTTCAGGACCCCTACACCGGATCCCCTGCACCCCGATGCCTCCGCAGAACACAACATAAGGAGCTCAGACAGAGAGTCTCTGGGGACAGACAACAACGTCACGTCTCTGGGGACGCACGGCGCCACATCTGTGAAGCACCAGAGTGCCGCTAACAGCAGTTCTTCTTCCTCCGTAGCGGAGGACTGGGTCGTCAACTCGTTCGACACTTCCCTCCTCTTGAACGTAGGCCTGTCGCTATTATTACTTAATCGCCTGATTGTAATTATTTGATTATTTCGCCATAATCGTTTTCATGTTGAAAAATGTTCATACATTTTTCAAAAATGTTCTAAAAGTAGCAGAAATAGCAGATCTACAAGCTCACAACACGTCACTTGGTGACGTGTTGTGAGCTTTTAGATCTGCGATTTCCACTATTTTGTTTTTAGAATAAAATGATTAAATGTGTCAGTAATTTAACGTTATTTGTCATAAAACTGTGTTCATGTGTTCCAAGTGTACAATGCCAAAAGAAATACAATTAAATCGTTAATCGCAATTATTCGTGTGACAATTAATCGTCAACTTAAATGCTGTACTTAAATGTAGCCCTACTCGAACGACGGAGACGATGCCACAGCCGCCGCAGACCACCCAGGTGGTTCAATAGAAAGCAGTTGGGTGAACAGACTGGCAGACGATGATGAGTCTGTACAGAACCAGGACCAGAACCAGGGCCCAGAGGGCCCGGAGGCGGCCAGAGAACGGCAGCAACCCTCTGCTGAGACATGGAGCGCCGGCACCGCCTTGTCGGACCCCGTGTCCGGGAAGCCCCTCGAACCCGTCAGAGTCCACCGACCTGTGTCCACAAACCACCACGATACTACTACTGCTACTACAACGGAGCTCCCAGGTAAAAGGCCTTGTCACAATTATTACACGATCGCCTGATCGTAATTAATTGGGGGCGTCAGTGGCTCAGGGGTAGAGTGGCCGGTAGAGCGGCCAGATGGGAACCGTGAGGTTCCCAGTTTGATCCCGGGCTCTCCCAGAGTCAGTGTCGAAGTGTCCTTGAGCAAGACGCTGAACCCCTAATTGCTCCCGATGAGCAGGTTGGTGCCTTGCATGGTTTCCTCTGCCATCGGTGTGTGAATGTGTGTGTGTGAATGGGTGAATGTAATGCACAATCTATGTAAAGCGCTTTGGATAAAAGCACTATATAAATGCACCATTTATATAGGCTGTATTGGCCACCGTACATTATTTATTTTTGATAATTGGTGCCGGCCATTGTCAGTCATTTCTTTATATATTTAAGTTATTGTCTCCGCCAGGCCTAAGGCATGACCGAGACCCCTGTCCGTTCGTCCGTGTGTGTGTGTGTGTGTGTCCATCTTTCCGTCTGTAAACAGCTAATCTGCGGCACTGTGCAACACACTCCCTGGATGCCAGAGCAGAACCTCTGCCCCAAACTTTTCAGATCGGCCTGCTATAGCGCCACCAGAAGGCAGATTTTTGCGAAACACATGTTTATATTTTGCAACCTGACCTGGCGGAGGGAGACCTGTGCTCCGAGGAGCACTTTTTCTACTTTTTATTTGACATATCTGCCCTGTGTTTTGTTTTACAAAGCCTGAAAAGGCATTTATATTCATTTGATTTGTTATACTCTCTCAGCGGAGGTCGGAGGTCAGAGCGTCAGCCCCAACAAAAAGTCCCTCAACAGCGTGACAGAGAAACGGGCGTCCCTGACGGCGTATGACCTGATCAGCCAGCGGGCCACCAGAGCGCCCCTGTCCCCGGCGGAGCTGTTTGACAGGGAGACGCGAGCGCAGGTCCTCGCGGAGAAGCCCGCCGCCAGCCTGCAGGAGATCAGCGCCGAAGTCCACCACAGATGGGAAAACCTCGGCGACGTCGAGCGACACAAGTGAGCAGAGCCCCACCCATAGAGCCCCACCCATAGGTGCCTCAGAGCCAAAGCACCCACAGAGAAAAGCGGAGCGCCCACTATGCATTGTAATGGCCAGACTTTTCAAAGTGAGCGTATGCGTGGCGCGTACAGCGCGTTTGTTGAGATCCAATTGATATCAATGATACCGGCTACACCAGGCGCATGGATACACGAGTCCCGCATGTGCATGCTTTAAAATAGGACTGGAATAGGACACTAAAAGTGTGTGTGTGCGTATATGTGCGTGTGTGCAACAATTCTCTGCTGTCGATCGGCCGTAAACACATTTTTTATTCCTTGTGCCCGTTATGCTTTTATTATCAGCCAATCAAATCGCATGACTTGCAATGTACATGCTCTCTCTCTCTCTCTCTCTCGCACACGCTTTCTCTCTCGTTCTCGCAAAGCTGTGGATTTGAGAGAGAGAGAGAATTTATTGCTTGTCTCAGAAAGCCTACGTAGGTCTCGTCTGTCAGTAGAAAACGTATCATACCTAAAACTAGGTTGAGGTGCGTTTTGTAACAGCGCTGCTGTCCGTGGTCCTGGGTGGCACCCATAGAATCCTACTGTAGATCCTACCCGTGTGTGCACCCACTCTGAAAAGATTTTGTGCCAGGGGGGTCCCTGGAACAACCCCCCCCCTTTCTTTTTTTTGAAAATAGCAGATCTACAAAGCAATTAAACAGATTTTTGATGCTATATTAGATAATTCAGCTGGGGACCCCCTGGAACCCCTTCAAGGACCCCAGGGGGGGTCTCCGGACCCCACTTTGAGAACCCCTGCTATAAGTGTGTTTCCAGACCACCGACGCCCAAACATTTTGTTTCCACTTCTTGTTATTCACATGGCAGAAAGATTGGGAGGGTTTGTGGGGAGCTGTCATTTGCATGTGTAAAACACAGCCTGGAAATTTAGTTGATATGAGCTATGTTTGCTATTTTCCACAGACAACTGAGGCTAATATGAGACGAGGTAGTCAATATTTTTCCGCCATAAAACAGCTCTTCAAGCATAATGAAATATCTCCCATGTTTCCAAAGTATGCCATGTATCCAGAGCATGCACAGCCCTTATGGTCATCGCTGGTTTCGTTTAACAAACGTTCGCTCTGCGTTTAACCCCCGAATAGGTCTCTCACGATTACATAATCGCGTAATCGCATTTAATTAGATAATCGCAATGATTTGCGATTTTTTTGTTCACAAAGCCTAAAAGCCACACAATTAAATCGTCAATCGCGATTATTTGTATGACAATTAAACGTCAACTAAAATATCATAATCGTGACAGCCCTACTTATCAGCTGTCCAATCATGACCGTACACAAACGCATGGACCCTCTGTCAGCCTCAGCCACGGAGGCACCCACACTCCTACACTACTACCTCAGCCACGGAGGCACCCACACTCCTACACTACTACCTCAGCTACGGAGGCACCCACACTCCTACACTACTACCTCAGCTACGGAGGCACTCACACTCCTACAGTTTTTTTTTCTTTTTATTAAATTAAAGCCCTACTTGATCATATTATAGTGTCACACAAAAGCTTCAAAAGTAGCAGATCTGCAATAAAAAAAAATATTGGCACCGGGCTCTTTAATTTAGACACTTGAAGCTTTGTTTTTCCTTAAACGACGACCGACGAGTCTCTGCAGAGATCTCTGGAACAAGGAGGAGGTAAAAGGTTGCGGTCCTCATTTAGAAATACTATTTAACGAACACAGCACGAAGCAACGCGCTTTGAGCTTGTAGATCTGCTGCTTTTGCTACTTTTGAATTTGAATCCTGAAAACTAACAGTTTTGGACATGGTTTCTATATATATAGAAATATATATATATATAATTGCATCGTATTCGCCATGATCGTGGAGTTGTATTTTCTTAACAGTATGCCCATTAATATATCGCAATTAATAAAGGAGTTGTGGTCCAGCTGAGCAGAGTGAGCGTCATCTAGGTGACTCAAATTATGTGATATGAATGAATGGGTCAAAGGGCATAGAGCAGTTCTTTATCATTTTAACTGTATGGATCATAACAAAATCCATATATCAAACAGGCAATTACCGTAAGTAATTCACATCATTAGCAAAACAAGATCCAGATGCACACAGACAGGCCAGTAAAAATAATCTTATCTTTAAAATCTATTCACTAGCATCATGAAATACGGTCATTACTGAAACACTTCAACCCAATTATCTTAGATTGCTGCATACCAATTTAAAGTAATTTTAAGGGTGGAAAATGTGTATCAGCAGCACGCAGGGACTTATATAAGGTATGGAGGAGTGTATGGAAAAACACATCTGTTAAGAATCCTGCCCTGTCTTTAAACGTGAAATAAGATGCGTCAAATATTTGGCTCCTCTCAGCGCCACTGTTAAGTGGCGTTGCACTTATGCACTCACACCACTTACAACAGGTCAGCTAAAGGCAGGGGTAACAGATCATTTTAAATGCTGGATATTCAAATAATGTGGAGGGAAAAAATGACCCTACTTATGTTATAATTTGGCATTCTCATAAACAATAAATAGGTTTTATACGTTTAGAAAATTGGTGTACAGCTAAATCTGCCCCGCCCCCCAAATTCCGTCACCTAAACTCCACTCCAGGAAACCGTCTCTGTATTCTAAGAAACTGAAGGAGTAACTCCACATAAACAAATACAAGGATACTCATATCATCAATAAACATTGCACATACTGTATATCTGTTTTTTAATTCTAGACATTTACGATGTTAATTTATAGACCAATATTGTACTTGAATATATTGCTCTGTCTGTCTGTCTGACTGACTGACTGACTGACTGGATGAACTCTCGTAGTTTCATCGAGCAACTTGACCCGTTTAACTTTCTCGTGTTTTGTTGTTGTTTATTTATTGTGTACATTGTGTTGCAACCTCTGTGACATAAACAATGTGTGTGGACATGCAGGTACGAGGAGAAGGCCAAACAACAGCAGGAGCAGCAGCGCTCCAAACTGCTCTCATCAGGTACAAACACTCTGTTACAAAATCTGCCTCCTGGTGGTGCTATAATAGGCCAATGTGAAAAGGGTGGCATTTCTTCCTCAGCCTTTCACAGCAATCGGACGCTGCATTCATGATTTGAGGCATTTTGTTAAAACAAGCCACTCTTCCAATCTTAGCCAATCGATCACATGACTATAGAGACACTGTGTACCGATTTGTGTGATGTTTGGTCAAAACCTGCAAGAATTATAGCCAAAAATGAGTTTTGCAAAAATCGGCCTGCTGGTGGCACTATAACTGTCCAATGTGAAAAAATGTGGGCAACTGGTTCTGCTCTGGCATCCAGGGAATGTGTGTGCACAGTTTAAAAAATTGAAGTATGGAGGTTTCTGCCCGACATCAACGAAATTGTAATCAACAGAACAACATATATCTCACCGATTGAGCTAGTGGCATCGTGACATGGTAACTACACAACCCACACCTCTACCAAAGTGTCCTTGTGCTTAAAGTACAGTTGCTTGAGTACTTAGCTACGTTCTCCACCTCTGACAGGAGGCCTTGTACAGGGCGACAAGCAGCGGAGTGCGGCCTCTCCACAGAGCCGGCCTCAGGGAGTCAAGCGCAAGGCGCCGCCCAACCACCAGCAGCTACTGGACGAGCTCTTCAACGCAGCGCGGCCCCCGAAGAACAGAAAGCCCCCCGCCGACGCCAAGCCCTGTCGGCCCCTCCCCTTCAGCGTGGCCGACCTCAGGCTGAGGCACGGTCGCCTCTGGTCCCAGAGCGGGGGCACGGCTGCGCCGCGGGGCCTCCGCCTTGTAAAGCGGCTGGCCTCTCAGAGCGCCTGGCTGGTTTTACGTGGGCCAAGCCTCATGTTGTTAAATCCATTTCGGGTGGAAGAGGCCTTGCTGTTTAAGAGACTCGTAGAGAATAATATACTCCCAGCAGTGAGTCTGCGCGACCCCGTGCACTTAACAGATGGGTAAGATATCATCCGCTTCTCACCTACGCGCCGTGGTAGAAGAATTACTCTGTAGCACCAATACCACAATGCAGAAATACTCTGTTGCAAAAAGAAAAGGCTTCAGAATTAAACGTACAAACGCATTGGCATCAAAATATACTTACAGTACCAAAGCAAAAGTACGAAAAACATTTTACATTTGTGAAACTTTATTCGAAAATAGTAGCATCTACATATCATGTTGCATTGCATTGATGCACTGGATTGTGAGCTTGTAGATCAGCTATTTTTGGAATAGCCGCAGTATAAAATAGGGCTTACAGTAATTGGTTAGTGTATGTTTTGTAATAATTACTTAAATCTGCAAAGTAACTAGTAACTAAAGCTGTCAAATAATTGTAGTGGAGTAGAAGTATAAAATATTGAAAAATGTACATACTCAAGTAATGTACCTCAGAATTGTACTTAAGTACAGTACTTGAGTAAATCATCTCTGTCGGGTGGAAACCCACATATGTCCAAAACTGTTACTTTTCAGGATTCAAATTTCAAAAATAGCAAAAGTAGCAGATCTACAATCTCAAAACGCGACGCTTGTAGATCTGCTACTTTTGATGCTTTTGTGTGACGCTGTAGTATGATCAAGTAGGGCATTAATTTACGAAAAAACACAAAAGGTTAGAATATGGAGATAAGTACTTTTATTTCATACTCTCCAACACTGGGTAAGATCTAGTTACATACTACACTGACAACCCCTGTTACTCCCTCAGTTCCTTAGAATACAGAGACGGTATTCTAAGAATGGACACAGATGCGTCCTAATCCAAGTGTCCTGTTAAGCTGCTATAATTCGGAGCACGGTAAACATTTTGGTGTCTTTCTCTAGTGTCCTCGGGGGGGCCGAGTTCACCCAGGCTCTGTGCGGCATGGAGAAGGACAGCTGTGAGCTCGACGGGAGCCTCTCCTTCTCCGATCCCAGGCTGCTAGCGAACGGCTTCAAAATCACACTCGCTCCAGGTAACCAAGAACATTTCAACCTCCTATGATTCCAGCCCTCGTATGCTGGGTTAACTGACTCTGGCATTCCTCTGATGATTTAATTAATCAATGAATTGACCGCATGAACCCTAGCTTGCCTATTCTGGGCATGTCATAACAAGCGAATGCGTACAGGCTATTTTTGGCAAAGAGATTTGGTGTTGACTTGAGGGGAAAAGGGGGATAGGACCAAGTACAGACCCCATGGCGGCCCCGGTCCAAAAAAGTGTATAGGGTTAACTGACTCAGCATTCTTTCATTCATTCATTACTGAGTTATTTACACACACATCAACATACAACTTTCCCACTTCCCGCCGTTAATCCACTTCCATATTGGTATTATGTGGGAACAATTTCTGTTTGATTTCGTCCGTCATTCTCCCCACTCTCAACCAATTAATTTCACGTGACTCTTCATCTGCAACTGAAGGAGGAATCAAATTGTTCGATTTCCATCACACATGATGTTTATTTCAATGAACACAACTGAGAGATTCACAGAAAAATATACTCAACTAGAACTAGAGTGCGCTCCTCTGAGCGCAGACCTCCGCCAGGGCAGGTTGCCTACCCAGGGCCGCGTCTGTTGTGGGGTGCAGCAGTCAGGACACAAGAAAGCTGAGGGGGAAATAGAATTGTTCGAGTTTGTGGTTAAGTGAAAGTGCATGTGATATCAATTTGGGTATGATTGGATGTTGTGTTTATGATATACAGTATGGTGTTTTATGCAAGAAATAGGCCCCACCCATATATGTTTGAAGGCAAACAGTATGGAGTATCAAAACCCTGTTTGACAGTCATTGTCGCAACGATGACTCGCGACACCATTTGGTGGGGGGAAAAAATCACATTCCGTCAACAAACCCTGACATTTATTGAGCTTGTAGATCATCAAATTCTATGAGTTTTGCTCTTACATGACAAAGTAGGGCAATGAATTATGAAAATATTAGAGGTTTGTGCCCGACATCAACAGAATGGTGGACATTTATTCATCAATCAGTGTTTGACATGGGGCTCTGGTCTCCTCCAACAAGCCTTTCTTATCACGTGGTTCACACTGTTTAAAGGTTAAACTAAAGCATTGTCCAGTTTAATGAGCAAAATACTGAACTCACTGACCACCACTAATGTCATGGTTCACTCACTCATGCGTGTACGCGCGCGCACACACACACACACACACACACACACACACACACACACACACACACACACACACACACACACACACACACACACACACACACACACACACACACACACACACACACACACACACACACACACACACACACACACACACACACACACAATGACCATAACTAATGTCATAGTTCAGCCATCATTTACAAATGTCAAACATACAGTCCTGAGGAACAGGATTACAGTCCATTTGATTGTTTGTGACAGAGTCGGATTATTATACTTGCCAAAATGAGCCACGTTATGGGCTTGTAGATTGGCTATTTTTGAAGAACTAGCTTTGCGGCCTTCAAATCTAGTTCTACATTGCGCTGATCAGAGCAACAGGTCACGGAGTTATGGCCATTTGAAGTGTTAAACACAGCTGTAACACTGCTGTAGTGACCCATATGTGTGTAATTTAGCCAAGTTTGCCTGTGGCCCCAGTGGGGCCCTAATGTGGGCCCCCAAGGGCCATAATTATGTGACCCCTGGTGTGACTATGCTCATGGAAGACCCCTTAACAGTCTCTCTGCCCAGCTTGGTGCAGATTGGAGCGACAGGGCGCCTCGCAAGTCCGGATGTTACGTTTGGGACATCCACCGTCCACGGTCGACCCACCCTCAAGGCAATTTTAACATGGGATGATAAAACACTTTATGGGGAAAAAGAGAATCATACGTGTCTTGAGAGCTACATAATGTGTACAGCGTGACTTCATGTGGTCAGCCTGTGACGTCAGTAATCTACTGTATGACATCTTATGATTGATTGATTGAATACTTTATATTAACAGTTTGCAAAAACAAGGCACGGTGGCACAGATTTATACAAAAGAATGCTAAAGGATCACCAAGATAAGCCCTCAGGGCTTGTTTCGATTAAGGTCCTGTGTATTCAATTCAGCGAGACATTTAAAGACAAACAATAATATGCACATCATATATACGAGTAGTAATATAAAAAGAAAGATATGTACAGTAGACAGTTGGTGGGGGGGTGTAAGTTCCGGTGAAGAGCTTTTTACAGGGGCCAGTTACAATTTGCAGCCACCTGTAGGTGCTCTTTTAGAGCGGTTTTGAAGGAGGGTACGGAGTCACACTTTTTTTTTTGCCTGTTGCTGTTGGAAGACATTCCACATTCTGGCGACTGGCGGCATAGCAGTAGAACGAATTTGACCCCGTTTTTGTGCCGAAACTGGGTGCAGTGAGATCAGTGGGGCTCTGGTGTTGTGCCTAGGTGTGTCTTTTACGCTATTGAAGTTGTCTAACTACTAAGGGACATGGGTATTGCCTATTGCAAGTTGCTTTACTCTGTCCTCTATCCTGAGCCATCCCACCCTTAGCATAATGAGCAGGGGTTAGGTGAGTTCAAAGTATGACTCCAAATTTGGGCAAGGCTTCAGGCAGCCCTATCCAAGCCCCTCTGACTTCCATTATTACAAAATTCAAGTTAGATATTTGATTACGGTGACCAAAGGTCCCGGTTTGCAAGGGATCGTCCTGATTTCAAGCTGATCTCAGTGAGTCCTGACAAATTTCTCAAAAACACTAAAAGGTCGCCGTTTTCATCATTCACTACCAAATTGTCACAGTTATAGCAGATCTACAAGCTCTTGTTGATCGACTATTTTCAGTCATTTTTAAATTGGATTTAAGTGATTAAGGTTCCCGGTTTAGGTTTTTGAACATAATATAGCCCTATATTAGGGTTTAAGTAGTTACTGGTTTTCACATCAGGTCCTGTATGGATTGTCCTGGTTGGTGGTGGTGCTGTAGTGTGGGTCACCTCGGTTGACGTTGTCCCTGTGCCAGACTCTGGGGGTCTGTCAGCAGCAGGTGCTGTGCCCCCGCCCCCCCCCCGCCCCCACCCCAGGCTGCAGGTGATGAACGCTTGAGCTTTTGGAATTCCTCAGAATTAGGACTTTGCACGGCCAGCCTGGGTGTGTGTGAATTTCCAGCATGTACTGTAGGAGGCTTTGGTTGCACAATTCCTCCAACCATTAAAGGGGGTGTAAATCAGTGGTTCTCAAACTTTTTTAATTTCAAGGAGGACCCCAATAACTCTGTACATTTGTACACTCTCATTTCTCTCATTTGAAACGCCCTCAATCTATTAGTTGCAGAAATCTTGCAGAACAAAACTGAGTCATCAAGCAGTGAGGGTGATTGTGTGGCCCTCTCACTTGTTGAAAACAGAGTAAAAAATGCCTGACAAATAAGAACCTTGACGGGCCTGACCAATCAGAACCTTGACGGGCCTGACCAATCGGAACGTTGACGGACCTGACCAATCAGAACCTTGGCGAGCCTGACCAATCAGAACGTTGACGCAAAAGCCAGGTATAGAGGGCTAATATCCGCTCTATACCTAAAGGTATAGAGCGGCTAGCGCCGCTAAAAAGGAAATATTGGGTCCATCCTGAGATCGCGTAAAGATCTCAGGATGAGTTTGGTATTTTCATTGGCCCAGTTTAATGCTTTACTATACTGAAGCTACATTTAAAAAGAAGACCACTAATTCCACGATCCTGACAGCGGCTGGCTGTAGACACACACACACACACACACACACACACACACACACACACACACACACACACACACGTCACACACACACACACACTTTGTTTAATTGGCATTCCAAATTGTATCATCACATTAGAAAAGTGTGCGCTAGGCAATGAGCCTTTCCTTAATACACAGGTTTCATTCTTCAGTTCTTCATTCTTCACTGCCTCGCATTACTGCAACATACAGAAAAGATGATGCAAAAAGTGAATCAGATACGAAACATTTTATGACAGGCGAATATATTTCGGAGGTGGTGTGTGGTTTGTAAATGTGATTGACACAACATGAGGTCGTAATAAAATATAGACTTGGTGCGCAAGGCTGCACGCTTTCTAAGTACCATGACTTACAGTAAGTTGCCTAGTTACGTCAACTGCTGTAAATGTGTCACTGTTCACATAGGGAATACTGCTTATATGCACTGTTAATTGACTGCACATTATTATCCACATAACTACTGTTGTTCATACAGTATATCAGCCTCATATCCAACTGTCTGTACATACAGTACATGGATACTATGTTATTATGAGCAAATTCTTTAATTTGATTTAGCCTAACTCTCAGTTAGGTTGTTTTTAAACCACTTATTAAAAACATGATGGATCGCTGCGCACTCCGTGTGTCGGGAACCCCGCATTTCATGGTGTCCTGTTAATGCCTCGAGCATTGCGCTGTCTAAGGAAATACCTGCACCGCCACTGCGCCGGCTGATAAGACTAACTAAATGCTGGTCTAAGCGCAAGTGCTTCTCTCTGCGCGAATGATAGCAGTGCACCCTGTTTGGAATTGGGACCTGAGGGACCGGTCTTGCTCAAGAGCACTCTTAGACCATACATGGGCAACTGTGCATGGTCATACATGTGGCCCCCACCTTCACTTAATGCGGCCCGCAGGTTAATATCGGAATACTGATATATTATTGATTTCAGCTCTTACAATTCCAAACATGCAAACATGCAAACATGACCCGCTTTAATTACTTCAGTCTATATTAGTAGCTTAAATGACTAGTATTAAAATTATATTGTCTTTTTTATGTCTAAAGTATTTGTATTTAAGTTCATAAAGTTAACAAAAGTATAACTAATGCATTTGAAATAAAAAAAATAGCAAAAATAAATACAGGATTCCAATTAAAAAAAAGCAGATCTACAAGCTCAAAACTCATTGCACTGCGACACGTTTTGAGCTTGTACTGTAGATTGGCTATTTTTGCTACTTTTGTGTGACATAGAATGGCGAAGTACGGCATTCATTTACGAAAAAAGAGAGAGAGTCTGCCCGACAGTATATGCAATGTGGCCCTCTGGAGTGAGTGTGGAAATATAGTGGCCCTCTCCATCATCAAAGTTGCCCACCCCTGACTTAGACAGACAAACGTGTTAACAGAAATCAAACCTGCAGTCCAGCTACGAGGCCAGTCTGCCCCCCTTCACCAGAACACTAAATATATGCATGAAAACATCCTAACAATTTCAGCATCTCTAGACTTGAATACCCATCCCGTCCGCAGCTCAGTTAGTTTCCAGAGTCATTTGTCAGAGCTGTGAGTTGTGTGCTGTGTGCAGTCATTCTTCATGGACAGAGGAGTTCCTCAGCTGCAGAGCGGAGCTATCATTCTCTCTCCCTACATGACAACTTCCTTCCCGGCCTGCGGAGGCCTTGTAACAGCCATTTAACACTCCATTTGGAACGCCACAGTGTTTGACTTGGGTCGCCCCGTCCGGGCGCAAGCCCCAATATTTATTTATTATTATTTCCTGGAGATAGTAATGGCGTCTGTAGTGTATTAATCCTTGTTGTGTGCTTGTTTTGGCCCAGCCGACGGCCATCTGGAAGTGACAGCCATGGCGGACTGCGTGCCGTTCATCGGAGTGGAAGACCTGAGGGAGATACTGAGCGCCGTTCTCCACAGGAGCGCTCAGACGGTGCGCGAGTGCAGGCCGCTCAAAGTCACTAACTACCTGCAGGTGAGGACGACTTTTCTTAAAGGGAAAGTTCACCCCAAAACATTTTTTTTCCTATAGATTAGTCACCCTATGGAGACTTGAATTCAGGGATATTTCTTCGTTTTTGTCGCATTCCTAAGCCAATAATTTGATGACCGGTAGGCAGCGGTTCCGGTAGGAGACACAAAGGAGACTCTTTGTGTCTCCTACCGGAACCGCTGCTGGTCATCTAATTATTTAGGAATGCGGCAAAAACAAAAAAATATCCATGAATTCAAGTCTCCATGGGGTGACTAATCGATAGAAAAAAAGCCATTTTGGCGGTGAACTATCACTTTAAATTAAAGCAATGCCACAATATAGAAATACTCTTACGTTACAAGTAAGCACAGCGGCCTTGTGGTTAGAGTGTCGGTGCCTCAGACTGTGAGGTCAGGGGTTCAATCCCCCGGCCGAGTCATACCAAAGACTATAGGCCCTATGCACAGCAGCCATATTTTAAGACATTCACAGGTGTTATCAATGATACTAATGAAGGCTCTGTTCCATTCTGGTCAGACGGAGTCAGGGTGCTGATATTGTGCATGTTGGCTCACTGGAAACACTCCCAAATGGCCCTTTACGGGTGTGTAACTCTGAGAGTGTACAAATGGAACCAAATGGACTTACGGGTCCATTTGGTTCCATTTGTACACTCTCAGAGTTATGGGGGTCGTGGAAATCTGAAATTCAAAAATCTGAGAACTACTGTGCTACACTAAATGGAACAGAGCCTTCATTCGTATCACTGGTAACACCTGTGAAGGAAGTGATACTATGGCTGCTGTGCATAGAGCGAGTCCCTGCGACACACTAGTGTTTTGTGTGTACTTGTACATCATGTGACATTGTTTTGTGACTGTCCCCCTCGCAGGGCGAGGCAGTTCGATTGGCCCGTCAGCTGCCCACACACCTCAGCCAGGACGATGTGAAGGGCATCCTGCTTCGCATGGAGCGCCAGCTGGGCGACACCACCGCCGGCCACGCTTGCATCCACGGGCGGCCACTGCTGCAGCATCTCTGTGACATACCCGACAACGAGGCCGAGGCCACGGCCCTGCTGCGGCTCACACCGCTACAACTATGACAAAGTTGTTGGGTTTGTTTATCGACTTTAAACGCTATACTTCGTTGATCGGAGTCCCTCGGGGCTCTGAACTAGTGACATTTCTGTTTTCGTTCTACATTAAATATGTTTCCGATCTACAAGCTTGCAACATAAAATAAAATAGATCTGCTATTTTCCCCAGAATACGGATGATGCGGTTAAAGCAGTTAACGACACATTTCAAAACGTGTTGAAGTCGTTTTGTAAAGTCTGGAAATATTCTGTTATACAAAAACCAATGCACAGCCATTAAAATGATCTGTTCCAGGTGTTCTATGAACTAATAAACAAATTTGTTTCCGAAGATCACCTACTTTTTTTTTTAAATGATCTTGAAAAAAGAAAAGAAAGTTTTAATAATTTTGAAACCTTTTACACAAATCTTCTCTTATGGGGTTCCCTGGCACACAATCTTTTCAGATGGGGGGTCTGCTGTCAAATCTGGATCAATTTGGAGCTCCTTCACATGAAAATGTTTGAGAGCGACGAGACTAGCACGAGCAGATCTATTGAGTCAACGCAAGTCAATGTAAGTCAAATAAGTCACAGTGTTTAGATGTGTCAGGCTGCATAAGGTCACAACTTGGCTCCAAATAGCAGGGAAATGAAATAGCACGTGTCAACAGTCTCCATGTAACATAATGACTGCGGTTTCAACTCTCTCCAGAATGAGAACATTGATTGTTTGTTTGTTTTTGCTCAGTGGCCCACTCTGTCCACACATGAAATTAAGATTTCATTGAAATGGACCCAAGCCAAATCTTGAACTCCCCTACAGTACGTTCACTATTCCACACACACCACTCTCTCTTTAATGATTTAGAAAGACGTCCTGTATGTTGGTGTACTCTCAGGGTTGTGGTTTAAAATGACAATGTTTGTTTTAATCACACAAACAAGGGCACTCTCACACAAATGCCTGTTGCTCTTTGCATTTCAGAGTGACATGTGACTCCTGGCTTGACTTATGTCCAACAGCTACAGTATCTTTTGCCACCCTTCCAGTCTTATTGTAGCCCTGCGTGCCGGAGTGGGACGTCGGTTGGCAAGCCAAGGCAGCCGCGTGCCAAGCTACTACCCATAATTCCTTTCACTCAATTAGTGCCAGCTGCCGGGGCCTTTAGTATTGACAGATAGTTGTGTTTAATCCCATGGCCGCATTAAATGCTTCGGAGATTTGCACTGTAATTCCACCTACAAAGTTGAACAAATCCTCGACACTGTGCTAACTTGTAGCGCTGCCACTTCTTGAAGACATTGCTGAGTCATTCGCACTGTGGTGGGAGAAGTACTCGGAGGCCTGTACTCTAATAATCATATTTAAATACTTACCCTACCAAAGTAAGAGTAATCAAAGTACAAAAGGCCCTAAAGGGATATTTCACTGTGTTTTGCGTCATTTTAACATCTACTCAGACTTTTGTGTTTCATCCCAGACAGTTTTTAAGTTGTTTGATTCAGTATTTAGATATTTGATAATCATTTTATCAGACACGCCCCCTTCCTGTACAAACCTTCCTTGTAACTTCAAACTCCATTTTTGAAAACACCCGTTCCTTGGTTCTGGTGACTATTATTGTCCTTCTAATGCGTAAGGGGGGCGTGTTTTTTTCCGATTAGTTTTTTCCATTCATTTTATTTGTATTTAATTTTATTAATTTGGCAAAACTGACAAATCTGTGTCTTTGTCAGTGCGCCTCATTATTCCTCATACAATTCCTCCTTATTCCAACGCAAACAAGGAGATAAAGTGATTGAGTTAGTGCTGAGTAGCAGTTATCCATATAGCTACATGAGCTTGTATATATGATCCCCCACTCATTCATATGGACACCGAATCCCTGCGCAGGGAGAGAGGCAGCCAGACCTCTGGTGCTATGATAATATTATAGTTAGGACAGTGAAAGGTCACACCGCGGCGCACGGCTTGTTTTTCATGGCCTGGGCTCTCTGAGCGCGCAGATGGCTTCAGCATTGCAGGGTGAGAGGATTCTGTAAAGTGCCTCTGGGAGGGGAACGCATGCATGCCTCCCTCCTCCTCCTCCTCCTCCTCCTCTCTCTCCTGGATGAACGCTCGCAGCTCCCTGCTGTTACGTGCGTCTTCCCCGAACCCCCTCGTGTCCAGGAGTTGCGTGCCGCAGCAGAATGCGTGGAGGGAGGGCGTACGTGCGCTCCGCCGCCCCCAGGGGGCATATCAGAGCGATTTGAGGGGAGGATTAACTGACGATCATCTTTTGACCAGGTGCCCACCACGTTTTAAAAGGTCAGCGGCGGTTCATCTATCCCAGCTGTCACTCAAAACACATGTCGCACTGTTTTTGACATTTTTTCCCCTGTAACTGAATAGAGTTCTTTGCTAATGCTTAGATGCTGAATGGATCATTTTTGGGGTCAACTGGGAATGACACACAGGGCCTAACGGCCACCAAACCCAGGGTTCAGGTAGATCGTCACTGGGTCAGTTATTTATTCTCCTATTACTCTCCTAATGTGCCAGCAGTATTCAGCAAGCAACCGTGTGGCCCCCCTCTCACTGCAGAGTAACCCAACACCTTTAACAAAGTCATCAAATCCAAAATAAAATGACATGAACTATATTTAACCCCCTTCCCACTCTATTTTTGGGATCTGCGAGGAGAAGCGCTGGTCACATACAGTACCTTGTCCAGAGCCAGGCAGCATGCGGAGGCACCACCTGTTTCTGTTTAGAAATAGGACACTCACTGTAAGTAGAGAGAGAGTGACAACATTTTGATTTCCTTTTGTTGGGGGACAGATTGATTCACCTCTCTGGTTCTGTTTTTAAAGGATAAAAGGGACAACTTCTGATATTTACTCCATAGTCCATATGTAAACAATAATATTGTCCTATAATAATAGGGTTTACGTGGTTTTAATCAGATGTGAAGTGATGTTCTTGAAATCTGACGCAAAACCTTAGCAACGAACAAGAACCCAGCTTCACACAGACACACACACGGACCTAATCAAGCGTCTTAAAACCACAAGCCATGCTACACTCCGCAGGGGGAACTACTATAACATTTTTTGCTGCATCTAAGTGTTTTTTCTTTATTTTCTTCAGCGGGTAATTATTGGTGGTGGCGTGCTGTGACTGCACACTTTTAGCCGACCACAGAAGAGCCATTCAGCCGCTTTTACGGGCTTCAGGCTCACTAATGTGACGGTGCTAAAAAAGATGCAGGTTTCGCAAGTTGTGGGAGAATTTACAGCCACACCACATTCAATTTCACGGGTCACCGACGTCCTCCGTGGGTCACGGAGGCTCCTGGTTTTAATTTTTAATCACTTGTCAACAATTCCCACAGCAACGTTTTGAAGTTAGATTTCAAGGTGAGCTGAAATACCAGAGCAAGCACCGGAGAGTAAACCACAGGTCATTAGAGCATAGGGCAGTGATTCCCAACCTGTGGGTCGGGTCCCCACTGGCGGGCCGCGAGGATATTGTACATGGGCCCCCAAAGAATTGGCAAAACACTAAGATTTTTATAATATAGCATTAATAATAAAAAGAATATCTAAAAAGAAACGTCGTGGTATTGTTTTCTTTAAAACATTGAGAAATTGACAATTTCATTGTGATAGGCTATACCGACAAAGAGGAACTTAAAGTATACTACTTCATATAGCCATTATCCAAGCCGAAACACGATTGTCACGATTGATTGATCATTAAAACAAACATGCTCTGAAAATGCACTCGGCCCACCTGTGTCAAGACAATCAACCCCAAAAGGTTTTTTAAACTGCAAATTGAAAGCCGTCTCCAATCTATACATTTCAGAAACCAGTGCATGTCTGTCTGTCCTGGGTATAACTCGGGGACCGTCTGAACGATTGGCTTCAAACATGGCGTGTGTGTCGGCGATGACCCAGGGATGTGACGATTACGAGGAGTGCACTTCAAAACCATGTAAGGTTAGAAAAAATACCATGACATTTTTCTTTTACAGTAATGATACATAAAAAAATACCATGACATTTTTCTTTTACAGTAATGATACATCATTACTGTAAAATAAAAATGTCATGGTATAACCGTACATGGTTTTGAAGTGCATCCTCCACAGACGGACAGATACAGACGTTTGTGGTTTTTTGTTTCTGGACAACGGGCTGGTCTGATGGAATTCTAGACTATGAGGGTATAAATAATTGGCAAAACACCGCAAATGTATTGATAATACATTATCAATACATTTGCAGTGTTTTGCCAATTATTTGGGGGCCTCACTTACAATACCCTCATAGCCCCACCAGTGGGCCGCATGTGCTAGCTTCCAGCCTGATGCTTGCCTTCTAAAACAAACATGCCATCCATTTACCTCTCCCCACAAGATCTAATTCTAGGAAAACCCTGCCTGTCACATGAATGTCAGTCAGCCACGCAGCAGCTCCTCGTATAATTAACCGGGTGTAGTAATCTGTAAAAATGTACCATAAATATCATCTCTGAGAGGTCCAGATCCATCCAGGTTCCCTGACACATACCTGACACAGCACTACATCCGTCTGTGGGAAGTGCAGCGGCCAGACCGTTTCCATAACCGCTCTCCCCTCGCTCTCCTCCCAGGAACATCTATTCCTCATCACTTGTCAGCTTGGCTCGTCCCCAGAGTCTCCGCCGTGCTTCATCGCCTTGGACCCCGGCCCGTTCGGGAGCCACCGGCCCCTCCCCTGCAAAACAAAGATTGATACCGAGAAGCATTTTCGTAAACAGGGCTGGAGCGGGACACCGCAACCTGTCCCGCGTCTTACCCAGACTTCCAGTAGCTTTGCGAAGCCATCAATCATGCGGAGTTTCCCCAGAGGTCAATGGTTTTTGGGATGGGGAATACTTGATTCCTTCTCCTTAAGTGGAAAAGCAAGCGCTGAGCAGACGGGAAGGATAAATCAGGCAGAGTGAAGACAGGTACCTTCCAGCAGCACGACATCTGGCTCTCACCTGGTCCCAGACAAACCTTTATTGCTTTTCATTGCTTTCCTTGGACCCAGGAGAGATTTTCACAAAACAAGCTGTCATCTGGCTGAGATGATGATGCTCTGGTTGTTTAAGTGATTACAACCTGCGCACAGCTGTCTGGAACGTCACACTCTGATTACATTAAGAGGTCTCCCCCGGGTGCGTTTGATTTTACTCAGCGCAACGTTTTAAGCGGGCGCTGCTGCTGCTGCAATGGACGGTACGTGCACTTTGCTCCAGTGGCTTATCAGTCAGTGCTTCTCAGACTTTTTCATGCCAGGGACCCCCAAATTGATATATATTTTTGGCTGCAAGCCCCCATCTGAAAATACGTTGTGCCAGGGACCCCAGAAGCAAATATTTGTGTTAAATAAATATATTCAAAGATTTGCACAAATCTTCAAGATTTTTCAAAAATAGCAGATCAAGTATGAGCTTGTATATCTACTATTTTTGAATAGCCAAAGTATAAAAGGTTAAAGTGGTTAAAGTTATTGTGATGCTATATTAACACATTTTGCTGGGGACCCCCTGGAACCCCCCCCCCCAAGGATCCCTGGGGGTCCCCGGACCCCACTTTGAGAACCAATGGCTTAGATCAGTGGTTCTCAAACATTTTTGCCCCCATCTGAAAATATTTTGTGCCAGGGACTCTCCAAAAGAGTGTCCAAATGATTCCAAATTATATTTAAACACACATTTTGTAAAATAGCTGATCTCCCAATGCGTCGTACCTTGACGTTGTTTACGAGGTTTCCAGCATCGTCTACTCGAGGACCACGCAAGTTGGGAACAATGCAAGTTGGGAATGCCCCACCATTTATGCAACACCACTTACTTACGTACGTAGATAGCTTGGTAGGTTGGCACAGACCCATAGAGAGAGAGAGAGACTGAGAGAGAGAGAGTTATGACACGCTTTGATCTCGCCGCAAAGCGGGCTGCTATGGGCTATAGTTCCAAACATTGGAACTTCCTCACTGAGATAGACAGAGCATGTCCGCATTCCATTTTTACCATGGGAGTCTATGCTATGTGTCGTCACTCTCATACTAGATCACACTGGGTTGGCAGGCAGGCAGGTTTGGTTGGTTGGTGCAGCAGCACAAACATGGTGTAAACCTTGGCCAATCCGTGAAACCGATGGGTTGGGTTGGCCAATCAGGGAAGCCAATGCCTACACCCCCCCCCCCCCCCCCCCCCCCCCACACACACACACACACACACAGATTTGGTGCATCCACCGCAGACAGATACAGACATTCGTGTTTTTTTGGTTCTGGACAACCACTGGTGTCGTCTGACCAAATTCCCGCAGGGGTAGAGTGGCCGGATGGCTGGATGGGAACCGTGAGGTTCCCAGTTCGATCCCGGGCTCCCCCCAGAGTCAGTGTCGAAGTGTCCTTGAGCAAGACGCTGAACCCCTAATTGCTCCCGATGAGCAGGTTGGTGCCTTGCATGGTTTCCTCTGCCATCGGTGTATGAATGTGTGTGTGAATGGGTGAATGACAATCTACTGTATGTAAAGCGCTTTGGATAAAAAGTGCTATATAAATGCACCATTACCATTTACACACTCACACAGGTTATTTTTTTCATTCATAGATAGATTTCAT
Source organism: Gymnoscopelus microlampas (assembly GCF_963454915.1). Classification (NCBI taxonomy): domain Eukaryota; kingdom Metazoa; phylum Chordata; class Actinopteri; order Myctophiformes; family Myctophidae; genus Gymnoscopelus; species Gymnoscopelus microlampas. Next base: position 8,302,969 of record NC_139954.1, on the reverse strand, counting down.
CAGAAAAGCACTGGGCGCAATTTCTTTGGCATCCTTCCCTCTAATTCGAGGGGCGTTTAGAACATTTGAGGGGGCATTTAATTTTCGCCCCTCGCCCCCAGTACATTAATGACGCTCATAACGGGCTGGAAACAGGTGTTAATGTTGTGCCTTTTGGACGGTTTGGAGAACACATTTGGTCCAGGGCTCTGGATGCATGGCTGTTGAACCGTGTCATTGGAGGAAGTGGGTTTTCCTGCTGAGAGACCTGTCAGCAACAGCACTTCTCCAGACGGACACTTCCATGGTTCCTACATCTGTCTGCACGGAGCTCCAGATGTTTTGAGCACCTGGCTAACACATCCCACCCCCCCCAACCCCAAAACACACACACACACACACACACACACACACACACACACACACACACACACACACACACACACACACACACACACACACACACACACACACACGTCTATATTATTATACTTGTGAGGACATCAGAATCAGCACCAAACGTCTGGTATATCAAAGATCTGTTATATTTTGCCAAAAATAGCAGATCCACATACAATGTGTGAGTGCGCGACTCCTGCACACAACTAAGTATAAATCAGGAACAACGTTGACCCCAAGCCCTAACCCTAACCTATGAATACCTAATCGTAACTCTAACCTCAACCTGTTTGTTTTCCTAATAGACAACCCAACTCCCCAAATATTTTATTTGAATCCATAAAACAACCATTTCTCTTGTGAGGACCAGGAAAATTGTCCTTGTGATGTCTAATTCTGAAACTATACTATACTTGTGGGTACATTTGGCCCTCACAAGTATAGTAATACAAGTACACACACACACACACACACACACACACACACACACACACACACACACACACACACACACACACACACACAGGACAGGGCATTCCCCTCTGCTCTCCAGATGTGCAGAGGAGAATCTTAAAGTATTGAAAGTCTACTGCCTATTGCAGCGATGATATTTAAACGCTTTTTATGAAGTCTCTGTAAGAATTTTTAAAGACAAGTTCAACTTGAACGAATAAAACAGAATTTTAACTAATCTCTTATGGTAGAGTATGTTAATACAATATAACTAGTCCATCTGTATGGTAGAGTATGTTTATACAATATAACTAGTCCATCTGTATGGTAGAGTATGTTAATACAATATAACTAGTACATCGCAGCTTTAATTTGAGTAGAAATAACAAACCCTAATCCACTCGACGTAACCCCAATCTACACCGTAACATCCTCAGTGCTTATTTGACTCTGAGAGTTACAAACCCATAAGGGTCCATCATGGACCCTTAGTGGTCCCTGAACCCGACGTTGATCAGAGAGACGAGGATGTTTGACAAGGTTGTCGTGACAACCAGCATTGTTCCATTCCCTGGAACTAGGTGGTAACTATAAGCATGTGGAGAGAAACAATGGAAACACATCATCTTGCGCAATTTATCAACACTCGTTTCCATGACGGCGCATTACAACGCATTCTGTGGTGGCAGCCATCTTGTGTACCCGCCATATGGGCATTCAAGAATTATAATTTCAACAGGAATGCCCCCGTCTATCATTGAAATTCTGCAAGCCCTGCGCTACGGGAATCCTGTCCAATAACGGGGACTCCAGCAGCGGTGGAAGAAGTAGCCTACTTTCTTTTTTTCCTTTTTTTTTAGGGCCACTGGTCTACAGCCCACCAATGAGACACAGAGTGAGTAGAAGAACTTGCATTTTTGATTGATTGATTGATTTATTTTTTTTGTCAGAAATGTAAACAGCGCGTGGTACAGTAAGACGAGGCTAAAAGGATAACACAAAAAAAATCCTGCATGGGAAAGAAATCAGTGTTACACGTCCTTTAATGGATGGTGTCAGGGCATTCCACATTTTGGTGGCAGAGTAGTACAATGACAATGTTCCCATGTTTGTTCTAAATGTGGGTGGCACCAGATCATGGTCGCTCGTGTCATCTTATTTTGAGCATTAGTAGTGTATTCTTTTGGGTAAATGTACTCGGTTACTTTCCACCACTTGTCTCTAAAGCTGCCTAGAGACCAGCCCATGCCCCCCCCCCCCCCCCCCCCCCTCATCCACATAATCCTTCTCTTCTCCCTTCTCTCGCTCTCACTTCCTCACCTGTCAGGGGTGGAATGTGGTCTGGTGATGCGCCGCCATGCTGCGTCCAAACATTCCCCCCACCCCCCACCCCCCCACTCCAGTTTTCACCCAGATGCAGAGGTGGACAAAGTATATTATCGTCGCTGTCAGGCAGAAACCTCTTATCTCCATAATTGAAATATTATTATTATTATTATTTTTGTATTAATGCCCTACTTGTTGACATTACAGCATCACACAAAAGCATGAAAAGTAGCAGATCCACAAGCTCGAAATGCGGCTCAAAATGCGGCGCGTTTTGAGCTTGTCGAGCTGGGCACTGTGTGTCAAGACACACACACTGTGTGTTTTGTTTGTCTTTTTGGTTGCTTTAGTAGTTTATTGCGTTGTGTTTTATGCACGTTTTGAACCTAGAACCTTTGGTTTATTAACGCCTGACATGGAAGATGTAAGTGAGAACGTAATACTTAACCTTTTAGAAGTTAGATGGAAAGTGGAGTGAAAATGTTCTTAATGATGGCCTTGAACCTGAAACCTTTGGGTAACAAACACCTGACATTATGTCTCAAGCCACGCTTGCATGGAAGATGCAAGTGAAAACGAAATACTTAACCTTTTGGAATTTAGATGGAGAGTGAACTAAGTGTTCCTAATGGTGGCCTAGAATCAAAATCATTCGGTCTGCAAACTCCTGACATTGTGTCTTGAGCCACGCTGGCATGGAAGATGCAAGTGAGAATGAATTATTTAACCGTGTATAATTTTAAATGGAGAGTGAAGTGATCATGTTCATAATGATGGCCTTGAACCCTAATCCTAATCTAGAGAGCCACACTAGCATGGAAGACACATGTGAGAACGGAATACTTAACCTTTTAGAATTTAGAGTGAGGTCAAAAATATTTCTGGTGGTGGTCTTGAACCCCATACTTTTGGTTTACAAACCATTAGTACCATTATGATTAGTCAATTCATAGATTGATCGCCAAATATTTAATGAATTGCCTATGCCAGAATTTCTAAGAATAAATTGATCATACAAGCAGAGTGTTTTTCATGGTGTTTGGAGCAGGCAGCCAAAATGTTTACCACTGTGTGTGAGAGCTCAGGCCAGAGTGACATTGTTATCATCGACAGCTAGACAAGAACTATGCCATGAGACTGAATGCACAATCCTACACAGAGCTGCTTCTATGCCTGTATTTCACATGGATACGGACCATGATACTGACACCAAGGATACTGACTCCAGGATACTGACCATGATACTGACACCAGGATACTGATACCATGATACTGACACCAGGATAGGCCTACTGACAGCAGGATATTGACCATGATACTCACACCAGTATACTGACCAGGATACTGACACCAGTATACTGACACCAGGACCATGATACTGACACCAGGATACTGACATATAGCATCACAAATAATGAAATATTAGGATTGTCTGACCATTTATGGGTTATGCAGTAATGTAGTTATCTCAAAAGTAAACTATCTTTAATGCAGAAGGAAATGTATGCGGTTTACTTCCCGCATCTGTGTGACATAGGTGGCCGCCTTCTTAGGAGACCAGAATTAGGTCCAATGGTAGAAGTGAATGTGAACACCAGTCTTTACCCCATGGTCACTGAACTAAATCCGACCCAATCACCACAAGCCACACAATCTTCTGAACATTTTGACACTAAAAATGACACATCAGGAGAAAATCAACATAAGAAGAAAGGTAACATTTCACAATACGAAGGTTGGAGGTTTCGAGTCTTCGTCCTGTTGAATCATATTTTTTGGGGCATTTTGTGGTTACACCACCTTGCCAATTCAGTCAGTTGACTTGACTTGAATTAATCATTATATTCAGAGCTTTGGTGATCCATTTATTTCAATGACTATTGAATAGTTCTAATGTAAGATCACGCCCAACTAGTTGATAGGGTGTTTTATCGAGAATTTCACCTTTTTTTTTAAGCAAGTTGAATTATTTGGCACAAAAACTTTCGGTTACACCAATTCACATTGTTGACATCATTCCTCCAAATATTCTTTCAAATATTGAATTAAACCAGAATTTGTGGACTATGTCCTGAAAACACACACACACACACACACACACACACACACTCTATGTGCTGATCCAGTTGTCCTTGGGTCTGGAAGGACCCGTTGTCATGGCAGCAGGCCCAGCTCCCAGTGGGAAAGTAGGAAGTGAGTCTCTGGGGGCAGCCAGTGCTCAGCTCTGCCCTCTAGTGACCGGACGTCCAGCAGCGTCCCAGAGGCCCCCAAAGTCCAATAGGAACAGGTCAGAGTTCACATCCTCTCACTGGACTGCAAACTCATGGTTTGACGTTAGAGCAGAGAGTGAGGCTTTGATTGCGCACGCCGCACGTGTTATGACTAATTTATGGCTAATTTATGCATAGCACTGAAAAACAGCAGATCTACAAGCCCACGTGCAGATGGGTAGATCGATCTGCAAGTAGATCACTTGCGGGTCGCTACGTCGCGACACGCTGTGGGCTTGTGGATCGGCTGTTGTGGACACACGGCACCGCCGTACGGCGGAGCATGAGTCATGTGACTGGCACCATACGGTCTTGTTAAACACACTGAAGCAAAGCCATGCCCCGCTGACTGGCAGATTTCCCAAAAACTGTATGGGAACTGAATCTGACACAAAAGCTTGAAATATTTCAGTGTTTCTATTCAAAAAGCATATAAATTAATCCGCTGGTGGGTGTGTGTGTGTGTGTGTGTGTGTGTGTGTGTGTGTGTGTGTGTGTGTGTGTGTGTGTGTGTGTGTGTGTGTGTGTGTGTGTGTGTGTGTGTGTGTGTGTGTGTGTGTGTGTGTGTGTGTGTGTGTGTGTGTGTGTGTGTGTGTGTGTGTGTGTGTGTGTGTGATATTATGTTTATGTAGACCACACAGTACATTAAGACATGATGTCCTTTATATGTTGGAATGGTGACAGAAGTCAGGAATGTTCGTGGCGCTGGCAGCAGACCAAAATGTACTTGAACTATTATGTAACGGTCGAAAATCCTAAAGCCTGCTTCTGCACAAAATGACCTGTTTGTTTCTCACGAAACACAAGTTGGGCATAAAAAAAAAAACAGCTAGTCAAAGAAACGGAACTTAACAAATAATCTAGAAACTTTATTTGTTAAACAGGTATATAGAGTTGCTGTTGTACATGTGGTTTTCTTGATAGTTTGTGGTCTCATACATTTACAAACAGTGGTTCAGAAAAGGCAACTGCTAATGGAAAAAAATAAGATAATAATGGCATTATATGTATACAATACAAATTAGCAAACATATCAAAATCAGTTTTTACAACCTTTGTTAGCAACCAATTCTTTCCTATTGGTGTGCCATAGTGCAAACTGTACTGTTTGTAAGACAGAGTTTTAGCGTGATTGCAACATTCATACATCTCAATAATCGTTGTCTCTGTCTCTTAAACACACCTTTGTGTGTGTGTAGACTGCATTCATTGTGCCTTCGTGTTCAAGTCCTTCTGTGTCCAGAAAAAGTGGATTTACAATCAGGAGAATTCAAGTGTGTCGGGCAGGTCAGGCTGTCTGGGTGAATCGTGGAGAAGCTGTGTGAGTAATGCCTCGTTTTAGACTCCGTCGCACAGATCTCTAAAGGAGCACTTTGCTTTCAACCTGCCTACCAACAAACCTGCCTACCAAAGAAATCATCGGCAGGCAGGGTTGGTAATGTCTTCCATTTCAGCGTGTAACTTTCCAGAGAAAGGCTGTAGTTTCTAATTGTTTGGAATCTCGGAGTGCTCCTTTAAGGTGACAACGTGACACGTTGCTGTTACTGTGACGCCAAGCGACAGTGCAGTGTGACGGAGTATGAAGCGAGTTTATCATTATGGGAGTGTATAATGTATGTGCGACGCTGTACATGAACACCAGCTCAGACTTAAAGCCATATTTCACTTTGGTAGAACATGTTCACTCATATTCAGAATGCACAAACCTCCACGGGAGGTTTTAATCACTTAAGCCTTATTTTATACTATATATATATACACATGTATATTTCTTAGTATTTTTAAAAATATATAACAATTGTCAAAAATGTTAACAAATAGCCGATCTACAGGGCCATCAGCCTCCAACATCAGCAATCGTGGACATCCACTATCAACACCAACGCTTAATCCTCCCAGCTTTCATCATTACAAACAATTAATTCGGCAAAACTCTGTTTCATTCAGGACACAGAATTAAAGGTAGTGTAAGTGATAGCAATCATTGCTATCAGAATATAGATACTGTAGTGTATATACATTTTCAGGTCAGGATACCAATTTAATTTAATCCAATCAGGAGATTGAACTCATACAGGATACAGGATAAACAAATGATAATGGGTTCTCTCTCCTGCATGGAAGAACCCACCTCAAAATGTATTATTTATTATAGAAATGATCACTACTGTATACACACCATAGAGTTTTAACTTTTCAAGCAAAAGAATATCACTTACTCTACCTTTAAATAATATTACATTAGTGTAATTCCCATGCTTGATTTGTAAGAGCTACAACTTTTAAGTCAAAATGAAAGTAAGACAATGGTGCTGCGACTACGGGTGTGGCTGGTTGACCTGCCTTGGACTCCTATAGGTTTATGTACTGTATATATTATGTTCTATACGTGTCATTGTTTTACCAAGGTCAAATATGACTCTCCGCTATGAGTGTGTGTGTGTGTGTGTGGTTTTTTTCCCAAGCCCTTTCATAAAAAAAAGTCCATGAGGATTCCTGGTTTCACTCTGAAAATAAACTTCTCAAAATGATTATCACAAACGTATAGCTTAGCAAAAGCCTGTCAAAAGCTTAAAAAGGAGGGTGTGGGCGGGCGGGTGGGTGAGTGGGTGGGGAGAGGGGTTGGGGTGGAGTTGAGTTTTAAGACATTAGGATGGGACAGTGTACATTTATATTTGAGTATATCATCGCTGTCGGGCAGAAACCTTGTATCTCCATATTTCAACTTTTTATGTTTTTTTTTGTTAATGAATGCCGTACGTTGCAAAAGTAGCCAAAATAGCCGATCTACAAGCACAAGCTGTGAGCCGTTGTGATTGGCTATTTTCGCTAATGTTAAAAGTGAAAGTGTTTAAGTGTATCTGTGGGTTTTATAAATATTAAACCAATGAAAAGTACTGTAAAAAGCATGTGACTAAATAATAACTACATTGGATCCATGGGAACACAGGTTATTTTTTTATGATAAGCAACTGTTTTGGACAAACAGGTTTTCCGCCCTGACGGTGATGATATGCCGTCACTGCTTGAGTAAATGGACAGAGCACTGAGGCAGATGATACCGTTTTAGGGATATTTTCCTGTCGTTCCTGTCACCCTGCATCATCTCTAAAGTCCAACGGGCATTCGTGATGTTCCTCCGTCCCTCTGTCCTCAGGGCTCTACGGCCACGCTGTCGACCGGAGGAAAGACAAATACAAATAAAACTAAAAAAACAACAGATATGTGGGTTTGTATAAAGCGCTGCTGCTGCTGTGACGGGGTTCGGCTCGGCCTCTTTGCTGTGTCTCTACTCTGGTTCTATTGCACCGCGTTTCTGCTGCAAAGCATGGACTGGATGTGTCAACAAGTTCTGGGGTCAGAAGAACCGGGCCGGGCCGGTCCTGCAGCCTCCCCCTCCCCCTCTCCCCTTCCGACTCAAGACTCACGACTCACGAACAGCCGCAGCGGTCCACCACCATGGACGGGATCTTCCCGTAGACTATCTCCTCCTTGTCGTTGAAGTACAACATGTTGATGGGGGACACCTTCTTGGGCGTGCAGCATGGCCCAGCCGTGCCTCGCGGGGTCGCCTTGTTCACGATGTGCGTGTGCGGGTACTTCTCCAGGTGCATGTACTCACACTCCCCGATGCAGTAGTTGGCCTTGTAGCGCTTGGGGGCTATAATCCAGTCCCAGCCAAAGTCCTCAAAGTCCACCATCAGAGGGTAGCGGCAGCAGCGGGACTCCGGGGAGTTCTCGTCGCAGTCGAGGCCCGAGTCCCTCCTGGAGCGCCGGGGGCTGTCCGAAATCTTCACCTCCAGGAACGGTTGCTGGGAAGGACAGGAGTGCAGAGTGTGATCAAGAGTTTCACCCCATACCTCCTAATCTGATACCTTCCTACCTTCAAACCTGGCATGGTATAAGGACTCTATAAATTAACAGAACCTGTGCGTGCGTCTGTCCCGGGCATAACACGGGCAATGACAGATCGACTTCAAACTTGGCATGCGTGTGTCACCGATTCCCCGTGGGGGTTGTGCATAGCCCATGGATTGGCAATATAAATGGTAGCATGTGCAATGGAACTCCATTTGTGTATGGTCATACACATTCCCCACCCTCAACGGGCGGGGCATGCATACCCACCCAACCTGCATTGTTCCCAAGCAGGCCGGTACCCGTTTATAAATAACCCATTAATTGTAATATCTAACATTATTAGTACTGTATTATAAGGAAATGAGCAAAGATGTCTGCTCACAAAGAAATGAGCAGACACAATTGGAACTGGAACACTATAAAATTGAAGCTGATAAATCTCCTGGTCTTTTTTTCGCTGTTTACTAAAGACTTGGAGAGGAGACCCCTGTTACTGAACAAACACTTTGTAACAATGATTACTATCACAATATAGAGCTTTAACTTTTTAACAAAGAAACGTTTGTTTTGACCCGAAAATATCACTTAATATCACTTTAATAGACAGCTCAAGGTATACGTCTGATTTGTACAGTCACACAGGAGCCTGCCAGGAATTTGGGGTAGGTGAACTTTTATGTAATCAGCCAATAAGACGTGAGATTATTGCTGGGACTGTCTGGGCACGCGTCCAAGCGCAGGTGAGCGCCTCCCTGGCGTCTTGAGTTCATTATCAAGTTTTCATAGCTCTGTTAAATCGTTGCTGTCGGGTGGAAACCCAGTATGTCCAAAACTGTTCCTTTTTTTAATGATCGTTTTAAAAACATTTAAAAACTGTGAAAATAGCCGATCTACAAGCTCACAACGCCTCAATATGCTACTCGTATGCAACACTCTTGAATGAAGTAGGGTATTCAGTCACGAAAAAAGGTGAAAGTTGAAGTATGGAGATTCAAGGTTTCTGCCCGACAGCAACAAAATGTTAATTCCTTCTTTCTTCAATCAAACGGTACATGAATGCTTAACCCTCGCCGTTCCTGCAAACGTGTGCTCCGCACACAAGCCCGAGAATGCCCTGAACAAGCCGAAGACCTCCTGCTATAGAGCAGTCCAACACAGAGTCCAGCTAGAATCTGTGGAATTCGGAACTATTCCTTTCAAACAGCCTTAATCAGTGCTGGAAGAAAAAGTACTCCAATCTGTTTACTTAAAAGTAAACGTAGGAATGTCACAATGTATAAATACTGTATTCAAAAGTTTACTTAACTGGAAAAGTGTAAAAGTATGGGCATCAAAATATACTTAAAATACCAAAGTAAAAGAATACACAATAATGTTTACAAATCTGTCATGCGTTTTAGACACATTGTGAGCTTGTACGTAGATCTGCTATTTTCACAGACAGACATTGCATGCATCTGTCCGTCCTTCTGTCTCCCATTTATGCCAATGTATGTCCTCAACATGACGTCAGCAGTTTTGCTGACGACAGCGGGGACACCAACATCTCCATATTTGGTCGACGGGGTCATATGGTAGTGGGCACCGCTCTGGTTTCTCTGACAACGGGGTATTGCATAAACCAGTGGGGTCATGCAATCCCAACTTGCATCGTTCCCAAGTAGGCCGGAGCTCGTTTATAAATAACCCGTTGATTGTAATATCTGGCCTTGGGTACCACACTGGATACTCTAGCATAGTGCTTCTCAAAGTGGGGTCCAGCAGGGACTCTCAGGGTTCCTTGGGGGGTGGGGGTTCTAAATTGACCCTTACAAGTCTGTAACTCTGACAGTATACAAATGGAACTGTATACTGTTCCATTTGTATACCATTTATATACTGTCAGAGTTAACCCATTCAATCCGGGAACGCATCTCTGTAAAATCTCTGTTATCTCATCTCTGTTATGAAAAAACGTATCTTGCTATATCAGTGGTTCTCAAACTTTTTCATGTCAAGGACCCCCAAAATTATATGTATTTGGCCGCGAACCCCCATCTCAAAATATTTTGTTCCAGGGACCCCCAGAAGCAAAGGTTTGAGTTACAAATGTTTGCTTAAAAAATATATATATATTCGAAGATTTGCACAAATATCTACAAGCTCATAGCACGGCACTCCGTGCTATGAGCTTGTATATTGTGAGCTTGTATATCTGCTATTTTTGAATAGCCAAAGAAATCTAAAATGACAGAGATGCGTTCCTTGAAATTTTAAAGTCTGAGAACCACTGCTAACACAATTACAGGGAGTACTGCTTGACAACCGGTGCTCTTGGGGTGGTGTGTTGTGTTGTGGTGTGGTGTGGTGGGGGTGGAGTGGACTCACCAGTCCCTCCTCTCCGGGCTGCGCCGAGGAGACCGCCAGGTCGGTGCCGTGCACGTCGAAGGCGTTGACCTCGATGCCCCAGTTGGTCTTGGGGTCCGTCAGCCACCCGGTCAGCAAATTTTTGACGTCTAGGCTATGCCAGGAGCTGACGCCCACGCCCACGTCGATCGTCAGAAAGCGGAGCCCTATGCGTCTCGTTCCGTCTGTCTTCACAGGCGTGAGCCTGGGGGGACACAGGCCTGTCACAATTATTACACAGTCGCCTGATCGCAACTTCATTTATTTTTTTGCATATAATCATCAATTATCGTTTCCATTCATCTGCCCATCTGTTGACAAATGCGTTATGGCCATACGTTTAAAAGAAAATAGCAGCTCTACAAGCTCACATCGTGTCACAGTGTGACATGTCGTGACCGTGTAGATCTGCTATTTTCCACTATATTTGAAATAGGGCTTAAAGGGATAGTTCACCGATCGATTAGTCACCCCATGGAGACTTGAATTCATGGATATATATTTTTTTTTTTGTCGCATTCCTAAGCCAATAATTTGATGACCAGCGGTTCCGGTAGGAGACACAAAGGAGACTCTTTGTGTCTCCTACCGGAACCTCTGCCGGTCATCAAATTATTGTCTTAGGAATGCAACAAAAAACTAAAAAGTATCCATGAATTCAAGTCTCCGTGGGGTGACTAATCGATAGGAAAAAAGTCATTTTGGGGTGAACTATCCCTTTAAGTGGTTACAGTACAGAGCGAAGTGGAGCGAAGCTGTCCAAGAATACAAATACTCAAAAAATGGACTTTGTACTCAAGTAAATGTACTTTGTTACTATACTGTCCGCCACTGGTTCCAGTCCTACCTGGAGATCTGGAGGGCGACTTTGGTGTCCTCCTCAGAGGCTCGGAGGTGGACCCACAGCTGGGCGCGCACAATCCTACTGACCTGCAGCTTCTCCCTGAAGGAGAACAGGCAGCACTTTGGGACGTGGTCTATCTGGACCTGCGGTTTAGCTGCAGAGAAGACAAGGAGAATCAGCTTTATTGTCACATCACTGGTTTACAGTGATGTGTAAAACCACACTCTGCGAGGAGTCGTGACAATAGGCTCTATTCACAGCAGCCATATTGTGAAGACATTCACAGGTGTTACCAATGATACTAATGAAGGCTCTGTTCCATTCATGGGCAAACAGAGTCAGGGTGCTGATATTGTGCATGTTGGCTCACTGGAAACACTCTGCTACACCAGTGGGTCTAAAGTTGGGGTCCAGGGACCCTCATGGGCTTCCAAATGGCCCCTTACGGGTGTGTAACCACTGTGCTAGACTAAATGGAACAGAGCCTTCATTAGTATCATTGGTAACACCTGTTAAGGAAGTGATAATATGGCTGCTGTGCATAGAGCCTATTCGGCCAATTTGGTATTAAAAAGGTCTTAAAAGTCCTTAAATTGTGCAGATACCCTGTACACCTATACATTTATATTAAGTAAGTATAGTAAGTATAAGTATAGTTTGCTGTTTGTAGTTTGTTTACTGCTGAGTGAGAAAACAATGTTGGACATTAAGCTAATCATCTGGGGACCCCCGGCACCCAAAATAAATTGGGGACGACCCTGGGGGTCCGTTCCCATAGGTTGAGAACCACTGGTTTACAGGTGTAAAGATGTAAAGAAGTGGGGGAAATTTCTTTTTGTTTTTTTGCACAAGCTCCAATATTTGTCTTGTTTTTCAGAAAGGTGAGCAGAACTCAAATAATACAGATATCTACATACTGTATATACGCATACAATAGGTATATATAGTTATGTAGGCCCACATAGCGGCAGGTATGTGCATGAGATTAGACATAAGGTGCAACAAATACCCCAAAGAAACCCCACATAGGGCAGAAACTATACAACCAGACAGAACCACACCCTGCACATGTTCCTTTCAAATGATGCACAGGTGGAAGAAGTACTCACTTCTTTTGGACTCACAGGAGCACTTTTTAAGCCTATCTTCATAATAATTGGTCCTCACTAATGCTCATTATATGACGGCACCATTTGTGTCTACTGGCTCTGTGTCTCATTGGAAGGCTGTGGACAGTTCAGAAACATAATTGCTTGGGGACATCATTGGTGGGGGTTCCAAGCTAATAGAAACTGCAGTCTTTCTCATCCTGGAACGTTAGCATGCTGAAATAGAAGCAGTTTTTTTCTTTGCATTTATATATAAAAACAAAATAATCATTTTAAATCTAGTTTGAAATTACCAAACCTGTCTATGTGATGATGTCATTGGTAGGCAGGTTTCTGAAATGTCCCTTGCCCAGTGAGGTGAGGACCAGTTATATGAAGATAAGGTTGAAAATGGCATGAAGATATACTTAGTCATTATAGTATATAGTATAGTAGTCATTATGCAGAATGGCCATTTCTGAATCATATCATGTTATTGGACTGTAATTATTGATCATTAAACACTTAAGCATACTTCAGCTATTTGACAATAGTTGATACATTATTTTTGTAGATTGGCTATTACATGTAACTACAGCTCTCAAGTAATTGAAGTGGAGTCAAAAGTAGCCTACAATATTTGCCTCAGAGATGTAGTGGAGTAAATGCACTTAGTTACTTTACACCCCTGGAAATATGACACAATGTTACAAATCAAGGAATCTCACACACAAACACACACGCGCACGCACACGCGCACACACACACACACGCACACACACACACTGAAATATTATGCACAGTAAAGTCCTCAATGTCAATTTAACTGTGTGTTCAAATGTAATCACATGTACCTCTCAGAGATAAATGAACAGTATCCTTTTTTTTAACTGAGTTTAGTTTTTACTGTCTGTCAACCCAGAACCTTTTCTTTTTTAAAACAGCAGATCTACAAACTTACGTTCGGTGGCCATCATCATGATGGTCTCCGCGAAGGCGTGCTCCTCGTCCTCGTCCTCCATGGGGGCATCCTGCATCGTGTCGCCGTGCTCTCCCAGTCCGTGGTACTGGTCCCCCAGCACGTCGTACTGGTCCAGCAGCTGCTGCAGCGGCGGCGCTCTGGGCAGCAGCTGCTGCACCACGTCCCGGCTGATGTTGGGCACCGCTTGCAGCCGCAGCTTGCTCAGGATCTGAGACTTGATGGCGTTCAGTCTCATGGTCTTGATCTGCTGTCGCACGGTGTCGCACATGGAGCAATGCTCGCCTCCGTCCTGATGACAGCGGGTGGGTGGGAGTAAACGAGAACTAAATTTACTTTCCTGTTTAGTTTTTTTTGTTATAGGACTTGTCTTTATTGATAGGACAGTAAGGCTGACAGGAAATAGGGAGAGAGATGGGGAGTGACATGCAGCAAAGGCCGTTGGAATCGGGAATCGAACCCATAACACGCTGTCAGGCTGGATTACCAGCTAGGTGCCCAGACGGTTACGCCAACCGTCTGAGCCAACATGCCGGTTCTTCCCTAGATTTCCCTATCGTTGCGGTCGGGCAGAAACCTCCATATTTTACACTTTTTGTGTTTTTTCTTAAATTAATGCCCTACTTTTTTTAACTTGTCGATCTGCTTCTTTTGCATTTTTTTTATTTGAATCCTGAAAGTAACAGTTTTGGACATATGAGGTTTCCACCCGACAGAGACAACTTACTTTAAAACGTTCCTGTTCTTCCCCGGATTTCACTATACAGTATGTCTCCTGAGCAAGTACTGAAATGTTGACCACTGAGCTAATAGAGCCTGCCTGCCTGCTTGCTCAGGGGAGAAATTGAATTTCGACCTTGAGGTCAAAATTTGTGTCAAACTAGAAACAGAATTGTGTCAAAGGTCATGTCAAACTATAGACACAGGATCTAAATGGCTCAATAGAAGAGCAGGGAGACAAAATACAATAAGTTATATTGTATTAACATACTCTACCATACAGATTGAACAAAATTACATTTTATTCACACACACACACACACACACACACACACACACACACACACACACACACACACACACACACACACACACACACACACACACACACACACACACACACACACACAAATACATAATAGAGCTTTGAAACAGTGGTTCTCAAAGTGGGGTCTAGGGACCCTCAGGGTTCCTTGAGGGGGCTCGAAATGGACCATTACATCTGTACACTCTGAGTTACTGTATGGAGGTCCTTGAAATTAAAAAGTTTGAGAACCACTGTTTTAAAAGAATAATGACTCAAGCGGAACTACAAGAATAGTCGTCTGAATAGTTACTTGAGAAAACAAGACTAAGATTTTATCTCGGTTAAATATCTCAAGGAAAAAACTGTTACTTTTATGCAGTGGTGATAAAATAAGTATACTCAGATTATTTTGTTAAGAGTTAAAGTAGTAATACCACAGTACTTTTGTGCAGAATGGCCCATTTCACTCATTTATTTCTAGTTTTCAAATGTATCTTTTGAAAATTGCAGATCTACAAGTTCTGCATTGCATTGCAGAGGTCGGTAGAGTAGCCAAAAACTATAGTCAAGTTTCTGTTGCTTAAAATTAAATAAAATATTATAAAATAATAATATTGACTCACACTAAGTGAATGAATAAGTATAGATAAAAGCAGTCATCCAAATTATTACTTGAGTAAATATGAAAAAAACGGACTTACTTCATACAGTCTGATTTATTGTTTACTTGAAATAATCCGAACTGAATTGAAATGCAAAATATGAATTTAGAAATAAATAGTCCCTATGAGATAATTAAACAAACAAAACAGGCATTTAATTAAACTTGGGTTAAAAATAAAAGTAACATTTTGGGTAAACATTTGAAAAACGTACTTTTAATCCTTTACATTTGACCCAAAGGTAAAAGTAGCCTACAGTATGTTTTTCTGCATGAATAGGTCATGAACATATAGTGAAGTATGTCACATTAAAACTAGGCTACTCTTACAAGTGCAATTTTATAATAGAAAAATAGTACAAAAGTATTAGTATCAACATGCACTTAAAGTACCAAAAGTAGAAAGTACTCAATATGCAGGATGTCCAATTTCCCAAGTTTTCAAATGAATAAAAT
This sequence comes from Gymnoscopelus microlampas, assembly GCF_963454915.1. NCBI lineage: Eukaryota > Metazoa > Chordata > Actinopteri > Myctophiformes > Myctophidae > Gymnoscopelus > Gymnoscopelus microlampas. Next base: position 8,287,241 of record NC_139954.1, on the reverse strand, counting down.
GTATTAAAATCTTTTGAAAATAGCAGATCTACTAGCTCACAATGCGTGGCATCGTGACACATTGTGAGCTTGTAGATCTGCTATTTTCAAATGGCTGAAATGTATAGTAGGGCTGAAGTGGTTAATGTGTGTTTTGTAATAATAATCAAAATCTACAAAGTAAGTGACTAAAGTTTTCAAATAATTGTAGAGTAAAAGTATAATATTTGCCTCTGAGATGTAGTGGAGTAGAAGTAAAAGTACTGAAAATTGGATATACTCCAGTAAAGTAAAAATTCAATTACTTGAGTAAATGTACTTAGTTACTTTACACCACTGATAATCTATAAGTAAATGTAACCGAGATAACTTAACCCACCTCTACCTGCTGCTGCTGCTGCTGCTGCTGCGTGCTGGTTGTTGATGATGAAGATAATGAAGAAGGTGATGATGCTGATGAAGAAGAAGATGATGATGATGATGATGATGATGATGATGATGGCTTGTGGTTCTCCTCACAGAAGCCCAGCGGTCCCAGAGCCAGCAGCATGCCGCTCACACACACCAGAAGTCCGGGCACATGCATGGTTGGATGTGTCCTGGGTGTGTGAGAGTGTGTGTGTGTGTTGAGTTGTACAGTCCACCACTCACTGACAGGCAGCATGCTTTATTAGCGCTCAAGCTTTTATACTCACAACTTTAAGCCCGTTATGTGTCGTCTGATCCTATGATTGGCTGGACTGGCAACGAATTTAACCCCACAAACACCCCCCCCCCCCCCCTCTGGTCCAACGTTAGTGAGCTGACTTTAACGCACTGTAATAGGAGCGGGTGCTATATCCCATGGACTGAAAATCCCACTACCATGCGAGGTCTCCAACTTTAGTCAAAATAAAGGAAACGAGTTCGCTACTCATCAGAACAAAGGCAGTTTTGTGTTGTTGAAAGTCTATTCTCCAGGGTGGGAAACGTCTCAGGACCCCTCCGTCTCTGCATAATGCACTATTTGGGGCAGAAAATAAAATATGTCCGCCAGATGGAAATTATTGTATTCACTCACCTGCGCCCTCTACAGATTTGATCAATGGTAATTTATATTGACCAGGTTTGTAGAGAGCGCAGTGGAGTAAATCAAATAATTTCCGTCTGGCGGACATATTTAATCTTCTGCCAGAAAGTGTATTATACAGAGAAGGTGGGGTTCTGAGATGCTTCCCACCCTGGATAATAGACTTTCAACAAGCCATAAAAGCCTTTGTTTTGGTGAGTAACGAAATGGTTTTGTTTATTTTTTACTAAAGACGGATCGAGACCTCGCACGGCAGTGGAATTTTCGGTCTATGAGAAATTGAGAATAGTTGCGCGACTGGCAGAGCGTTCGACTTTGTATGGGTCACGACTAAATAAATATCCCTTTTTTATTTTATTTTTTGGTTTCCGATTTAGTTTTTTATTATAATTATTTCAAAACATTTTCAAAAAGTTCATCAAAACATCAACAAGCAATATTTTTCATGAATTAGAGACAAACTCAACGTTTATTCAAAAAAATAAAAGTAATGCATGAAAAAATACAATTTAAAAAAATCCTTAAATTAGAAAACAAAATGTTTAAAGAAGTAGTGAAAATAGCCGATCTACAAGCTCCCAACAGGTCACATTGCAACACTTTAGGAGCTTGTAGATCTGTTCTTTGCACTAGCTTGGGTCCCAGGGAGACACCAAATGTCTCTTTTGTGTCTTGAGCTCAAATTTCAATCATCAACATGTGACCATAACATTAATTTGAGTCCATCCCATCATTTAAAAAGATGGCTATGGGCTAAACAACACAAATTTGTCATTTTGTTTTTCAAATTTCAATTCATCAAAGTATTTTTCTTGCTGGCAGGTTGTATTACAATGTATGCGCTGAGTTTTGTTGTTCAAAACGGATTATACTTTGACATGCATTCATCACGCTAATTGACTTCCACGGTCGAACATAATCCTTCACATGGAAAGATATTTAGCGTCATCTTCTGGTAAAACACGAGCACGGCATTAGGCCTACTGTCTTGGCTTCTCAAAGAATTGAAAATGATATCTGCTCTCAGCATAACACTGTTTAGGTCAGGGGTCTTCAACAGGGGGTCCGGGACCCCTAGGGGGTCCTCAGAGTTACTACAGGGGGTCCGCCAAATTTTTGTGTGATATGATTTTTTTTTTTTTTTACCTTAACCTCTTGAACCCTAGCATCCCTTTTCTGAGGAGAACTTTAGCCAAAAATAGCCGATCTACAAGCTCACAACGCCTTGCAGCGCGAGGCCTTGTGGGCTTGTAGATCTGCTATTTTTGGCAAAGAGGTATAGGTGTAGAGGGGGGAAAAGAGCAGACCAAGTAAACAAAAAAAGTATAATCTGATTATCTGAAACACAATTTCATACACTATAGAGGGGGTCATCTCTCTCTCTCTCAGCTAGGGGGTCCTTGGCCTGAAAACGTTGAAGACCCCTGTTTAGGTTACAGAAGCTGTCACTTTGATCATCAACTTCACGTTCAAATGTGTTTACCTGTAGTCTACAGGTAAACACATGATCTACAGGCTGTAGCTAAAATGATTATGTCAACCATTGAGTTAAAAAATAGGGATGTCAACGGGGCAGGGACATTAGCTGGTATTATTATTATTTTTTTACATAAATGCATTTGACAACAAAAGGCACAAAGTCACGTGACTATCAAGTATTTTGGTCTCATGTTGTTGCCGCGACACCTGCTGGCTATACAATATCACTGGTGTTCACCGTTCACTTAGGCTACTACGGGGTTGGGAAAAGCCATCTAAAACTTAAAATGCAATCAAAAATCCATTATTCAAGTTGCACAAAGACGTGTCTTTTCAACAGACGTCTCTACCCACTGGGCACACAATACAACAACGCCCAAACGCCGTGCATACGCCGTCCATACCAGTGGTTCTCAAACTTTTTCTTGTCAAGGACCCCCAAATTGACACGTATTAGCCCACAGACCCCCCATTTGAAAAGACATGCCAGGGGCCCCCGCCCCCATAAGAGAACATTTTTACGGCTCTAGTAGTGATTCTCTACCAGTTTAATTTCAAGGACCGACATGCATTAGGCTACAGACCCCATTTAATGGCATTTCTATCTCTGGGACCCCAATTTATATCGTAAAATCGATGTCAATTTAACTCTGAGAGTGTACAAATGAAATTTGGTTCCATCTGTACACTCAGAGTTACAGACCCATAAGGGTTAATTTGGTTCCTAACTATCATTTAGCTGGGGACCCCCTGGAACTCCCTCAAGGACCCCTGGGGGTCCCCGGACCCCACTTTGGGAACCACTGGTCTATACGACGTCCGAGTCAGACGTGCGTCGATGTCGTTTCAACGTATTTTTTGCAAAACAGCTACTGAGGTGGTGAGAAGACATCCACTGTGAGATGTCAGACAGACATGCAGTAGTTGGTGTAGATGTGGTGAATTAATGCATCATGTAGGACTGTTGTGATGTGGGATCCTGTCTGATGTGTTTTTGACATCATTTGACATCAACCTTTTATGAAAGCTGTGATTTATTATGATTCTCAGGGAGATTGTAGTCTACAATTGTAGAAGCAACATGGTTCATCATAATCAATACATGTTGCAAGGTTGCCATCTAGTGGAGCAATCTAGTGGAGCAATAAACACATGAATGAATCCTATAACATGCAGTAATTAGAGCAATACTTCTGCACTCCATGAGATACACTAACACTGCACCCTTAGACATGGCAGGATGAAGGTTTATAACACTGAAGCCATTATCTAGACACAAATGTATGCTCTTTCACAATACCATACTCCTGGAGCCAGTTGCACCACCTCACACTAAGTTCAAACTTAGCCTAGTTATAGCTTAAATGGCTTTAAAAAAGACATTTAGACCAGGAAAGCATTTAGAACCGAGTGCCACGCTATGAGCTTGTAGATCTGCTATTTTTTGAAAAATCGTGAAAATGTGTGCAAATCTTTAAATATATATTTTTTTAGGCGAACATTTGTAAAATATTTTAGTTCCAGGGACCCCGAGAAGCACTCGGTGCCACGCTATGAGCTTGTATATCTGCTATTTTTGAATAGCCAAATATATCTAAAATGACAGAGAAGCGTCCCCGGATTGATTGGGTTATTAAGCTATAACTAGGCTAAGTTTGAATTTAGTGGTGCAACTGGCCCCTGATGACCAACTGTATCGACGCATCAATTTTAATTCCAACCATCCATCTACATCAATATGCAAACTGCAACATATCGTAACGTTTGACTTGTATCGTATCATTTTGCAATGCAAATAATCTATTGTATCGATACTAACTACTTGTGCGTTGTATTTTGTGATTTTAAAAATACAAAAGAGAAAGAGGGGTTTAATTATGCGCTCAAATACAATGTACATGTATTTGCCAGAGAATCACTGTGTGTACTTATTTATATCCATAATATTTTTTTCCCTTAAAAAACCTGCACTATCCACACTTTTCACACAGATTGATTGTTGTGCTATAGTTTGCTATAGTTACTGTATCGATTATCGCTGTTAAAATCATTATACCCTTAATTTTACAATGATTTAATTAAGTCTGTCGGTGTTGTTTATTTCTGTATTTGTATACTTATAAATCTATTTAATTTAATTTCTTTAAATAGCAGCACATTGCTTACATTAATTTAACCAAAAGCTCATTAAGATATCATTTATTTTTCATGTTATAGTCAAGAAAGGCAGCAGGACAACATTTAAAAGTTACATTGACACACAATTGACAATATGATATGTTAAAACATATTTCAAGACACTTATGTGAGAGAAAGTGGAACATGGAAGACTTTATTTTACTGATTATGTTTAATGATAAAACATTGAAAAACTTTGTGTGAACCTGCTGATCTATAAAGTGACGAAACAAATTAAATCAAAAACTTGACTAGCACAACTGTTATTGAATAGAAAGCAATACTTGAGAATATTTACATCATAAATGGACTTGCTGAAATGTTATGGTTGTTATTTGTAAAAACAAAACAAAACAATCTGCTCAGGAGGCACTAATTGCAACTGTTTCACTCCATTTCTTATTTGTAATGTTATATATTCTATAAAAGGTGGGTTGCCATTATGATTTCAGACCTCTGCAGTGGTGGTTTATAGGGTTAGTATGGTCAACTCACTCTCAACGGACAATATTTACACAATCTAAACAATATCTTTGTGTTTTCTCTCTTATCGTAATGTGCTTAATAGTATTAATATCCGTAATATGTTGCTTGTAAAACCAACCACCTCCCTACCGACATACAGCAGTTTAATTCTCACACTGTTTTACAGTGGACGGTGTGTTTACCTTGGTGTGAATATGCTAGTGTTTTTGTTCAGGTGACCTCACTGATTACACACGTTGTGAGGTTTTTCACCAGTCTGGCAACGCTTGTGTGTCTTCAGTTCACTTGACTGACTGAAGGTTTTTATCTGGCGTGGAGACGCTGGTGTGCCTTCAGATTATCTAACCCAGTGGTTCTCAACCTTTTCAGGACGCGACCCACAAAAATAATCATATTTGATCTGGGGACCCCCCACCATGATAGGCACTTCCATTTAGTTTGACCCGGTTCCACAGACACACCTATTTTAAAAATTGTTGCCTCTTATATTATTTGACAATTTGGCCAATGTTTGACCAGTTTTTATAGAATAGTTTTAGAATAGTTTGTTTATAGAATACTTTTGATGCAATGGTCTCTTTTTTACATTTATTTTTCATTTCAAATCATGCCCGACCCACAGGTTGAGAACCTCTGATCTAACCGACTGAAACTCTTGTCACACTATTTACAGGTGTGAGCATTTTCTTCAGTGTGGCTATACTGGTGTCTCTTCAGATTACCTGACTGACTGAAACTCTTTTCACAATGATTACAGTGGAAAGGTTTTTCTCCTGTGTGGGTATACTGGTGTCTCTTCAGAGCACCTGGCTGACAGAAACTCTTGTCACACTGATTACAGGCGTAAGGTTTTTCTCCAGTGTGGACAACCAGGTGTCTCTTCAGGTCAAATGATTGACTGAAACTCTTGTTACACTTATTACAGGCGTAATGTTTTTCTCCAGTGTGGACAACCAGGTGTCTCTTCAGGTCACGTGACTGACTGAAACTCTTGTTACACTTATTACAGGCGTAATGTTTTTCTCCAGTGTGGACAACCAGGTGTCTCTTCAGGTCACCTGGCTGACTGAAACTCTTTTCACAATGATTACAGTGGAAAGGTTTTTCATCTGTGTGGGTATACTGGTGTCTCTTCAGGTCACCTGGCTGACTGAAACTCTTTTCACACTGATTACAGTGGAAAGGTTTTTCACCTGTGTGGGTATACTGATGTGTCTTCAGATGAACTGACTGACTGAAACTCTTTTCACAATGATTACAGTGGAAAGGTTTTTCTCCTGTGTGGCTATACTGGTGTGTCTTCAGATTAACTGACTGACTGAAACTCTTTTCACAATGATTACAGTGGAAAGGTTTTTCACCTGTGTGGGTATACTGGTGTCTCTTCAGGTCACCTGGCTGACTGAAACTCTTTTCACAATGATTACAGTGGAAAGGTTTTTCACCTGTGTGGGTATACTGGTGTCTCTTCAGATGACCTAACTCACTGAAACTCTTGTCACACTGATTACAGTGGAAAGGTTTTTCTCCTGTGTGGCTATACTGGTGTCTCTTCAGGAGACTTGACCGACTGAAACTCTTGTCACACTGTTTACATGTGTGTGTTTCTACATCTGCTTTGCTGCTCTGAGTTGTAGTCTTGGTAAACTGTTTCTGACTGTAAGGTCTTGGTTTTTCTGTGTCTCCCTGTTTCTGACTGGTCACAGAGCTGCTTATTGGCTGTTTCTGACTGGTCACATAGCTGCTTATTGGCTGTTTCTGACTGGTCACAGAGCTGCTTATTGGCTGACAGGCTGCGGGGTCGATCTCTCCATTCCTCACCATTTGCCAGTAGAGGTCGTTGTGGCTCCTCTTGGTGTGTTTATGGAGGTAGAGCTGAGACGTGAAGCCGTAGGGACACTCTGAACAGGAGAAGACCTGAGTCTGAGAGGACTTGGACCTCACTCCTGAGAGAGAGAGAGAGAGAGAGAGAGAGAGAGAGAGAGAGAGAGAGAGAGAGAGAGAGAGAGAGAGAGAGAGAGAGACACTGAATTTAACAACACACAACACATTCTCACATCTTTGCTTTATTGTCTGGTCCACTTCAACCCTCGACAGTTCAGAAATTTACAAAAAGTCAAGGGTGGCACAAATAACACATACATTTAAATTTGAACAAAAATCTATATATACACACACACACACACACACACACACACACATACAGTGAGTGAATGAGTGAAAACATATATACAGTATATACACATTTATAGCCTATATGCATCCATTTCTGATAGACAGACAGACAGACAGACAGACAGACAGACAGACAGACAGACAGACAGACAGACAGACAGACACACAGATCAATCTACAGATTAGACTGATCCATATACATAGATACACTACTCAGACATAAAGGTTACATGTTACCTGTAGCAGAGCTCTTGTTGTCCCACAGCTCATAAAAGATGATTCCCAGCTCCTTGGCATAATCGTCTCCGTACCAAACCAGCAGCTCTTCTCCTCTGGCCACCGGACGACAGCAACGATACAAGACCCGTCCTTTATGCTGGAATGCTATCAGGTTCTGTTCTGTCTCATGACGGGCACAGTTCACATACCTGACACACACACACACACACACACACACACACACACACACACACACACACACACACACACACACACACACACACACACACACACACACACACACACACACACACACACACACACACACACACACACACACACACACACACACACACAGTGCATCAGTATTGTCTGCCTGCCTGCCTGCCTGCCTGTTATTTTTCATTATAGACAGATTATATAAGTGACAGAGGCCCATTTATTTTATTTATTTACAAAATACAAATCTAGTCTATACTGCATCATAACAAATAAAAATGTATTGTATAGGCCTATTTGTATTTTATTCAGACCACAAGTGGTTCACAATGCGTTGCGATGCGACGCATTGTGAGCTTGTAGATCTGCTATTTTCAAAAGATTTTACATTTAATACATTTGAAAACATAATGAGTACTTTCTACTTTTGGTACTTTAAGTACATGTTGATACCAATGCCTTCTGTACTTTAACTCAAGTACATTTTTTATTTCGGACCTTTTCTTACGGATGAGTAAATAAATGCAGCGGACACATTTCACATATAAATATACAGTGAGGAAGGGAAGGGACGATAAAGCCAAACATCTTATCCGCTAGTGTAAAGTACAGCATAATATCTGGCCCGGCAAATTATATTGTAAGTAATTTACAATATCTGACTGTCTCACATATACTGTAGGCCGTAATGTCCAAGTAGAGAATCTACCCCAGGCAGGCAGTTTCTCTCCATATCTAAGAGACCTTGACCTCATATTCTATGAAATAGCCTATTTCTGTTCAGAAGGGAGTATGACTGTCTGTCTCCAGATAAAATGTTCATTTTTCACTTTTTAATTAACTAAATGTCCTCTAAGTGCAACATTCAAGGATGTGGCCTGGACAACAAAATAATTACACAGGCACTTCTATCTATCTACACCTGTAACATTTGATTACACGCACAGTTCTATCCGTATACAGTTAAACCATAAGACAGTCTGTTCCATGTTCCAGTTCATTGTTCTGCCCCGCCATCTTATGACTCAGGGAAAGAATGGACAGAGGTCAAACTTACTTGCAGACTCTAGGGTTAAGGTTAGGGTTAGGGGTTAGCCCTATAGGGATAGGGCTAACCCCTAACCCTGACACTAGAGTCGGCAACGCAATGGCCCCATCACTGAGGATAATTTGTATCGGGATAAATTATCCTCAGTGATGGGGTCATTACCAAAAATGCTAGTATCAGCTCCTGTCCATCTATCTGTCTGTGCGTGCGTGCGTGCGTACGTGCGGTGGTCGGGTTTAAAAATGCTTTGCAGAGCCAGTGGTGATCCTGGTCAGACTTTTGGGCCTGGTACAAGCTCTAATATTTATATTTGTAACTGTAGATGATCTATATGTGTACACGTTGTATCTACATATTGATATCGATGTGTACAGATTCATAAGGTGAATCGTTTCTGATGTGGGAGAAGTTTAAAAAGGTGCATGAGTTAAATTGGTGTCCCACCTCATCCAGTTGGACCGAGTCTCGTCCTTAGCATCGATGTAGTCATAACGTCTTTTCTCCCTCCGGATCTAAGGAAAAATAAACATATTTATGTTTAATAATTATATACTGGCATTAAATATATATCATGGGCCTTCAACAGGGGGCTCTGGGACCCCAAGGGGATCCTCAGAGTTGCTACAGCCAAATGTTTGTGTGATAGGATTTTTAATCTATTTTTTTAATTTTTTACATTACCACTTGAACCCTAGCATCCATTTTCTGGGGGGGGGGGGGGGGGGGGGGGGGAGACAATCGCCGAAAATAGCAGATCTACAAGTTTCAAATAACTGCTCTAGTGCCACCATTAGGCAAAAACTTCCACTTGAACTTTGCCACACGCACGCACGCACACAGATACACACTCACCACCCAGGAGTATCCACTCTTCACAGCTTCCTCTTTGCCTGTCTTGACTCCCACATACGGCCCAAAGTGAGTCCCAGCTTCAAGCTTGGTGCGTCCACAGTAGAACACTCCTAGACCTGCGTTTGGAATGCCTGACTGCTTAACCTGAACACACACACACGCGCACACACACACACACACACACACACACACACACACACACACACACACACACACACACACACACACACACACACACACACACAGTTAGATAGAGAAAGAGAGGGAGAGAGACAGTTATTAAGATATTGTTATAATGTATAGTTCTATGTGTAGTGTATCGTTGCTGTCGGGCAGAAACCTTGTATATCCTTGTTTCAATTCAAATATTTACTGTATGTTTTTCTGTAAATTAATGCCACGCTTCATCATACTATACGGTGTCACACAAAAGTTGCAAAAGTAGCTGATCTATAAACTTGTAGATCTGCTATTTGAGCTGTTTTTGACATTTTCAAGCGAAAGTGATTGAGTGGTTATGTCTTTCTGTGGGTTTTATAAACATTTAATAAATGAAAAGTATTAACAAGAGCTTGTGAATAAATAATAACGACATTGGATCCATTGAAACACAAATCGTTTTTTTCCATTTCCTTTAAAGTAACACTTATGGACATACAAGGTTTCCATCAGATAGTGACGATAAAGTGTATGTATGAATGTATGTATGTATGTATGTATGTATGTATGTATGTATGTATGTACGTACGTACGTATGTATGTACGTATGTACGTATGTATGTATGTACTGTATGTACTGTATGTACTGTATGTACTGTATGTATGTATGTACTGTATGTATGTATGAATGAATGTTTACCTTAAATCCAGGCGGCAGGGTCTTCCAGGCTCTGTCAGTCTCTGGTAGAGCTACTTCTTTAAAGTCCTCTATGAAGACGGGATCTCCATGTGTGTCACATTCCTTTAAAAAGAACTCCCTACACTTATCACAGACTGGACACACACACACACGCACGCGCGCGCACACGCACACGCACACGCACACACACACACACACACACACACACACACATACAGTTGAACAATGAACAGTGTGCAAAGTATGTGATATGCAACGAAAACATTGGTCAAAGTATTTGACTCGTTACAAAGCAACGACAGAGAAAAAGATGTTGAGTCAGAGAACGAGAGAGAGGGAGAAATATTGATTGATGTAAACAGAGATAATTACAGTAATAATCATCATCCTCTGGCACTTCCGGTTCCGTGTAGTTAACTTTCATTCGCTTCCTGAGCGTTCTGTTGTCAGAACGCTCTGGTACTGCCACCTGATCACCTGAAAAACACACACACACACACACACACACACACACACACACACACACACACACACACACACACACACACACACACACACACACACACACACACACACAGTTCAGTTGTGACTGGTTCAAGGACAGACATGCAGAACAGAAGAAGCTTGTAGTCTCAGTTAACCCATGCATGGCCATCCTCTCATCTGTAGAAACTCAACACGTTCGTTAAATCATTAAAAGCTATCGTCACTTATAGAAATTAATTGGATATTGGCCCTACTTTGAGCTGTCTGCCTGAACTAGCTCTGCAGTTTTCACATCATTAACACTACGTCTAGTTCACTGTTTCTTAATGTCGGGCCTGGGGACCACTAGGGGCCCAAATGGACCCTTATGGTCAGGGTCTGTAACTCTGAGACCCATCTGTACGCTATCAGAGTTAAATAATCACATAGGATTGTACAGTGTAGATTGGAGTCCCAGAGATCAAACATTTTTTGATCAAATGGAAGACTGTGTCCTAATGGATATGAAACTGGCCGTCCTTGACGTGAATATGTCTGAGAACCACTGCTGTTGTTGAGTCCAACTTCAATAAGACTATTTTCATCACTATAGGACTTCTACTTGTTATAGACTGTGGTAATAGTGTTCAAGGTTACCAGGCAGACTAGGAGTCCACTCCTCATCTTCATCTGTCTCCTCCTCCTCCTCACTTGGCTGAGGTGAGACCCTGCGTCTCCTCATAACTTAACACACACTGTAACACACATCACAACAGTAATTGTGGGAGCCAAGTTTGAATATTGTGTTTTTTTGATCAATAACTGCTTTATTTTGTGACTTCAATGTACGTTGAAGTATATGATTGTTAAATAAATAAGAAGAGAGCTCAGGTTGTGTAACAGAGAATTTAATTGACAATTGCTAACACCTGTGTCAGTGTGCAGGGCAGTGCTGATTAATATTACTATCACCTGAGTGTGCAGATGTTTCAGACAAGGTCAGAACGACAGTTTTTTGACCGTAGTATATCTTTTGTAACTTGCCTTTAGAACACAGTAACCAATAACAAAATTAATACAATAAATAATAGGTTCATAGGTTCTGTATCCCCCCCCCCCAGCTATTACACTGACTCGGGGCGCAGCACGACAAAAGACAAAAAGAGTCACAGGAAAACACAATTAACTATGTCTTAATCGCAGCAAGAGAGGGAGCAGAATTAAAATAACGAGTAACAACAGTAAATAGATGGGTCTTTCGCATGCTTTTACAAGTCCCTAAAGTGTAGGCAGGCTTAATGTTAACCAAGGGGGCAACTTCGGTTGCCAACACAGCCCATCCTGTGTTGGACAGTGGAGTCAGGAGTGCTCAAATACACCTGATATACAAATATAGCTTCAATATAAGTCACATGGGTACCAGGCTACAGCCTCTGATAAGCAGAAATATAATTAATTACCTGGAAAAACAGGTTGAAATGCAGGTGAAAAGGTGAGATGGTTAGACGTGGCTTGTTTGTTCAGTGAATTAACTTAGCTATGAGAGGAAAGCAACAGTGCATGTACGCTGAGTCTTGGCTGAAGTTCCTGGGTTCGGTGCGGTCTCGCACTGCCACCTAGTGTCAAAACTGTCATCATCTAAATCAGTGGTTTTCAACCTTTTTCGTGTCATTGTAACAAAAAAAGGCATGGGTTTCCGAGGCTAAGGACCCCCAAATTCACACATATTAGTCCACGGACCCCCATTTGAATTTCCATTTGATTTCTTGGGGGTCCCAATCTACACTGTATCATCATGATTAGTGTTCATTTAACTCTGAGAGTGAACGGGTCCATTTGGTTCCATTTGTACACTCTCAGAGTTACAGACACATAAGGGTCAATTTGGTTCAATTTGAATACTTTGACTGGGGACTCCCTGGAACCCCCTCAAGGACCACTGGTGGTCCCCGGACCACTGGTTGACAACCACTGATCTAAATCAGTGATTCTCAAACGTTTTTGGCCTCAGTACCTCTCTGAATCAAAGTAGGCTACTCCTGACCTCTAAACTTTCTTTGAAAATTGCAAGAGAAAACCAGAGCTAATATGCTAGCTGAATGCTGAATGACCTTTGAAGAATACAACATTACTTATAAGAAATGGAGTGAAAGAGTTTCAATTAGTGACTCCCAGCCCTGAGCAGGGACGGATTAACCCCTGCATGGGCCCCTGGCCGCCAACCTTTTAAGGCCCTAAAAAAAAGTTACAGGTATGGTGTGTATGATATGAAATCCTTAATCATATTCCATCATATATGGAAGGGCCCCAGGAGCCATTGGAGCCCAGGAGCCCTTGTCAGGGCCTCAAACCCAGTGAGAATCACTGCTGTAAATACAGAGGTGGGGCCCACGCATTTGATATTTGATTAACCTATACAATTCATTTTAGTAAATTGTCAATGGCCGCGTGGCCCAGTTCCCCCGAAGGGCCCCTGAGAGCCAGATGTATTTCAAACCATGGGGCTGTGGCCATAACCTTTCAGTATAAAGCCAGTTTTGTTGTTGTTTGTTCCAATAATGTGCAAATAAGTATTACTTTCTATTCAGTAAAGGCCCTGACTCATGGCGGGCAGCATTGTTGTCCAGATTGGGCCATATGACTTTGATAAAGTGAACGAAGGGCCACGTCACCTTGGACAACTGAACTGAAACTTGAAACACACACAGTAGTGCTGCTGAAATGTTAAAACTGCATGAATTTGACTACATTTACAATATGGTCCTGCTTTGCTTCAAAATCATGAACATGCTGCCTTTTAGAATTTAGATTTTTTTTTCCCTCCACTACATCTCAGAGGCAAATATTATACTTTTTACTCCACAACAATTATTAGAAAAGTTTAGTTAGGCTACCAGTTACTTTGTAGATTTTGATTATTATAACGTACAGTATACCACTTCAGAACTATACATTTCGGCCATTTGAAAATATCAGATCTACAAGCTCACAATGCATTGCTGCAACGTATTGTGAGCTTGCAGATCCGCTATTTTCAAAAGATTTTTATACATTTGAAAACTTGTGAAATGGGGACATTCTGCATAATGAGTATGCTTTGAACTTTTGGTAGGCTACATTAAGTACATTTTAAAATAAATATTTTTGTACTTTTACTCAAGTACATTTTGAATTCCGGACTTTTACTTGTAACAGACATTGCAGTATTGATACTTTTACTTAAGTAAAAAATGTGAGTACTTTTTCCATCACTGTTGACGCGACTGCGAGCATCACCAACGTGCGTCAGGACAGGACCAGTGTTGCCATGTCCGCTTATTATAAGCGACTTTGGGCATCTTTTTCTTTAAAGTTGCTTGTAAATATTGCTCATGTCATGTGGCCTATAAGTTGCTTCTTTTGGGCTTGTTTTTCTAGACCTGGTGGCTTACATCTCTCGCAGAATCTGGCAACACTAGTCAGGACAGGAAAGCCCACTTGTGCACAAAGAAGCGCGAAAGCTCAAACTGCAAAATGGGTATGTACTATGTAGAATGTTGTTTTTCTTCCTACACATGTTATTATAGATATGACTGTTGTTGTTGTTGTTGTTGTGTAAGCCTACACACATTATTGTTGCTGTAGGCTAGCACAGCTGTCATATTTCTGTCAGCAAAACCTCGAAGCCATTAAATGAAGGCGGAAGTCTGTAAACTACGACATCATGGATATGATTCAGTCAGGTAACATTCAAAAGACTAATGACACACACACACACACACACACACACACACACACACACACACACACACACACACACACACACACAGACAGACAGACAGACAGACAGACAGACAGACAGACAGACAGACAGACAGACAGACAGACAGACAGAGTAAAAGTGCAAAAGTATTGGTATCAAATATGATTATTTTGGGGGGTCCCCAGTTCAAATATGATTATTTTTGTGGGTCCCCACTTCAAATATGATTATTTTGGGCGGTCTCCAGATCAAATATGATTATTTTGGCGGGTCCCTACTAGATCAGATATGATTATTTAGGCGGGTCCCTACTAGATCAAATATGATTATTTTGGGGGGTTCTTGGTTGTTGAATGATATCCCAAGCCCCCTAGTGGCCAGGGGCCATTTGCACCACCTCACACTAAGTTCAAACTTAGCCTAGTTATTAGCTTAAACACATTCAATCCGGGAAAGTATCTGTGTCATTTTTAGATTTCTTTGGCTATTCAAAAATAGCAGATCTACAAGCTCATAGCGCGTCACCGAGTGCCGCGCTATGAGCTTGTAGATCTGCTATTTTTTTTTAAATCGTGAAATTTTTCGGGTCTAATTTGGGTCTAATTCGGTCTAACTCGGGTCTAATTCGGTTCTATTTGACCAATATAAATCAACTTTTTTTCTTTTTTTTGCTGTAAAAATATTTGTATCAGCGGCTATACCTCTATGATCAGCGCAGGTCGGGCTGGTGGCCGCCAGCAAGAGCGGTGCTGACAGTCAGACTGCACAGACACTGAGACACAGGGCACTGCGCAGCCTTTCCAACAGTCCCTTTTTTTTATAGCGTATCGCAACACATGAGCAACGATATAAAAAAAAAAATATATATACATATATATATATATATAAAATTATTATAATGAAATACAATTTTTTTTTTTTGTTATTCAATTTTTATTGATTTTACAAATTACAAACAAATATGCAATTCAAACAAACAATAATCTTTTTGGCTGCTGTAAGTCCTGCCAGCCAGATTTTGCGTGCCTTTACAGTAAGAGACAGTTTAGAGTCATCATTCAAAAGATGTACAAGTGGATCCATTGGCAATTGTACTCGCATTAAGTCTGTTAAAGTCCCCAACACATTCCCCCAAAACTCCATAATCCCCGGACATTCCCATACCATGTGTACAAAAGAGCCCAAGGTTCCCGGGGCACAGAATGTGCAATACGGGTCAGGTGCCAGTCCCATTCGGTGCCTGATTCTGGGCGTTACATATGCTCTACTGTGACAGAACTTAAGATGTATATACTGATGATTTGGATTTTTTGAAGCACCAGCTACGTTGTCCCAAATAGCATCCCAGTCCAATTCTAGCCCTAAATCTGTTATATCACAATTCCAGGCTTTCATCCCTGCCGAGGTTGTATATTTTTGAGAATTTAATTGATCATACAAATATGACACTATTCGTTTAGGAGCTCTCTGGAACCAGCTAAGAATGGGATGGTCTTTTAACTCAGTACCCCAGGGAACCCTATTGGCCCTACAAACGGATCTCACTCTGAAATAAAAGAATAGAGAATGCCTATCGACACCATATTTTGAGACTATATCTTGAAAATCTAGAATGTTAACTGAACCATTAATATCTTGGAGAGTCCTAATGCCCTTCTCCTCCCAATTTCTGTTAACAAGTGGTCTCCCCCCAGACAAAATGTGGTTGTTATTCCATATTGGAGCTGCTTTACACCATTTACTTTTAAATCCTATGAATCTCTCTACTGTTCTAAACACCTGTAATAAATATGAAAAAATCGGTCCATAGTATAGATTACATTTTTTGGTAGAAATACCCATCAGGAGGAAATCCTTCAATTGTACAGGGGCTAACAAGTCACGCTCCAATTCTTTCCATGAAGATGTATTATCATCCTCCATCATGACATTGAGACTTCTTAACACAAATGACCAGTGATACAGTTTGAAATTAGGACATGCCCATCCCCCATCAGACTTCCTGTATTGAAGCACAGACCATTTTATGCTCGGCTTTTTACCATTCCAAATGTATTTTCTTAATGAGGTATCCAGCTTTATGAAATACAAATTTTAAAACATTTTTTTTTTAAATAAAAAACAAAAACAAAACACAATTCTCACAGGGCCCTGCAGGCTGCGGGCCGTGGAACACAAGTTCCACTAGGTTCCACGGTTAATGCGGCCCTGCTGGGCCTGTTAGAGTGGTTAATGTATGTTTTGTGATAATAATCAAAATATATAAAGTAACTAGTAACTAAAACTGTCAAATAATTGTAGTGGAGTAAAAGTACAGTATTTTCCTCTGAGATGTAGTGGAGTAGAAGTAAAAGCATCGAAAATGGGAAATACTCCAGTAAAGTAAAAAATCCTCAAAATTGTACTTAAGTACAGTACTTGAGTAAATGTACTTAGTTACTTTACACCACTGCCTGTACTTATCCAGTTCCACATAGGGATAAATAAATAAAGGTCTCTTCACCATCATGTTTTTTTTTTCATTACAGAAGAACTGCTAGCTGAGCCAAGGCAGGTGATTGCTGTGGTTGAGTTGTGGCAAAGGCTCCGGTGCGGCCCATTAATCGGAGGAGGCGCGAGCAAGCTGCGTATTATCATCTGGTGCAGGAATTGCAACTGGATGAACACAGGTAAATTCAAACAGTGTGACATATTCTGACAAATGCTATATGTTGTGATGTTCAACATTGCGTTCCTTCGTTTCGAGTAACATTCTCAGTAAAATTCTGAGTGTTCATTTAACTATAAGTGTACTACCATCGGTAGTGGCTCAGGGGTAGAGTAGCCGGTAGAGCGGCCGGATGGACGCCGTGAGGTTTCCAGTTCGATCCCGGGGTTCCCCAGAGTTAGTGTCGAAGTGTCCTTGAGCAAGATGCTGAACCCCTAATTGCTCCCGATGAGCAAGTTGGTGCCTTGTATGGTTTCCTCCGCCATCGGTGTGTGAATGGGTGAATGTAATGCACAATCTATGTAAAGCGCTTTGGATAAAAGCGCTATATAAATGCACCATTTACCATCCCTTTCCAATCCATTTGTGCATTCATCATTTTACGGTGTACATTTTTTGCAAAAAACAATTGAGGAGGGAGACAACTGTACACAGCTTTAATGCCTTCAAACAGCTATACTTTACAACTTTTTTGTTTAGGCAAACAAACAAACAATTTACTTAAAATCTACAACTCAGCAACGCGTTTTGAGTACAAGCAAGCAAACATTGAAGGTATCAAAACAATTATATTACATTGTACAATGGTCTCCCTCCTCAATTGTTTTTGCATTGGATTCTTTCCTCATTGGGAACCCTAGGACTTTGTTGTGTGGCACTGTGTACATTCATAACATCCTATGAGACAAGCTATCAACATGTTAAGTGCATATCTCTTGACTGAAAGAATGAAGAATGAAACACTGAAACACGTTATGTGGCTGATGAATTTCAAAAGCCTTTCAACTGCAGTGAAAGGCTTTTCGTCAACTAAAACCATGACGAAAAATGTTGATCGACTACCTTTTTTCACTGACACAAACGAAATAAAAACAATAAAAACTAAGTGATGATGACTAAAACTAAGACTAAATATATTGACAATTTCGTCAACAAATGGAAAACTAGACTAAAATGTTAGTGAGGGACTAGTGGAGAAGAGATCCAGTTGAACTAAAAGACAAGTCATTTTAATTTTAGTTTGGTTGCTCTCGGGTGTTGTGCTCTGAAAATAGCAGATCTACAAGCTCGCAGCGACGCGTTCTGAGCTTGTAGATCGGCTATTTTCAGCATGCAACCAAGTGTAAAATCAGCCATTACGACGCCATCAAGGCACCACCAAAATACATTTTAGTCGACTAAATCAACTGTAGATTTAGTCGACTAAAACTAGACTAACAGTAGCACATTTCAGGTGCCTAAAATATGACTAAAACTAAATGGAATTTTATTCAAAAGACTATGACTAAAACTAAATAAATGTGCTGTCAAAATCAACACTGCTGCAGACCCATAAACTCTCGACATAAGGAAATACAAAGATTTAGAAGATGGATTATCTAAAGTCTCTGTTTAAATAGGTTAAAGCTTCTAGTAGATTATCAGTTGAAATTCAACAGATCATATTGCAATCTGTGGTCAGTTGGTGGTCTCCTGGTGTTTTGCCCGCGGGCATCACTCACTCTAGTAGTTTGACAGGTATCTGGGCAATGATCCTATCTAGCAGTATCGTACAGACCAGACCTATTAAGAGATGTAGCACTCTGTCTTCTACCTTGAGCAAACCCAGCTACTAGTACAGGCTAGTGAATAAAGTACAGCATATCTCCCTTGTGTTTCTTGTACGTACATACGTACTTGAAATGATTTACTTAAATCTTCTGGATGAAAGAGTGAAGGAGGCGGAGGAATGGGGTGAAGGGAAAGACTGGTTGGATGCAAGACACTGGATGTAGGTTTGCTCCAAGCGATGGAGGTCTGGGGTGAATGGAATGATTTTATTGTCGACTCAGCCTTTTGGGAGCACCCCGGACATTTTTTTTTAAGTTGCTTGATTCAGTATTTAGATATTTGATATTCATTCAACCCATTAAGACCTGGGACGCATCTGTGTCATTTTTAGATTTGAGCTTAAAAAAGCATTATTTTACACTTTGGCTATTCAAAAATAGCAGATATACGCTTGTATATCTGCTATTTTTGAATAGCCAAAGTGTAAAATAATTTTGAAAAATCTTGAAAATGTGTGCAAATCTTTGAATATATGTATTTTTTAAGCGAACATTTGTAACTCAAATCTTTGCTTCTGGGGGTCCCTGGAACAACATATTTTGAGATGGGGGTCTGCGGCCAAATACATATAATTTTGGGGGTCCTTGACATGAAAAAGTTTGAGCACCACTGATATAGAAACATACGTTTTTCAGAAAACTGTTGGGATTCAGAAGACACTTGTAGCTTCAGGTCTTAATGGGTAAATCGGACACGCCCCCCTTCCTATACAAACCAATTGTAACTTTTAACCATGTTAGATTCATCAGAAACAACCGTCCTTGGTTCTGGTGGTGACTGATATTGTCCTCCTAATGTGTGAGGAGACCGTGTTTTTTCAATTACTTTTCTCATTCTGTTTTTTCACATCTGTCACTGTTTTTACACTCTGAGTTCAATTAACAATGTGGAGTCCTCGAGAATAAGAAATGGTATCCGCTTGGCCTAATGCATATCAAACTGGGGGTCCTTGACATAAAAAAAAAAAGGTTGAGAATCGCCACTCTATTACTTTGTCCCTCTTATAGTCCAGTCATATCATAGCCCCCCCCCCCACCACCACCCAAAGCTCATCTCCAACCAATGCTTTAGAAAAAGATTACCGCTCTAGCATGAAATTGAGAACCATCATGGTTGGAAGGCTATAAGCACCTCTCTCTCTCTCTCTCTCTCTGTCTCTGTCTCTCGGTCTCTCTGTCTCTCTGTCTCTCTGTCTCTCTGTCTCTCTGTCTCTCTGTCTCTCTGTCTCTCTCTCTCTCTCTCTCTCTCTCTGTCTCTGTCTCTCTCTCTCTCTCTCTCTCTGGAACTATCTCCTGTCATACTTGATTTAATGCCAGCGGTCCGAGGTGGCATCCTGGCATCATGCCGAAGCCCTTTAGCCAGTTTATACTGCAGATAAGATATCAACCAATATATAACAGAATCACAGCATTTCATACTCAAGCTTTAATAAATATAATGTGGTGGTACATAGTTATAGACTAGAGGGATAGTGAAACCTCATCTTTGATGTAGCTAAAGTTGTACGGATCAATAGGCTATTTAACTATAATCTATCTATTATCCTATTATCTCATTTAAATACTTTAGCTTGACAAGTATAAACTGCAACTAATATGCTATGTTAGCCTTCTGGTTAATTAACAATTTGCTCAGGATTTGGGTATTATACATAATGTTCCACACAAGAACAAAGCTGTGACATTGTGAGCGAGCTTCCCTAACTTACCAGCAGGTGGCACCCAGCAACCTGTTAACATTGGACTTATGGACCAGTTATTATCAGATTTGCCCATTGTTGCCCATTATCTGATATTTAATACTCTGAAGTGCAGAGACCACACCAGTGGTACCACAGTACTTGAGTCAAAGTATAGGCCAGATACTCCTGGTTAAATAATACTCAAGTGAAGGTTGCTCTGTCTTGAGTTAAAAGTACTGGACTACTTGCTTTTAAAAAATACTCAAGAATTCAAAAGTACTAATTAAAAAGTACAAATAAAAAATCTGCCATTTCCCCCCAAAAAATGATGTTCCAGATTAAAAAATATATATATATATATATATTATTAAGAGATCTACACATTTACATGCTGGTGTGGTCACAGATTTATGTGAGCTTGTAGATTTGTTTTTCACTATATTTGAAATAGGGCTTGAGTGGTTAATTCATTATTTTCCCCTTGCTAGAAAATTACAAAATATTCAAGTAAACTTTAGTAAAGTACAGATACTCCATTTTTTTATACTAAGTACAGCAGCGGTTCTCAACCAGTGGTCCTTGAGGGGGTTCCAGGGGGTCCTCAGCCAAACTAATAGTTAGGAACCAAATTGACCCTTATGTGTCTGTAACTCTGAGAGTGTACAAATTTGTACACTCTCAGAGTTAAATGGACATTATTGATGATGATACAGTGTTGTTTGGGACACCCCAATAAATCAAAATGGTTGAGTCCCTGGCATATCTTTTCGAATGGGGGTCTGTGGGCTAATTTGTGTCAATTTGGGGGTCCTTGACACGAAAAAGGTTGAAAACCACTGAAGTACAGTACTGTCCACAGCTATATTGCTGAATATTGAATGGCAGTAAGGTCCAAAACAGGCATTTCAAATCATAGCTTTTCTGTATTGCCTACATGTGACAGGATGCACATGTTTGTGTGTGACCTGCATCCATAACATTCATATTCAGTCTCTGTTCCTCTCATGCAACGTGTGCTCCATGAAGGCTCCAGAGTACACACCAATGGCACACACATGCTTCTCTAAGTGGGGCCTGCTGTGTTGGGGACCCCCAGCAGTGGACCCCCAGCAAGGGGTTCCAGGGGGGTCTCCCAGCAAAATGAGGAACAGTCGAACCATTTTATTGGCGGGCTTGTAGATCTGCTATTCTCAAAAACATTTTAGAATCATTTAGAGACATTTTAACCCATTCAATCCGGGGCATCTGTGTCATTTTAAGATGTCTTTGGCTATTCAAAAATACCAGATCTACAAGCACAGAGTGCCGTGCTATGAGCTTGTAGATCTTCTATTTTTGGAAAAATCTTGAAAATGTGTGCAAATCTTTCAATATATATTTTTCAGTCAAAAATGTTCCCTTTAAAAATATATATATATGAATAGATTTGCATAAAACGTTCACGATTAAAAAAAAACCAGCAGATCTACAAGCTCATGTGCCGCGCTATGAGCTTGTAGATCTGCTATTTTTGAATACCTATAAAATAATGGTTAAAGTGGTTAAAATCTAAAATGACAGGTTAGGCTTTGCCGGTCTTAAACAACCCAATGGGGGTCTTATGGGGGTCCCTGCTGGCACAAAATCTTGTGGGGTGGGGGGTGTCTGCGGCCAAATAGGCCATCAATTTGAGTGGTCCTTGACATGAAAATGTCAGAGTACCACACTGCAATGGCATATTTCAGCCAGGGAATCTCTTGCCTTTTCCCCCCACTCCCACTCCCCACCCGGCCCATACTAAGCTGTGGCAGCAGTGAGCATCTTGTAGCTGTCTATCCATCCAACACATTCCTCTATGGAGGTGTGAAGTGTTATTTCCCTGCACTGACAGTCCCCTGGGAGCCAACCTCAGTCACAGAAGCACACAAGCACATCTCTGTTGTCAAGGTTGGACCGCAGCATACAGCCCCGGTGAGGAATTTATTGCTCGTAGCTGCAATCCCTCAGAAAGGAGTTTTGTTACCAATTGTCCTTTTCCTTTCTACCTACTGTATACCAGTGGTTTTCAACGTTTTTTTCAGGCCTAGGACCCCCTAGATGAGAGCGAGATGAAGAGGGACCCTCCCTACATATTGTATAGAATTCTGTTGCAGATTAAACATTTCATAGACATTTTTTGTATTCATGTTTTTTGGTTTTGTTGATCAATCAATCAATCACTCTGTACTTGGTCTGCTCTTTTCCCCCCTCTACACCAAACCTCTTTGCCGAAAATAGCTGATCTACAAGCTCACAACGCCTCGCAGCGCGAGGCGTTGTGTGCTTGTAGATCTGCTGTTTTCAGCAAATGGTCCCCTCAGAATAGGGATGCTAGGGTTGAAGTTCCTATCACACAAAGATTTGGCGGACCCCCTGCAGTGTCTCTGAGGACCCCCTAGGGGTCCCGGACCCCCTGTTGAAGACCCCTGATCTATACGGTCTATCTATATACTCTGTCTGTCTGTCCTTTTTTCCCCCTATTTTTTTGGTCTGATTGCGTGGCCATAAACTGTACAGTACTGTATAACTGCATCTGTAGCAGAACAGAATAAGTGGTTTGTGTCAGATTATACGTTCAGTGCAGCCATCTATCTGGTACATCATCTGACGTTTCTAGACATTGTGCGGAAAAATCGAAAGCCCCATGTGGCGAGATAAACTGAGCCCTTTAGAGGATCTGACGAGCAAAAAGAACAACAGCGTGATTTGTTGAGCTGTGATGTATATAGTACACCCTGGAATTCAAATGGTGGAGTATAGTGACTTAAAAACAAAAATCGTCCTCGTCTTCATTTGCGATATTCCTAGTTTAATGAATTAGTACGTTTAATGGTAGGGTAATTGATTTCTTTAAAAAAAAAACGTTAACGTACTATATTCTGATAGTAATCCTTGCTACAGAGCGTTTGTTCGGTCACAGGGGTCTCTCCAGCTCTTTAGTAAACAGAATATAGTACATTTTCAGGTAGGTGACAAAATGTAAGCCAATCGGGAGAGAGCACTGAAAATGCATTTTCTGTTTAATAAAGAGCTGGAGAGACATGGAGACTCCTTTTACTGAACAAACACTCTATAGCAATGAGTACTGAATAATCAGAATATACAGTAGTGCTATTTAACACTTATTTTAACCAAAGTAAATCACTTACCCTATCTTTAATTAAAACAATATTAACACATAGGCTGTACAAACCTACAGTAGCCTAAATGTAAAAATATGTTCAGCAGGAAAATAAGGAAAATGTCCTTCAATTTCAGGGACATTTTCAAACATCTTCCAAATATTTATGCAATGGGTTTTGACCGCACAACCTAAGGTGGTAACAAACCCTATTTCACTGGTTCTAAATGTCCGATCAGGGGACCACCAAGGGTCCAAATGGTCTCATATAACAGGCCTGCAACTCTGAGAGTGTACAAAATGGAACTCAATTGGACCTGTGAGGATCCATTCGGCTCCATTTGGTTCCATTTGTACACTCTCGTGAGTTAAATTAACGCTGATGACTTTACAGTGTAGCTTGGGGTCTCAGAGATGAATAATGGTATCAAACTGGGGGTCCTTGAAACAAACAAACAAAAAACACCCAGCATGAAGTAAGGCGCCTCACACCCAGGTTCTGTGTTGCAGATACATCAAATTAAAGATCAGGTCTCTCTGTCCCTCACTTTAATTATTGTAATTAGTTGCAGCTTTGTGTTGCAATCTGTAGCAGTTGTTTATGCCAAAGCCTACTCATCATACATACATACATACATACATACATACATACATTAAACCGTTGCTTAAACCGTAATCGCTGCCTTATTAGATTTCATCTCTCCATTCCACCTTGACAGTCAGAAAACGGGTTTCCTTGACCTGACATCACAGGCCCCTCTCTCTCTCCCTCCCTCTCTCCTCCCTCCCTCTACCTCTCTCTCTCCCTCCCTCCCTCTCTCTCTCTCTCTCCCTCCCTCTCTCTCTCTCTCCCTCCCTCTCTCTTTCTCCCTCCCTCTCTCTTTCTCTCTCTCTCTCTCCCCCTCTCCCTCTCTCTCTCTCCCCCTCTCCCTCTCTCTCTCTCCCTCTCTCTCTCTCTCTCTCCCCCTCTCCCTCCCTCTCCTTCTCCCTCCCTCTACCTCTCTCTCTCTCTCCCTTTCCCCCCTCTCTCTCTCTCTCTCTCTCTCTCTCTCTCTCTCTCTCTCTCTCCATTACATTCGCTCGGTCGGTGCGCCTTTGTGTGTAGTGAGTCGTACCTCGGTGCACGAGGGAACCGCGCGTAATCGCGCACGCGCCTCGATCGCGCGCCACCTCCATGCTAGAAGGAGGGAGGCTGTCAAACCAACCGGAGGAGGAGAAGGAGATCAGCGCACACTGCTCCATCCATCGCTCCTGTGAGAGAGAGATGAGGAGAGGAGAAGAGAGGAGAGGAGAGGTTTTAGTCGACGTCGCTTCTTCTGCCAGGCGATCTTTCTTTGTCACATCAGTTCTGACACATTAAACGGATTTATTACCGGTCGCGATTTTGGGGGCGATTTATTGGACTTTGAACGGGTAAGAAACTGAATTTAAAAAAAAATGTAACGCGTTTTTACCTCGCGGTCTCTCTCCTTGTCTTGGGTTTAGATTAATAGGATCAAGACTATCATAGATGTATTTGTATCGATTTTTTACAAAAGTCACATCGCATCGCATCGCTGCATGTAGGAGAACCCTCTTTGCCTTCTTGGTTCTTGCAGAACTCACTCTGCGTGCAGTGGTGGAAAAAGTACTCCAATTTTTTTTACTCAAGTAAAAGTATCAATACTGAAATACTCTGCTGCAAGTAAAAGTCTGGAATTCAAAATGTACTTGAGTAAAAATACAAATAAAGTATTGGTATCAAAATGTACCTAAAGTACCAAAAGTAGAAAGTACTCATTATGCATCAAAATGTCCCGTTTAACAGGTTTTCCGATGTATGACATGCATTAAAAATATGCATTGTGAGCTTGTAGATTTGCTATTTTCAAATGGCCGAAATGTGTATGGGGGCTGAAGTTGTTATTGGTATGTATTAATAATCTAAATCTACAAAGTAACTAGTAACTAAACCTTTCAAATAATTATAGTAGTGAAAGTATAATATTTGCCACTGAGATGTGGTGGAGAAAGCATTGAACATTTGAAATACTCCAGTAAAGTAAAAAATACCTCAAAATTGTGCTTATAAGTGCAGTACTTGAGTAAATGTACTTAGTTACTTTACACCAGTGTCTGTGATCTAAATGAATCGATTACATTTTCTTTGAATAGAAAAGGTTGGCAGGCTGTAGCCATACAGTCTATTAGGCTGACATTACTACATCAGTAATATCCATTGTTTGACAGTTTTATCAGCTAAAGCGATTGTGGAAACCGGTTTATAATGAGATTCCTCATTATAAAACGGTAGAATTTAAATGTAAAAATATGCGAACAATCCATTGCTTGGGGGGGCTTTTGAAAACTGCTCCCATTAAAAAATGAAAATAAACACAGCAGGGTTTCTTTTGGAGGAAATCACACGTTGAGTATCAGCACACTTTCCCCTGGCAGACCTGACTCCAAAGGTCTCTCTCAGAGCAAAGTGGGGATGAAAATACATGAACATGCATGCCTTCAGAATCAGGGGTCAAAAGGGGGGTCCTCAGAGTTACTACAGGGGGGGGGCGCCAAATCTATGTGATAGGATTTTTTCCCCCACCACTTTAACCATATAGCATCCCTGTTCTGAGGAGAACTGTAGACAAAAATAGCAGATCTACAAGCTCACAACACCTCGCGCTGTGAGACGTTGTGAGCTTGTAGATCGGCTATTTTCGGCAAAGAGGTTTGGTGTAGTGGGAAAAAGAGCAAACAAAGTACAGAGTGAAGGGTCAAGATTAGCCTACTAATTATTATCTTATAAGATGATAGTGCTATCAAACAAGTTGATGAAATCTACGAAAACGTTTAATCTGCAACACAATTTTATACAATATGTAGTGGGGTGGTCCCTGCTTCAGCTCTCTCTCAGCTAATAAGGGGTCCTCGGGCTGTAAAACGTTGAAGACCCCTGCCTTATAGGACAACGTTTTGCAGGCCAAGGACCCCTTGGCTGAGAGAGAGATGAAGCAGGGACCCCCACTATTGTATAACATTGTGTTGCAGATTACAACCTTTTCATAGATTTCATAGATGGTTTCATAGACTTGTTTGACAGCAGCACTATCATCAGTGTTGTGTAAATTCATGTTTTTTTGTTATCTTTTCTATTAATATGTTGGATTCTTTGGCTCTGTTCTTGGTCTGCTCTGCTATTTTCAGTGAATGTTCCCCCCAGAATCGGGATGCTATAGGGTTCAAGTAGTTTATGTAAAAAAAAAGAAGAAAAAAAAGGTTCCTATCACACAAAGATTTGACGGCCCCCCTGTAGAAACTCTTCAGGACCCCGGTCCAGAAGACCCCGGTACCGGTTCTGTTGACGCCGTGGTTAGTCGCCTCGGGACTTGCTCCTTCTTGATTCTTGGTAGTGGATGGTTGTAGAAAGATAATTGCACTCATACATCAGACCTCCAATCTGCTGTGCACTTGCACTTGCAAATCAAAATAAATGATCCTGTTGTCTGTTGATACAGGTCACATGTAGTAGTGTGGTAAGCAAGGCGCTATGTTGTGAATGCACACAGGAAATAATGAAGGTGCGAGCTTCTAGATCAGCTATTTTCGGCAAATGTTCACCTATTGAGAGTGAGACAGGGTTTTAAGTGGTAAAATGTCACTTGTAGCCATTTGTGGTTCTTCAAAGAACTGTGACAATAAAAATGTTCTCTAGAACCGTATGAGGAACATGAAGAACCATTCACTAAGTGAAAGGGTTCTTCAGTAGGTGATGGTTCTTCTTCAAACCATATAGCCTCTTAAAGAACTATTCAACCCCAGCACCCATATTCTGGGGAGAGCATTTGCCAAAAACAACCAATCTAAATGCTCACAACATGTCGACACGTTGTGAGCATTTAGATCGGCTGTTTTTGGCAAAGAGATTTGATGTAGAAGGGGGAAAAAAGCTATCCAAGTACAGAGTCAACTCAGGTCCGTTTGTCCAAGTCTAGAGGGTTTCTGTGTGTACTGTGTAGGGTGAGAGTTGATTTGGCAAAGGTTGGAGAGCTGATGTTTATTTGCCGACTGTGCGTGTCACAGTTGTTGTGGCGAATGCCCTTGATAACACTGTCACCTGGGCAACTGAGAGAGAGAGAGAGAGAGAGAGAGAGAGAGAGAGAGAGAGAGAGAGAGAGAGAGAGAGAGAGAGAGAGAGAGAGAGAGAGAGAGAGAGAGAGAGAGAGAGAGAGAGAGAGAGAGAGAGAGAGAGAGAGAGAGAGAGAGAGAGAGAGAGAGAGAGAGAGAGAGAGAGAGAGAGAGAGAGAGAGAGAGAGAGAGAGAGAGAGAGAGAGAGAGAGAGAGAGAGAAGGGACATCAGTGTCACACTGGTGCGCCTTGGCATTTTGCAGCGTGATGCTGTTTGTAACGTATCTTTTAATTAACGTGCCTTAATGCAGACGCTTGTCGCCGAGACGTATCGTCTGACTGTATCAGGGCGAAACGATGACAACACACGTAGTAGTCCAATTAAAGTAGTAAACTATATTACACCCTTATTGACTCGACGGCGAGGATCCCTTGAGTGGACTGAAAGTGAGACGCTGTCAACAGACGCCGCATGGAGGCAAACAGTGCTGCTGTGACAGTACACCGTGACGTCTGGTGTTGTTGATGATGGCAGTCGGTGGACAAAGTACTCAACCCCCTAGTACTTGCGTCAAAGTATACTGTTGTTACAAATATTACTCAACTAACCGGTGAAAAGTGCCCAGTCAAATTTGTACTTGAGTTAAAGTACTTGCTTTAAAAGAAATACCGTACTTATGTATTCAAAAGTGCAAATTACAAAGTATTTTGCCTTTTATATATCAATGCATTGCTCTATTGAAATTGTGAAATTTCTGCTGATAGCTGATCTACAAGCTCACGACGTGTCCCATGGGGACGCGTCGTAGATCGGCTATTTTCACTAAAATTTAAATGGGGCTTAAGTGGTTATTCGTTATAAAATGTACTTTTGTAGTGGCGTCAAAAGTACAGTACTTGTCTTTGAAATGTATAGTGGAGTGAAAGTATAAAAAAATGTAAATACTCACGTACAGTACAGACACTCAAAAATGTACTTAAGTACGGTACTCGAGTAAATGTATTGCATTACTGTCCACCACTGGTTGACTTGGTGGCTTTGGATAGGACACCTGGGCTCACTGCAGCAGAATGTGACACTGTTCTGAAGTGACGCACGACTTACGTGTTATGCTACAGTATGTGACGTGTGTGTGTGTGTGTGTGTGTGCATGTGTGCGCGCGCGCGCGTGTGTGTGCGTGCGTGCGTGCGTGACCTGTGGAAGGTTGTGTCCGCCCGGCCCAGCGGGCATGTGGCGAGGGCCAGGAGATTGAAATGATAGCGAGATATAAAATGAGTTTCATCAGTGACAGCGAAAGACAAACAGACACACACACACACACACACACACACACACACACACACACACACACACACACACGTAAACGAATGCATGCTCAGACAGACAGACAGACAGACAGACAGACAGACAGACAGACAGACAGACAGACAGACAGACAGACAGACAGACAGACAGACAGACACACATGCAGATACACAAAGGCTTACACTGAAATAGAGTGATACAGATGGAGAAAGAGAGAGGGGGGTAGAGAGAGAGAGAGATATATACAGTATAAAGAAAGCTAGGCTTTCACACACACACACACACACACACACACACACACACACACACACACACACACACACACACACACACACACACACACACACACACACACACACACACAGCTGGTTTGTGTTCTCAGCCACATAAACTATGCTGTGGGAATCTAATTAAGGGAACGTATACAGCGGTACAGCTGCTGCTATGGACCAGTGTGTGTACTGTGTGTGTGTGTGTGTGTGTGTGTGTGCGTTTTCTCCTTCCCTTCCACGTGTTCATTTAAAAGGAAAGCTATAGGGACCATGATGTTGTGTTGCATAGTATATGTTTGACCTGCTAACCACAAGTAATCAAACATAATCAGTCCAAGTGTGAGATTTTAAGGTATCTTTATAGACGCATTTCCAGACAACGTCACACTAATAAGAACCAGCAGACCTCCAAGCTCAACACACAAGAGGAGGTTGAATGAACTGAAACCAACGCTCCCCAAAACAATGGGTTTGGGGATCTGTAGGGAATTGATTACATGAAACCGGCACCTGCGAGTGCAGTCTCAATGTTTGTGAACAAAACATCTGTCTGGGAGACGGCATAGGAGAGACGGGTGGTAGGAGAGCTGAGAGAGAGACAATGCGGGAGAGACAGACAGTAGGAACGCTGAGAGGGAGACAGTGTAGGAGAGACACATCAGGAAGACTGATAGGGAGACAGTGTAGGACAGACAGACAATATATTTCTACATGTATGTGCAATGAAATGCAGGTGTTGCACACTCTGGCACACTGTACTAACATAATGAAAGGTAATAAGGTACTTAAAGTTGTTCTGTGCAAATTTCCAAAAAAATACTTTTAGCAGCCTCTGCTGGTCATTACCGTCACTGCAGGCCGTTCGTTTATCCTCTGTTACCCAGAATTCCATTCGTTTTCACCGGAAGACGGAAGTGTTTCAAAAAGCGTTCTTTTAATTGTTTTATACGATCTGTGGATCGTTTCTCTTAGCCAGTGGAGCTTTAGTTACCGTGAGCTGTGTTTTCTTTTTCTGTTTTTTTTCGTTCTTCAAATCATACAATCTCTTAAAATCAGCGTGAGTTTCCTTTTGTTATTAGCGCGGTAGTTCCTGGCCAAACAGGAAACCGGCGCGGTAGTTCCTGGCCAAACAGGAACCCTGTGGATTTCCGCTTCCATTTCCGGCCAGATTACGTCATTTTCGAGGGAACGTCATGCTCGACGGCGTTCAATAGAAAATATATAAATAAAAGGCTTTCGGGGGTGAAATTCTTGGAGTGGGTGTTGTGAAACATTTGCCACTCACAAAAGATATACAATTTAACTTTAGTTTTACTGAAAACGTTACCTAGTATTACTTTAAGTGTAAAAGTATAGAAATGTAAATAACCTGTGTAAAAAACAAACAAACACATGTTGGCATCGATGGCCTTTGGTGTAGGTAGGCTATTACCATAGACTTGCATATCGTCACTGTCATTGAACTTTTGGTGTTTTTTCGTAAGTTAATGCCCTACTCATACAGCGTCACACAAAAGCATCAAAAGTAGCAGGTCCACAAGCAGATCTTCGCACCGCATTTTGAGCTTGTAGATCTGCTACTTTTGATATTTTTGAATTTGAATCCTAAAAAGTAACAGTTTTGGACATGTGAGGTTTCCACCCGACAGAGACGATATACAATTGCGAGTTTGGAATAGCACCTTCCCTGAGGAGTATTCGTATATCTATATGTTGCCACCAAAAAGAAAATATACAGAATAAAATATAGAGAATATAAATGGATGAATATAGTCGCAACTAAACAGTATACAGATATACTTTCATGCAGCAGATGGATGAGCTAACATAGCAGCAAGCAGCTAGTGCTGCACAATTAATCGAAAAAAGATCGTGATCTCGATTCAGACACCTATGCAATCTCGATTTTAAATTATGGCAATTTTTTTTTCAATATAAAAAAAAAAAGAATGTTTTTTTTTTTTTGCTTAATATTTTTATATTTACAAGAGAATCGTGATCTCAATTCTTATGGAGGAAAAATCGTGATTCACATTTGAGCAAGAATCGTGCAGCACTAAAGCAGCAGCATTGTCATGGAAAATGAAAGCGCTCACAGACTCTGTGAGGAGGACGGCTAGCCTGCGCGGCGAGCGGGTAATTACAGTTTAAAGGCAGTTGGGTCCTTGTTCAGAGCTCTGATGGCTTGAGGGAGAGAGAGAGAAAAAAGAAAACCTCTTTCTGAGTCTCTTTTGTGGTGGTTTTGTGGCAGCACACAGGCGATTGGCCGCACAAACAGTCCATTGCCGGGGTGGGTGCAGGGGGTCCTTGATAATGCTTCTATAGGCCTGCTCAGGCATCTCCCCTGGAGTAGGGAGCTCCCCTGCCTGCATGGAGGGGAGCGAAGTCCCCACGGTGCACTTGGCTGACCGCAGCACCCTCTACAGGGCTTCGCTGGTCCCCAGAGAGAAGCCATTTCCATTCCAGACGGTGATAGACCCAACAGGCTCAGTGCTCTGTGTAGTACAGCAGCACAGTTGAAAGATTTCACAATTGTCTTGGGAGACTTTACATTTCCTCTGCTGTGGGGCCACAGTGGGGATTGCTGAGAGAGAGACAATGTAGGAGAGACAGACAGCAGGAAAGATGAGAGCGAGACAGTGAAGGAGAGACAGTAGGTGAGCTGAGAGGGAGACAGTGTAGGAGAGACAGACAGCAGGAAAGCTGAGAGGCAGACAGTGTAGGAGAGACAGTAGGGGAGCTGAGAGGGAGACAGTGTAGGAGAGACAGACAGCAGGAAAGATGAGAGTGAGACGGTGTAGACGAGACAGACAGTAGGAAAGCTGAGACGGGGACAGTGTAGGAGAGACAGGCAGTAGGAAAGCTGAGAGAGAGACAGTCTAGGAGAGACAGGCAGTAGGAAAGCTGAGAGGGAGACAGTCTAGGAGAGACAAACATTGGGAAAGCTGAGAGGGAGACAGTGTAGGAGAGACAGGCATTAGGAAAGCTGAGCAGGAGACGGTGTAGGAGAGACAAACATTAGGAAAGCTGAGAGGAAGACCGTGTAGGAGAGAGGCAGGAGGAAGTCTTGAGACAGGATTCGGACAAGCCAGCAAGAGCATTAGTGATTCCAGAGATAATGCATTTAATATTATTATTAAATTATTAATTCTATGCTGTAAGTGACCTAACCACTGTACCATTGAAGGGCACAGCTCCAGTATTTCAAGCCATGGATGCATAATGGTATCTGGGTATCTTTCCACATAACCATTACTTGACGGCAGAAACCACGGCCATTAGAGCAGTTTTCACTTGAAGTGCCTTCTCCTCAGTTAAGTGAGGGAGGAGGGTGCTCTGATTATGGGAGTCCTGCTGATGCCAGAGGGATCGCCGTCATGCAGAAACCTTGTATGTCCACTTTTCAACTTTTTTATGGTTTTGTAAGTTAATGCCCTTCTCCTTGTACGAGCTTGTAGATCTGCTATTTTTTAAACATTTGGGGGAAATGATGAAGATTTGCCTATAATGACACACCCTAAATAGGAACACGTGGTTAAGTCTGTCTGTCAGACAAAATTACAACATTGGATCCATTAGAACATTGGTTCTCAAAGTGGGGTCCGTGGACCCTCATGGGTCCTTGGGGAGGTTCCAGGGGGTCCCCCAGCTAAATTTGTTAATATAGCATCACAATGATTTTAACCACTTTATCCATATTTTATACTTTGGCTAGGGTGGCCTCCGGCGCCCCTAGTTTGTGCTTTTCAAAAATAGCAGATATACACTTGGTGTCGCACTGCGAAATCTCGAAAATGTTTGAAAAATGTTGACTAATTTATATATATATATATATATATCTTTTTTTACATAAATCTTCTCTTCTGGGGGTCCCTAGCACAAAACCGTTTCAGGTAGGGCGTCCGCGACCAAATATATATCAATTTGGGGGTCCTTGGCACGAAAAAGTTTGAGAATCACTGCATCTTTTGGAACACTGGTTTTCCTTTTCCCATTTCCTGAAAAGTAACGTTTTTTGGACGTGTGAGGTTTCTGCCCGACCGCAACGATTACTCTGAATGTGAGAGAGAGTGCAGCAGCCTATTAGAAGTGCTTCAAGTGCTTCCCCTCTCTGGATGTGTGACTCGCATGTCGGTGTGTGATGAGACCAGTGGAGAGATGATGTTAACCCGTTCAAACCGGGCGGGAACTACTATACTTTTGGGCTATTCAAAAATAGCAGATCTATGAGCTCTTAGATCTGCTATTTGAATGTATATATTTTTTAAAGGGAACATTTGTGACTCAGATCTTTGCTTCTGGGGGGGTCCCTGGAACTAAATATTTTGAGATGGGGGGGTCGGCGACCAAATACATATCATTTTGGGTGGTCCATGACATGAATGAGTTTGAGAACCACTGATTGCAAAATCAAAATCAAAAAACTGTTAAGATTTAGAAGACATTTGTAGACTCACAGAAGCAAAAATGTGAGTTAAAAATGTTCGCTTTAAAAATGTATACATATATTCAAAGATTTGCACAAATTGTCAAAAAAAATAAAAAATAATACATTTGTAACTCAAATCTTTGCTTCCGGAGGTCCCTAGAACAAAATGTTTCACAAATATTCGCTTAAAAAATATACATATTCAAAGATTTGCACACATTTTTACGATTTTTCTAAAATAGCAGATCTACACGGTGCCACCATACGAGCGTGTATATCTGCTATGTGGATAGCCAAAGTATGAAATAACGGTTATAGACAAAATCTAAAATGACATGGTATGCGTTCCCGGATTGAATGGGTTAATGCTCTCAGCCACTGTGTGCCTTCCATTCCTGCAGCCTCCATCAGCCCGCCTCTGTATGCTAATGAATGCAGTGTCATCATCATTGTCACGTCCAATAGAACCGCGTCACTCGGCCATTAGTGGTGGAAAAGTAAAGTACGTTTAAGTACTGTACTTTATCATTCCTTCTACCCCACTTCATCTCACAGGCAAATATTGTACTTTTTACTCCACTACAATTATTTGAAAACTTTTAGTTACTAGTTGCTTTGTAGATTTGGATTATTATTGCAAGACATTCATACATTATCCACTTAAAGGACGACTTCACCGCTTTTCAACCTATCTTCATATAATTGGTCCTCACTAATACTCATGATAAAATGGTACCATTTTTTTCTACTCGGTCTGTGTCTCAGAGGAGGGCTGTGGACAGTTCAGAGTCCCGTCTACCAGTGACATCATCAATGGGGAATCTAAGCTAATAGAGACTGCATGCTTCCTATTCCTGGAAAGTTGCAATGCAATAAAAGAAGCCATTGTTCTCGTGTTAATAAAAATCTAAATAAAAAATGTGAAATCTTGTTGGGAAAAAAAAATCATGCCTAACGATGATGTCACTGGTAGACGGTTTCTGGACTGTCCACAGTCCTCCTATGAGACACAGGCCGAGTAGAAAAAAATGGTACCATTTTATCATGAGTATTAGTGAGGACCAATTATATGAAGATAGGTTGAAAAGCGGTGAAGTCGTCCTTTAAGCTCTAGTTTATACATAGGCTATTCGAAGATCTATAAGCGAGGAACCCATGTCTCCTGCTCGTGCAAATTGACACAGACACTCGCACGCATGCACACATGCAGTATACGTGCACAAATGCACACATGTATGCACACATGCACTACATGCATGCTCTACATGGAATGGCAGCACATCAAAGGAGAATGTGTGTGTGTGTGTGTGTGTGTGTGTGTGTGTGTGTGTGTGTGTGTGTGTGTGTGTGTGTGTGTGTGTGTGTGTGTGTGTGTGTGTGTGTGTGTGTGTGTGTGTGTGTGTGTGTGTGTGTGTGTGTGTGTGTGTGTGTGTGTGTGTGTGTGTGTGTGTGTGTGTGTGTGTGTGTGTGTGTGTGCGTGCGTGCGCTCGTGCCCGTGCTCTCTTAATTTGTGTGTACATGCCAGTGTGGGCGTTTGTGCAAGTGCCAGTGTTTGCATACGTGTGCCTGCCAGGCACCATGTGATGTGTGCGTGTGTGTGACCGTGCGTGTGTGTGTGCGTGCGTACGTGCCACCATCGTGCCACCATCAGAGCAGCAGTGTGAGATGCTCACTGGGGCCCCTCCTCCTCCTCCTCCTCCTCCTCCTCCTCCTCCTCCTCCTCCTCCTGGCTTCCACATCAACTAAATCAAATTTGTGTCGGAGGCTGCAGAGGAAGAAACGCAGGAAATGTAATTTACTGCCTCACGCTTCGTCTGACAGGAAGTGGAGGGGGGAGGGTAGGATAGAGGGGGGTGTTGTTGGAGTGAGGGCTGGGTTCTAGATAGACACGCATACCCCCAACACACACACACACACACACACACACACACACACACACACACACACACACACACACACACACACACACACACACCCCCCATGTCACCTAATCATGTCATGTCACATGAATATGCATAATGTATGGCACAACGTTTCTCAACATCTGGTACGGGGTCCGCTAGGGGATCCAGATTGACCTTTTATGGCACTGTGACTCTGAGAGTGTACAGACGGTACCACATGGACCCTGAAGGGTCTCAGAGTTCAATTAAATGAATTAAAGGGTACTAAGTGATCTTTTTTTTGTTAAAATAAGTGTTAAATTGCTCTATATTCTGATAGTACTCATGGTTGTAGAGTGTTTGTTCAGTAACATGGGTCTTCCCAGCTCTCTATAATGTAGATCTTTAGTAAACAGAAAATGCATTTTCAGATCGGGATACCATTTTCATCCAATCAGGATACAGCAGCAAGGATACAGGATAAACTGAACAAACACTTTATAGCAGTGATTACTATCAGAATATAGAACTTTAAAGGAGTAGTTCACCCCCCAAAAATCTTATTTTCTATCAATTACACACCCCATGAAGCATTGAATTCATGGGTATTTATTTGGTGCAGAGGGAAAACAAATCCTATGCAGGTCCGGGGTCCAGTGCATATCAAACTGGGGGTCCTTGAAAGGAAGAAAAAGGATGAGAAACACTGGTATACATCATATCCTAAATACCATGCTATAGTATTATGCCTATTCTACTGTATATTCCAATAGGAATATATTCCTGTATTCATGTAGGAATATATACATGCTACTGTATCCTGTCCTGTCATCTTGCACTATTTCATATCATACCGTGCTATGTTTACACGTTGTGTCTTTTGTGCGCTGCATCATTTCCGTCGTTACTAGGAGAAAAGCACAGGATGGAAACAAGTCAAATAATCAAAAGATTTATACATTATGTATAGCATAATGTAGTAAGTGTAATAAACTAGCATCATATTCACATCTCCACATAGGGTGCAGTCATAATAGGTAATCAAAAATGTGTGTCTATTTTTAACTTTTAACATCCATATTTGGGGCATAGTCATTTTTTTCTAAATTCAGTTTTGAAAAATGTTTCAAAAATTGCAAAAAATAGCAGACACACACAGCTTGCACACGCTGCCTTACGTAGGCACTCACTGCTGCTTAGCTTCTAGCACACACACATACAATGGTACACACACACTCACACTCGCACACGCGCACGCACACGCACACGCTCATGATTAAACACAGAGCAGCGCAGACATAAACATTCTAATAGCTATTAAAGACACTGTGAGTGTTGGGGGGGAGGCGGGGTGGGGGGGGGGTGGATATGGTGCAGACCTTGAGGCACACGTTGTATGGTGGCATGCAGGCCCTTCCTGCCAGCCTTCAGGCTTTATTTGAAAAGACTTCAATACCCACAAGGGGAAGTGGAAAATTACTCCTGAAAGGAGCCCAGGCACCCGTCTTCTACCGCGGCATTCTCCACCATCTTGGGGGAATATAGGGTTTAAATGGGATTTTAAATGGGGAGTTACAGCGCTAGACCACAACCTAATTACTGCGCCAATGCAACTTGACTCATACCATTGAAATGAAAGGAGGAGGCAAATTAGTTCCACAGCGGGGGAAAATATTACCGCTTTAGAGAAAATGCGTGTTGGCTATAAGTGCGTTTACGCATACCTGAAACGGGGCTGGGGCAATTAACCGGAAATATAATATCGTAACCGACATTTTGGAGTCAATAAACCGACTTAATCTAGCTCAACGTAGGTTAATCGAATAAGCGAGAAGAAGCAGACAACCTTACTTCCATGTGTGCATGCCTGATGCCTGCACACAGCTGTGTGTGTGTGTGTGTGTGTGTGTGTGTGTGTGTGTGTGTGTGTGTGTGTGTGTGTGTGTGTGTGTGTGTGTGTGTGTGTGTGTGTGTGTGTGTGTGTGTGTGTGTGTGTGTGTGTGTGTGTGTGTGTGTGTGTGTGTGTGTGTGTGTGTGTGTGTGCGTGCGTGCGTGCGTGCGAGCGAGCGAGCGAGCGAGAGAGAGATGTTTTAGCTGAGGTGTTGCTGATAAGATCCAAGCCCCTCATTCTCCCCATTAGGCTGGTTAGAGAACTACGAAAAAGGGCAACCAATCTCCTACCTAGCAGCCCCAGTCCATTAAACACACACATGCACGGACGCGCACACACACACGGACAGTGATCATCCCTCCCACACACAGATGTCATCCATTAATCTTTCCACTTGGGGTTAAATGAAGGGTCAGATGTTAAAACCACTTTAGTCCTATACTGTATCGTTGCTGTCAGGCAGAAACCTGTTATCTCCACATTCTAACTTGTTTTTTCGTAAATTAAATGAATACTTGATCATACTACAGCAGACCTGCAAGCTCCAAACGCGGCACGAAGCGACGATGTGTGTACAAAAATATTCTTTTTACAAAATTATTCAAAATATCAAAAATATTATATAATATAAATATATATAAAAGGTTTTCAAAAGGAGCAGATGTACAAGCTCAGAGTGCGGCACGAAGTGACGCGCTGTGAGCTTGTACAGTAGATCTGCTATTTTTTTTTATAGCCCAACATATAAATGATTAAAGTGGTTAAAATTATTGTGATGCTACATTAACTCATTGAGTGCCAGAATAATGCCATGCTCATTTTTGAATTTTGGCTCTTGAGTGCCACCATTCAAATTCATTGTAAAAAAAAAAGTGCTTAGGAAGCGAGATACAGCCTTTTTAAGTTATAGGTTAAACAAGGAGTGGATGGAGCAGCAAATCTTCAAATCATCATATCTTGGGTTCTGAACATGTTTTTCCAAAAAAAAAAAAAAAAAAAAACTTTTATTTTTTTGAATTTTTTTTTTCATGACGTCTTTGACGCCTTTTGGCGCTCAGGGCGTCAGGCCACATGACGTCTTTGACGTCTTTTGGCACTCAATGAGTTAACTACTTTTTCTGGGGACCCCCTGGAACCCCCCCCCCACCCCCAAGGACCCCTGGGTCAAGACCTAATTTATTTAACACAGGTTCCTTTACAGCAGCCATGATGACCTATTGAGCATGGAAGGGATTTGATATAGGATTTATCCCTGTCTGGGTGTGTGGGTGTGTGGGGTGGTGTATGGTTCTGTGGACCCCCAGGGGTCCTTGAGGGAGTCCCAGGGGGTCCCCAGCTAAATGATAGATAGTTAACTTATGAACCAAATGGACCCTTATGGGTCTACTGTATAACTCAGAGAGTGTACAAATGGTACCAAATGGACCCTAACGGGTCCATTTGGTACCATTTGTGCACTCTCTGAGTTAAATTAACATTGATTTTACAGTATAAATTGGGGTCCCAGAGATAGAAATGCCATTAAATGGGGGGTCCGTAGCCTAATGCATGTCAAACTGGGGGGTCCTTGAAATTAAAATGGTTGAGAATCACTGCTAGAGCCGTAAAAATCTTCTCTTATGTTGGTTCCTGGCATATCTTCTCAAATGGGGGTCCGCGGGCTAATAAGTGTCCATTTGGGGGTCCTTGACATGAAAAGGTTTGAGAACCACTGGTATATGGTATGGTCATGAGTCACTATACTGCTCTAAAAGGTTTTAATCTGTCATTATTTAGTTAAAGCTGCATTAATCCCAAAAAT
Source organism: Gymnoscopelus microlampas (assembly GCF_963454915.1). Taxonomy (NCBI): domain Eukaryota; kingdom Metazoa; phylum Chordata; class Actinopteri; order Myctophiformes; family Myctophidae; genus Gymnoscopelus; species Gymnoscopelus microlampas. The sequence continues at coordinate 8,247,643 of NC_139954.1, read as the reverse complement.
TATATGACTCCACAAATATGTTATATATGGTAATCCTGGAAGGCAGGTTGGGCATTGACTGGAACTTGAGCTTAGCCAAATGTGCAGTTTAGTGATTTATAATTTCCTTTAAAGGACCACCACACACCCATTTTCAACCCATCTTCATAGAATTGGCCCTCACTAATGCTCATTATAAGCACCATTTCTGTCTGGTCAGAGGAGGGCTGTGGACAGTTCAGAAACCTGCCTACCAAGACATCATTGGTCGGCAGGTTTGATCATTCCAAGCAAGAATTCACAAATATTTCTCATTAATGCAAGAGGAATGGCTTCTATTTCAGCATGCTAACTCTCCAGGAAGGGAAAGGTCTGTAGTTTTCTATTAGCTTGGAATCCCCATTGATGATGTCACTGGGAGGCAGGATTCTGAACCGCCCACAGTCAAATCCATGAGTGAGTAGACAGAAAGTGTGCCATCTTATAATGAGCATTAGTGAGGACCAGATTATAGGAAGATGAGGTTGAAAAATGGCTTAAGTGCTGCTTTAACAGTACAGTAGGTTATTTAGGAAGGAATGTCATCACATTATTTCCCATGCGCTCATATAGCGGAGCAGCACTATACCACCACATTGCCTCCAAGCCGCAATCGCCAGCACATTTCTCCCCAATCTGTCATGGTCTTTGTCTCTGGGCCGGTTGATTAGCCAGCCGTGGCTTCTTGTCATAGATACTGCAGCGATGGCTGCGGAGCTCGCTGCGCCTCAGGAGACTATCGTGTTTCTGTTGGAGTCGTTGCTGTGTAAAGGCTGCTGGGTGTGGGTCCAGAGAGTAGACCACGCACCACTGGTTCTGTCTGTTACTCAGAGAGTGTACAAAATGAAACCGAATGGACCCATACGGGTCCATTCGGTTCCATTTGTACACTCTCTGAGTTAAATAAGCACAGTGGATTGCACAGTGGAGATTAGGGTTCCAGCTTAGTTTAGTGCAGTGATTCTCAATATTTTTATTTCAGAGAACCCTAGTTTGATATGCATCAACCACTGACCACACAGACCCCCATTTAACTCTTTGACTGCCAGAAATAAAAGATTGATTGCTACGCCACTGCCAGAGAAAATCAGCGTTTTGCTATACCTTTCAACCAGTCACAGAATATTTATTTTCAGTCTGATGGAGCCCCTGACCGTTGAAAAACAAAGACTCTCTGTGACTTTCTCTGTGGTGTCCACGAGAAGGGGAAAAAAATTGCATCGCAAGCCCAGAAATTTGACCTTCAAAAAAACAGATCAGCTTTGTGGTTGAAATCAGCCTCTCCCAGCTCTTACCAAGATAGAGGCCTATCTCTCGCCAACAGATCTAAAGAAGGATGCATTAATTTCCTTGAACTCCCTGTATGTGGGCACACAAAATTGAGCCGCTTGCCTCCTCACTTGTAATAATTTGATAAACTTTCACACCTCAACTTGAGCTCTGAGGTTGTCTGACTAGTTGCTTCTGGATGAGAACGAGGCAAAAAGCCAGAGGTGACCGAGCCTTTGCGGCGGCTGCCCTTACGCTCTGGACAACACATTCTCACAAATTGATGGATTGGGTAGAGCAAATGATCTGCAATATCTGACAATTGTTTGGTGCAAAAGTGGCGCACTGGGGGCTTCAAATAACCGGAAAAAAGTGCGTGGATCATCAAGCTCGTGGGTTAGTGTGTCAGGATGCTTGGTCTGCAATCCCAAGCTCATGGTTTTGAATCACATTGTGGCTGTGTTTTGTTTTTGCTCGTTTTTTTTACTCCAAAGCACATTGTGACAAATGGTTGTTTTTGCTTATTGTGAGGTCAGGTTTAGGCATAGTTTTTGTATCGTAGGTTTAGGTTATGGTTTTGGTTAGGGTTAGACATACGGTAGCTTTGTCAACATGCCACGTCGCGTAGACCATTGGTTCTCAAAGTTGGGTCCGGGGACCCCCAGGGGTACTTGAGGGGGTTCCAGAGGGTCCCCAGCTAAATTATGGATAGTTAGGAACCAAATGGACCCCTATGGGTCTGGAACTCAGAGAGTGTACAAATGGAACCAAATGGACCCTAACGGGTCCATTTGGTTCCATTTGTACACTCTCAGAGTTAGATTAACATTGATTTTACAATATGAATTGGGGTCCCAGAGATATAAATGCCATTAAATGGGGGTCCGTAGTCTAATGCATGTCAAACTGGGGGTCCTTGACACTAAAATAATTGAGAATCACTGCTAGAGCCGTACAAATCTTCTCTTATGGGGGTCCCTGGCTTATCTTTTCAAATGGGGGTGCGCGGGCTAATAAGTGTCAATTTGGGGGTCCTTGACATGAAAAGGTTTGAGAACCAATGGCGTAGACGACCCGTCATGTCAAATGTTGACGTTTTAGGGCTACTGACAAAATGTGACGCCTTGGGACTGAGAATAGGGTTGCTGTGGAACAGCTTTCCCCTACATATTCGTTCTGCCCAGCCTCTGGACTGCTCATTAAGAAAGACTCACTTTTTCTCCTTGGCCTTCAATTCTGAGTGTAAAACTCTGGCCTTTGATGTGTATTGCTGTTTTTATACCTCATTTTTCTTCTTTTCTTGTTTGTTAATTTATTAACTTTCATCTGTGTGTGTGTGTGTGTGTGTGTGTGTGTGTGTGTGTGTGTGTGTGTGTGTGTGTGCGTGTGCGTGTGCGTGTTTCATTGACCTGTACAGCACTTTGGTCGACCACGGTCGTTTTAAATGAGCTGTGGAATTAAAGTTTTAGTTTGGACAGACAAACCCTCTCATAGACAGAGCCATGTTGAAACAAACCTGTCCTGTAATCAAGAAAGTAACGCGGGCTGTCCTGTTAGTGCATGGGTTTTCAACAGGGGGCCCTCAGAATGAATACAGGGGGGCCACCAAATGTTTGTGTGATAGGCAAGGAAGCCTCAAATATTCAATTGCAAAGTACATTTTCTGTTTAATATCAATGCATCGCTGTATTGGAAGTTTAGACATTTTCCCAAAACAATTCAAAGATTTTCCTGAAACTTTAAATAAATATAAAAATAATAGTGAAAATAGCTGATCTACAAGCTCACAACGCGTCGCAATGCGGCACGTTGTGAGCGTGCAGATCGTAAATAAAGTACAATATGTAGACTCAGAGTGAAGAACAGCAATAAGGATTGCGGCGTTGAAAACGTGTTTTTTTTCTCTGCCTGTAAGGTTATACTGTACCGTGGCCATTTGCCAAAGCTCAAAACTAAGGAATGTTCATTCATTGAGGCATTTCGTGCTGAGCTGGCTCTGAAGTCAGCATGGGACCAACTTTATTAACAGCTCTCGCTACCCCAACCACACTGATACATATAACCCATTTGATGTAGCTGAATACAGTCGTTTTAAAAAAATATTTTCATCATGTCAAGGACCCACAAATTTATACATAATTAGGCCGTGGACCCCCATCTGAAAAGCTTTTGTACCAGGGTCCCCATAAGAGAAGTTTTGATAAGAGGTGTCAAGATTTACCCCCAAATTTCAAAAATAGCTGATCTACAAGCTCACAACGCATCCCGATGCGATGCGTTGTGAGCTTGTACAGTAGATACTTCGCTACAGTACAACAAAGTATAATATAGGGTTAAGTGGTTAATCAGATTAAACAATATTGCATTGATTATGAAAAATCAATTAGATTTTTTTGGGTCAGTTTGAAGAAATAAAAACAATACCCCATAAAGTTTATGGGGTGTTGTTGTAAGAAGCAGGGTTTATGGCATAAACCCTGCTTCTTGATTATTCAATGAACCTACATGAGCACGATTATGTCTGTTAGTTCTAAATATCGGTTTCGATATATATCGGTATAATTGCCCAGCCCTGCTCTCTATCCCCGCTCCATCATCATCAGTCAGAAACCTCAACAACATGAACAGCTGCGTCCATTGTTTCGGAGCCGTGCATTTTGCATGCACGTGCGCGCTCTCAAAAGGGCATGTTTGTTTGTACCCGTGTCTCAGGTACTTAATAATCACACAGTCGGCCCTCGCACGCCCTCTCCGATGCCAGCGTCTCCTTTGCAGCTTGCAGGCGGTGATAGGAGGGCATATATGACTGTCAAGGGACAGGCAGAGGGGGGACAGTGAGCGATAGGTCTTTATTAAGGGCCAGACTGCTCTCCACAAAAGGGAACGTGATCATTACAGCCTCCCAACAGCGGGAACAATGGCTGGAACACGCTGCCTCCAGCCTGCCAAAGCCTCTCTCCGCCGCTCAGACACTGACAGCAAGATACACCTACTCGCTCTCCTCTCCTTTAATCCTTTGAGACCGGGAACGCATCTGTGTCATTTAAAGATTACTTTGGGCTATTCAAAAATAGCAGATACTGTATACAAGCTCATCTGCAATTTTTGGGGAAGAAATCGTGAACATGTGTGCAAATCTTTGAATATATACATACATTTGTAACTCAAATCTTTGCTTCTGGGGGTACTTGGAACAAAATATTTTCAGGGGGGGGTCTGCGGCCCAAATACATATTATTGTGGGTGGTCTTTGACATGAAAAGGTTTGAGCACCACTTATTATATTATAGCAACATACATTTTTTTTTTAAATTGTTAGGATTTAGAAGACATTGTAGATAGATAAGCAAAAAAAATTGAAGATTTTTCCAAAAAATAGCAGATCTGCAAGCTCATAGCGCGGCACCGAGTGCCGCGCTATGAGCTTGCAGATCTGCTATTTTTGAATGGCCCAAATCAATCTAAAAATGACACACAGATGCGTTCCCGGTCTTAATGGGTTAATGAACACATTACCGCTGCCATAATCTGCACCCCTGTCCCCAGCCTTGGGTTTTTAGTGCCCGCCCTGGCTGCTCTGGCACTGCCACCGCCACCCGTCTCGATGCGACAACTGACAAACTGCTCCGGGGGCTGCCAGTCCTGCCACAGTGCTTCCTTTAGCAGCCGTTATTTGCTACTAGCGGTGTCAAAAAAAGCCCTGGATGTGAGATTCTCTCTCTCTGTGAACTCCCCTGGCTGTCACTGCTGGGCAAATTAATGTACCCGCATGAACACTATAGCCTGTACCCTATTCTGGGCATGTCATAGTAGGCGGACGTTCAGCGAAAATAGCATGATGTATGCTACTGTATAAGCTCACAGCGTGTCACGTTTTCCTCTACCCCAAAAGCTGTTTCCTGCACAGAGATTTTGGAAAAAGAGGGTACCGAGTATAGAACCCTGGGGGACGCCAGTCATCTAAATAGATAAACAATAATGATATTAATTCTAAGAATTATAAAGAAAAACATCACATGGATGCAACTGGGATATATCATCAGTGTTGTAGGGTGTTTCGGGTCTCGCAACATACACCCTCGCCCAGGTGACCCAGCCGGGGTTGATCAAGCCCCCGACTAACGTCCCAGTACCTACCCACGGTCAGTCCTCTTCGGGAAAGACAGGGCCACTCAATCCGCTTCTCCGGAACTACTCTGCCGGGGCTGGGGAGAGGAGAGGCTCTGGCACGTGGGGGGGGACTAGGCTCTGTGGATGACCTCCTGGCCGGGGCTCCTCTTTCCTCTCACCTGGTCCAGGACCTGAGCGTTGCACCAGACTCCCCCATTATGTATTTAATCAAAATCTGGAATCTGTTGGCTAACTATGTACAGTCGCTAATGAATCGTTTATGATGGTTTATGTTGTTTGTTGTGCCCAGTTCACAAGGGTTGGAATGTGATTCAGGACAGCAGTGTTAGTGTTCATAGCCTGAAACTGTCTATTGAGCAATAATGCGTGAGAGGGAGTTCCATACCATGAGATATTGGCACTCCTGTGCCAGTGTAGGCTACCTGTCATCATAGTATAGCACTGATATTATATTGATGATTAGACATTATTTTATATTTTATATTGCAGTAGCGCATTCCCGATCAGCAGCAAATCAGGAACGCGCTCTCTGTGTTAAATTCTGCACAGGCTGTCAAAAACCCAGATTTAAACAGTTGTGTCAAAGCGGAATATAATTTTTGAACTTTTGACATTTTTGATACAACGTTGATAAATAGGTGGAACACACACTGTTTGCTCGGCATCCGTTATATGTGAAGAATACAGCGTAGGGGGAGGTCACAGATGAGGCTAAGAGAGAAACACAGAACCTCACAGAACCTCCAACTACAGTGTTGTGAGGACAGATATATCTTGTTGATCACTCTGTCACAAAGTGTGATTTATACAGTGTTGTGCGCTGGTGTTAGACAGTGCCAAGGACACTGGCACAGATAGATGTTTAGAACTTAACCCATTTAGACCGGGAACGGATCTTGTGTCATTTTTAGGTTTCTTTGGCTATTCAAAAAATACGATCTCATAGTGCGGAAACATTTGTGTTTTTAAAGCGAACATTTTTAAACTCCGATATGTGCTTCTGGGTGGGTCCCTGGAACAACATATTGAGATGGGGGTCCACGACCAAATACATAACATTTTTGTGGAGGTCCTTGACATGGAAAAGTTGGAGCACCACTGATATAGCAACATACTGTTAGGATTCAGAAAACGTTTTTAGATATTTGGTCGTGGTCCCCCATCTCAAATAGTTTTGTCCACAGGGACCCCCAGGAGCAAAGATTTGAGTTAAAAGTGTTCGCTTTAAAAATATATATATATTCAAAGATTGGCTCAAATTTCCACGATTTTTCGAGTGCCACGATACGAGCTTGTAGATCTGCTATTTTTGGATAGCCCAAATCAATCTAAAAATGACAGATGCGTTCCCGGTCTTAATTGGTTAAATACAGTGCCAAGGATAGATGTGTATAACTTGGAAACCTTGGACACAGCAGCACCCTCAAGCATCTTAAAGAGCTAGAACCAACTGGAGGAGGAACTGGTTTTGATATTGCTGCTACTCTCTGATTACTCTTGTTATCTTCTTTGTTTTTTCTTTATCTTATATATCGTCTCTGTCGGGGGGGAAACCTCATAGGTCCAAAACTGTAACTTTTCAGGATTCAAATAAAAAAATTGCAAAAGTAGCAGATCTACAAGCTCAAAACCCGTCGCTTCGTTCCACGCTTCGAGCTTGTGGATCTGCTACTTTAGATATTTTTGTGTGACGCTGCAGTGTGATCAAGTAGGGCATTAGTTTACGAAAAAACACAAAAGTTAAAATATGGAGATAAGAGGTTTCTGCCCGACAGCAACTACATCCTTCTTGATATTCTCCCGTTTACTATTATTATTAGTTATTCTATTATGGCTGCTACGAAGTGTGACGAACCAGAACAAATTATTCATACTCTTACATGTACCCATACGCAAGCTGTAACAATAAAGAAGCCTTGAAACTTCGGGCACCAGACATAGCTGATCTACAAGCTCACAACGTGTTGCAATGCGACGCATTGTCAGCTTGTAGAGTTGCTATTTCCGGCGCCCGACACCGTAGTGCGACGGAAGGTTGCTGTCTTGCACAGTTTCCTCTGTCGTCGGGTGTGTGAATGGGTGAATGCGAAATACATTGTAAAGCGCTTTGGAGAAAGGCTCTATATATATGCAGTCCATTTCACACTTTGCAGTAAGCATCTCCTCCTTTCTCTCGGGCTTCTAGCTCGACTGGAAACTTCTGGAATCCACAATTGCATCTTTATCCCATTAAAACCGGGAACGCATCTGTGTGTCATTTTTATATGTCTTTGGTTATTCAGAAATAGCAGACCTTACAAGCTCATAGCGCGTGGCACCGAGTGCCGCGCGCTATGAGCTTGTAGATCTGCTATTGAAAAATCTTTGAATATATATATACATACATTTTAACTAAACTCTTTGCTTCTGGGGGCCCCTGGAGCAAAATATTTTTAGATGGGGGGGGTCCGCGGACAAATACATATCATTTTGGGGGTCCTTGACATGAAAAATGTTTGAGAACCACTGATTTATAGCAACATAAGTATAAAAAGAAAAAAACATTTGTAGAGCAAAGATTTGAGTTACAAATATTCGCTTTGAAAAATATATATTCAAAGATTTGCACGCACTTTCACGATTTTTCAAAAGATAGCAGATCTACAAGCTCATAGCGCGGCGCTCGGTGCCGCGCTATGAGCTTGTAGATCTGCTGTTTTTGAACAGCCAAAGAAATCTAAAAATGACACAGAGATGCGTTCCCGGTCTCAATGGGTTATTGTAGTAGAGTGCACAGAAAGTGACACATACAGTCGGTATAGTCACGATGACAGGTTGAAGACATGCTGATGTGAAAAGCTTGTGTGAACGGGACAGTGAGTGAGTCAGGATGAGACAGACAGGCCGTACGAGAGCAGAGAGAGAGTGAGAGAGAACTGCGGGAGATACTGTGCAACATTCTGAGTGTTCGTTTAGCTGTGAGCGCGTGGAAATGGATTTCGTAGTGTAGGATGTCTCCAGACGGTAATGTCCACCACCGTGGATAAAAATAACCGCGAGGCAATTAATCTCAGCCTTTCCACCTACTCGTACCATAGTACATTTTGTGGTGTGTGTGTGTGTGTGTGACTTTGTACAGTAAGTAACATTGTGTGACAGTGGTTGCTCAGAGCTGAAGGGCGGAAATGACTTTGTGTGTGTGTGTGCGTGCGTGTGCGTGTGCGTGTGTGCGTGTGTGTGCACGCGCAGCTGCATTTACAACCTGAATTCTGTAGAACCTTTTTGGATTAAATTAGGAATTGTCATGTAATCATGTCATCTAAATGAGATGTAATTTGAGTCTTCTGTTGTCCCTTTTTTTCCCCAGCTGAGACTTCATGTGGATCAATTGTAATACTTTCTCTTCTTGGAAAGTTAGCACGCTGAAATAGAAGCCATTGATCTTGCATTAATAAAAAAATATTTTTGAAAGCTTCTATTGCAAAATAACACGGCTTGTCTAGAAGAAAAAGTACAAGCTGGTTATTTGTCTTATCAACTTGTCAATGTGGCCAAAGTGTTTACAAACCCTTAATTAGCTCTTCTGTACCATATGTTCACTGTTTTATTCCTCGGTTGATCATACTCTTTCTATACAACTCTTTCTGTTCTCTCTGTCTTTTGTTTTTCGTTTTTAGTTGTAGGCTGTTGGCAGTGGCACTGCACCAGTGGAATAAGACATTTTTGAGGCCATTATAAACAAAGTAATGGCAGTCCGCCACACCATTACACCCTGTCAGTCTGCATGATTGACATGGGGTGTAATTCAGTAGGCATGTTCACTATAATAAGCAATAGACAAAAGTTCATATAACTGAACTCCCTGGGTTGTTTGAGGGATTTATGTGAGCAGTGGGATTTGGCAAAGGGGGCAAACACAGGGGCAAGCAAAGGAATAGCACAGAGCTCAATACAAAATGTGAGCTCTGTGTTACGTATAGGGCTGGGCGATACGACTTCAACTGATTATCACTCATCACCCATTAAGATCTGTAGCCGATTCTGCAAGTGTTCTGAAAAAACGTATGTATGTATGTACGCTGGGCAGCTGGGTCTGCTTATTTCCTCGCGGTGTGTCTTAGAGTGTTCCCGTACATATTGAATAATATGTAGTGGAGAGCCAGTCTCGACCACGATAGAGAACGGGGGGTTACATCCGATGTAACCCGGGTTCTCTGAGTGGAGAGACTGGCTCTCCACGAATGAGCCGCTCCGAAATTTGTGTCAATCAAAGTTAATCGAAGTGGCTCTGCCTGGGTGGGACTTAAATACCCCACTGATCACAGATCAGGGCAGGGCCACCATGAGTGATGTGTCTTAAAGAGTATCCACGAGCACTGCCCCTGGGGGTCAGTTCCCATACATATTGAATAATATGTAGTGGAGAGCCAGTCTCTCCACTCAGAGAACCCGGGTTACATCGGATGTAACCCCCCGTTCTGTTGGTTACGTCAAAAATCAGTAATTTTTACCTATTCTCTACAGATCTGTTGTTATTGTTGTTGTGAAGTCTTACATAGGTGTACACATTGCCAATAATATACATATGGGTGAATATTAAATATGTCTCTCACATAACAGACATTGCAGATATAAACCCTAGTGCTGGTGGGCTACTAGAGAATGACACATGATTGCTGAAGTTACCATATATAGTTCACCTCAAACTATCTCGGATTTGAAAAGTAAAATTAAACCACATTGAGAACCATTGAAATATATAGGCCATTAAAGTTCCTATAGAAACCTCAATTGTATATGTCATGATTGTTCTGAATTACTTCAGAACAATACAACCTGGTGTGCTGAAGGAACAATTGCTTGCGGTATTGTGTTAATAGTGTGTCAATATACATAACAGCATCTTAATGTATTTGGCAAAACATATGTTGTATATAAGTACAAGGTATGTTATTTCTTCCCTAACACCAATTGTCTTCCATGTGTATTAAATTGCCAGAAACACTGTAAACCAACACATTGAAAGCTGCATCTTGACTTTTAAAGTTTATTACAAACAAGCCAAAAGACACAGCCTACATACATAGTCCAGTCTGAGAGTACAGAGGGTTCACTGTTATAGTTTAGAAGTAGTCACACTACTCAGAGTGTTGACACGTAAAACAATATAAAAGAGGAAACTCACTCTACCACATTACCTTTATAAATTACTACTTTACATTGAAGATAAAGATGAAAAATATGTGAAAGCTAAATTATTATAAACTCACTGCCTTAATAGATAATATATCAGCACCTTCTATATATTTTGAATTAAGTTGCAATGTGAAGTCAATCTTTAGATGTATTTCACTTAGATGTATTACACTTTTTTACAGAGTGTGTATAAACCTTGAAAAATCTTGCATATCAATGCATATATAGGCCTGTTCACCAGTTGCATTCTGGGTGATCATTAGTGAACATCTCTTAATACAGATGTAAATGCTCTCAAAGAGGACAACAATCACCTCCCCTCTCAGAGGGAGAAAGAATGGTGTTTGACACCTCTTTGTTTGAACTGATAAAAGCTATGATCATGACGATCATGGTGAGTCAGGCTATAAACATACAGCAAAGAGAAGATGTCAGTGTATGCCTCACTTAACCACTTTGGTAGATTTAACACATGATTATAAAGTCTTAATACATGTTTAAGAGATTTCCTACACAGACATGTGTAAAGAATATATAAACCCTTTGCAGACGTTATGGTGTGCCATGTTCTGAAGTGAAGACTATTCATAATTGTTTCATGTTTAACAATGTTTAGTAAAACATTTACACAATTTTGGATCCATCATTTGACATCAAAGGGTGACAAAAGTATTGGTATAGCCTGGTTCCAGCCTATTGGTATAGAGTATAACAGTATGAAAGTGTTAGGATTGTTGTTAGGAATGTTGTTATTGTGCGTAACAGTCTTACATGTATAAAGGTAACTATTGGAATCATAAAATGAAAGTGTAAAATATTTGTATAAATAGAATATTTAACCATTCTGAGAAACAAGCGGTCAGCAAGATCACTATAAGCTTTAAAGAACCCATCGGGGCCTGTGTCCTTACCACTAGCGAGAGATTTAATAGCCTCCTTAACTTCAGTGATAGTAAACGCCTCCTTTTGGAGGCAATAACAACCCTGCGATGTTAGTGCTTAACACCTTTCAAGATACATTAAGATCATGTGATCTACAATCACACATAAACAGAGTATAACAAACAGTTGTTTCTTCACCAAAGCTGCTTCTACCTGGTTCTAGTTGTTCTGAAGGAATTTGGAGCAATCATGTGCAAATTAGGTTTCTATAGAGAAATGAATAACAAGAGGACGTAGAGAGAGACTCTCACACATGAGTGTAAAGGGCAGCAGGACTTGTAGAATGGATAGCACTGTCCTTTACAGAAAATACATGTGTAGTTTGGGGTTGTGTTTATAGTAACTGCAGTCATCATATTGCGCACACACACCACCCAATTCATTTGAATGGTTGTATAAATATTTATTTTTTGTAAATATTTCAAAACTAAATTATTAAGTATAATGTCTAGTGCACTAACTGGCGGAACGACCAGACACCAACACAATGTGATTTTATCATTATTAGTAAAATTCATCATACAAGAATAAAGGGGGAAACAAATGATCAAGAATCAATCAAGAAGGGTTTATTTGTCACTCACTTACTACAATATGAGAACTATTGATGGTACATGTTCAGCAAAGACAGTGACAACACAACAATGCAATATAACAACTAGGTGTAATGAAGTTAAAACATACCATTATATAAGGAAACAATAGTGAATAAGTACAGTTACAAAAGCAGGTATGTCATATACAAGAAGTAAGAAGACATACATATATAAAGCAATTAGTACTAACTGGTTTCAACTTCAGACACCACCTTACCTGGGCTTTTCTAATCATTACTTTCACCACTATTTAGTTTAATCTACTGTGGGCCACCACTACGAGGACTTTGGTGTGAGTACTTTGGTGTGAGTAGCATTCTCATGCACAGTGTAGGGTTTATCTCCAGTGTGATTAACACTTAACAAACAGTTGTTTCTTCACCAAAGCTGCTTCAACCTGGTTCTAGTTGTTCTGAAGGAATTTGGAGCAATCATGTGCAAATGAAGTTTCTATAGAGAAATGAATAACAAGAGGACGTAGAGAGAGACTCTCACACGTGAGGATATGGATAGATTGGTAATTGTATGTGTAAATGGCAGCAGGACATGTAGAATGGATAGCAGTGTCCTTTACAGAAAAATACATGTGTAGTTCGGGGTTGTGTTTATAGTAACTGCAGTCATCATATTGCACATACACCACCCAATGCCTTTGAATGGTTGTTATAAACATTTAAGACAGGTATGGCAGCAATCAGGAATATACAAGAAGTCAGAAGGCATACATATGTAAAGCAATGTGTACTAACCGGCTTCAACACCAGACACCACCTTACCTGGGCTTTTCTAATAATTACTTTGAAAACTACATGCACTACAATGTGTGTTAACACATTATTAAATAGTGGTCTCCAAGAGACAATAAGGTGTTAGACAAAGTGCCAATATTTTGTTATAAGACACAGAGTACAGAAACCTTTGTTTTTGTGTCCTATAATACAATATTGGCACTTTGGCTACTACTGTGTGCTGCCATCTTCTTGTCTCTTGAAGACCACTATTTTGTTTATTCTACTGTGGGCCACCACTACGAGGACTTTGGTGTGAGTAGCATCCTCATGCACACTGCACAGTGTAGGGTTTATCTCCAGTATGAATTCTTTGGTGTCTTTTAAGGTTGGACTTTAGAGAGAAGTGTTGTCCACACTGATCACATCCATAGGGTTTCTCTCCAGTGTGAGTTTTCTGGTGTGTTTTAAGGTTGGTCATTTGAGAGAAGTGTTGTCCACACTGATCACATCCAAAGGGTTTCTCTCCAGTATGAGTTTTCTGGTGTGTTTTAAGGTGGGAAATTTGAGAGAAGTGTTGTCCACAATGATCACACGCATAGGGTTTCTCTCCAGTATGAGTTTTCTGGTGTGTTTTAAGGTTGGATATCACAGAGAAGTGCTGTCCACACTGATCACATCCATAGGGTTTCTCTCCGGTGTGGATTCTCTGGTGTGTTTTAAGATTGCCCATTTGAGAGAAGCATTTTCCACACTGATCACATTCGTATGTTTTTTCTCCAGTGTGGATTCTCTGATGTGTTTTAAGGTGGGACATTTGAGAGAAGTGTTGTCCACACTGATCACATCCATATGGTTTTTCTCCAGTATGAGTTTTCTGGTGTGTTTTAAGGCTGGGCATTTGAGAGAAGTGTTGTCCACACTGATCACATCCATAGGGTTTTTCTCCAGTGTGAATTATTTGGTGTCGTTTAAGGCTGGCCATCTGAGAGAAGTGTTGTCCACACTGATCACATCCATGGGGTTTCTCTCCAGTGTGAGTTTTCTGGTGTGTTTTAAGGCTGGACATGTGAGAGAAGTGTTGTCCACACTGATCACATCCATAGGGTTTCTCTCCAGTGTGAGTTTCCTGGTGTGTTTTAAGGCTGGACATGTGAGAGAAGTGTTGTCCACACTGATCACATCCATAGGGTTTCTCTCCAGTATGAGTTCTCTGGTGTGTTTTAAGGTTGTACATTTGAGAGAAGTGTTGTCCACACTGATCACATCCATAGGGTTTTTCTCCAGTATGAGTTTTCTGGTGTATTTTAAGGCTGGACATGTGAGAGAAGTGTTGTCCACACTGATCACATCCATAGGGTTTCTCTCCAGTGTGAGTTTTCTGGTGTGTTTTAAGGCTGGACATTTGAGAGAAGTGTTGTCCACACTGATCACATCCATAGGGTTTCTCTCCAGTGTGAGTTTTCTGGTGTGTTTTAAGGCTGGACATTTGAGAGAAGTGTTGTCCACACTGATCACATCCATAGGGTTTTTCTCCGGTGTGGATTCTCTGGTGTGTTTTAAGATTGCCCATTTGAGAGAAGCATTTTCCACACTGGTCACATCCATAGGGTTTCTCTCCGTTGTGATTGTTTTGGTGTTGTTTAAGGTGGGCCATCCGAGAGAAGTGTTGTCCACACTGATCACATCCATATGGTTTCACTCCAGAGTGTATTATCTGATGTCTTTTAAGCTTGGACATACATTGATCACAGCTGTGTCGTTTTGGTTTAGCCAAGCTTCTTTGTTCATTCACTGCTGGTAGCACAGGGAAGCCAGACTGATGATTCAACACTGGATTGCGGAAAGACAAAGGAAATATGGTTGAGAGGTTGGAATAGCGTGCAAACGTACAACGTGTTTACATTAAGCTGAGACATAGCTGCTCAATTAAAATGAAACACAGTATAAGACATTAGATTCATTGTAGTAGTGAGACTGCTTAATCTAAAACTTGAAAAGTGAAGTAATAAAATATTTGTACGACAAAGCATGGAAATTAAAACTCGAAAGGAGGTAGAGAGAAAGTAACATACCATTTTCTTTGGATCCCTCCTGTTCACCAGAACTGTCCCTGGTTGGGTTGAGAGAGTTCATCTTCGACTGATTTCTGGAGTTCACAGTCAGATCTGATCAGAAATGATTGATATCCTGGAGGAGTTGTGGATACTTTACAACTACAAACTCTTCTTATACTAGAGAGCCTGGGGTGGAACCAGTAACTGCTTTGAATGATTGGACAAAGAGAACAATACAACCATCTCTCAACCAATCACAGTGTATCACATTTAGGCTCCACCCCCCCTCCTCCCCCAGACATGCTCCATCCATGCAACCTTCTAGAAACTGTTGACTTTCTGTTACAAGAGAACAAAGAGCATCCATTTGTGGACAAATATTCATGTAATTCAAATATGTCTTAATTCTTATAAGATTCATATACAATGTATGAATATGACAGCCCGTATTCATAAATGCCCACATTATGAAATGCATGTACAGTAAACAGACAATTAGTATCTTCAGACTTCAACAAAGTTATATTCACTCATTAATGAATATTTGAGTGAATATGAAATAATTCTCTCAAACTATCAGAGGCAGGTTTTAGGATGGGATGTACAATGTTCTGCTTATTAGCCCTTGTGTCATGGTGAGAGGTCAAAGTGCAACAGCTGACCAAATTAGACGTTTTATTGTCAAGGTTCATTTGCATGTTTCTGTCAAAGTTGTTTTCATTGAAGTATATTTAAGTGTTTTTCTAAGTTCTAAACCCTGGTGGTGGTGGGCTGCTTTGTGGATGTAATGGGATGAATTAAGTTACCATACACCATACACAAAATTACGTAGTTCACCTCAAACTATCTCTAAAATATACATATATATCTAATTTAAAATGTTTCTGTAACGGTCATCACTGCTAACCACTGCCCATATTGCTTTCATTTACAATAAACAACTCTTGCTCCAAATTCCTTCAGAACAATACAACCTAGTGTGGGGAAGGAATAACTGCTTGCAATATTCTGTTCATAGTCTTAAGTGTACATCACAGCATCTTCATTTATTTGGAAAACAACTTGAGTTCTCTAGAATCACAAGGTTTTAGAAAAGATCTCCCTCACCCACTTCACACCTGCACCGCAACATTCCTTTTGTCCTGTGAATGATCGCTTATAGCTGTCTTTAGAAAATGACCCATATCCATGCAAATGTGGTCATTGATTACAATTAGATGTGTCACTGTCTCACCAGGTGAGACAGTGACACATCTTACTAACAGGCTTTTGTGGATTATCATGGTCATATTTAGTTTCCAGAAGAACATTTTGAATGATAAAGTTACACACATGAATACACCCAGCGTATGTTGCTATATCAGTGGTTCTCAAACTTTTTCATGTCAAAATCATATGTATTTTGGCCACCGACCCAATCTCAAAATATTTTTTGCCAGGGACCCCCAGAAGCAAAGATTTGAGTTAAAAATTTTCACTTTAAAAATATATTTAAAGATTTGCGATTTTTCAAAAATAGCAGATCTACAAGCTCATATCGCGGCACAAAGTGCAATTTTTGTACACCTCCACCATTGTACAACAAAGTATAACACAGGGTCAAGTGGTCAATCAGACCAGCGTTGTGAGCTTGTAGATCTGCAATATTCGGCGAAGTTTTTTTGATTGATTGAATACTTAATCAGTCTTGTAAACGGCACGTGGTACAGTCAGACATTCGGGCTAAAAGGATAACACAAAAAAAGTCTTGGGGACTTAATTGTTTCCATTGTGGAAATGTATTCAATTCATCAACATACTGTAGCATAAAAATAAAAAATAACACCAAAATACAATATGGAGGTTCCCCTCCAGAATAGGGATGCTGGGGTTGAAGCGGTTAATGTAAAATAAACCATAAAGTTCCAATCACACAAAGATGTGGTGGCCCCCCTGTAGTAACTCTGAGGACCCCCTAGGCAGTCCCGGACCCCCCCGTTGAAGACCCATATGGCCTAATGGATGATGTTCCTTTTTAATGAGCCACAGTGTGAAATCATCAAAATGTCAATATCAGCCTTTAGTCTGACTCTGATATTTGCTGCTTTTTTTGGGGGGGGTCCTCTTGTCACAAATGGTGGCCTTGGGCTCCCTGTGTGACAATAACAGTGAGACCTGCTGTTCAGCTAATGATTGCAAGCTACACGCTCATTGTTTCATTATGTGCTAATGGCACTGTACCTATTTTGGAGGGAGCTTAATTGTTAACAGCAATTTAATGCTATCGGTTGTAGTCTCACTTACAACTCACTTTGTTTTGACTATACACTAGGGCTCTGCCAAGTGTAGGCCTTCCTCAATACGCGGGCGGAGGTGTGTGTGTGTGTGTGTGTGTGTGTGTGTGTGTGTGTGTGTGTGTGTAAAAGCCTCTGGGCTTTTAGACAAAGCCCAGAGGCGAGTATACTGTACATAGCATCTCCTTCATATACGATATCACAAAGATATACAAAAAGGAAAGAGAGACAAAATGTATATATACCACATTCCCCTAATGCCACCCTCAATCCCCAGGACAGTTGTAAGGCACAATCACCAGATACAAATAGAAAATAAAAGGAAAAACAAAAGGCATAAAAAATAATCAGAGCAGATAAAATAAAAATAATTATTAAAAGAGTACTTTTTAGGTTTGCTGTAGTTTGGTGTTGCAGTCGAAGCAGGAATACGCCACACTATGTAGCTTGTGTGTTGTGGTAGAATGTCATAAACGGACCCAGGTCTTATAGAACTTTTTCTCAGAGCCGGCAATTAACATCTCCAGTTTAAGACGGGACATTATATCACAAAGCCACTGACTGAGCACGGGCGGGGCAGCAACCTTTCACTTGAGCAGAACAGCACGTCTAGCGAGCAATAAGGCAAAGAAGGCACTATTTTTAAAGTGGCTCCATCACCACGCCTTGGTTGTTAGCACCATTGCCATCGGTACCCAGAAATACTGGCCAGAATGTTTATTTTACCTGTGGATAATGAATTCAATGTTCTCCTTGGCAAGACTAATATCTGCCTGAATATATCTTACTTTGTAGTCGCTAGTGCAGTCATAAGACACTAATTATGGACTGCATTACTGTACATTCTTAAAAGTTCTGTGTCTTGTATTTGACAGTATATTTACTGTGCATGTCTGCTGTTTTTATACATCTGCTACCGTGAAAGGTGCATTTCTATGTATGGACAATGGTTTGTTTGGAGTTGTCATTATATTATTATTTCTTCACGCTGCATCTAGGGCCTGTCACAGTTATTATACGTATTCGCCTGATGGCAATTATTTATCAATTGAATTAGTTTTTTTTTACCCCCTTTTCGCCCCAATTTAGTCGTTTTGCCAATTAATTCCTCCCCACACACATTTGTGTGTTATTGTCACTAGTCTGTTGTAATCCTGATGACTCGCCTGTGAGGAGCCCCCACCAGGAGGACGTAGCACCTCCGTCCTACTCCTCCCGCCCAACACTCCCACACTGCAGGAGTAACTTGCAGTGTTTTGATTATTATTTCAAAACCACTTATATACAGTATATCTACTATGGCTATTTGAAAATAGCCGACCTACAACCTCTGGTCTCGAGTCTGGTCAAGAGTTAAAGATCTATAAGGGTCCATTTGGTTACCAACTCTCCATAATTTTGCTGGGGACCACCTGGAACCCCCTCAAGGACCACTGGTGGTCTCGGACCACTGGTTGTGAAGATCTGCTATTCTCAAAGGATTTTTATACATTTTACACATCTGAAAACTTGTGAAATGGGACCTTCTGCATAATGAGTACTTTTACTTTTGGTACTTTGAGTACATTTTGATACCAATACTTTTGTACTTTTACTCAAGTCAATTTTGAATACCTTACTTTTACTTGTAACAGAGTATTGTTTACATTGCAGCATTGATACTTTTACTTAATCCATTTAGACCGGGAACGCATCTGTGTCATTTTAAGATTTATTTGGATATAAAAAAATAGGAGATCTACAAGCTCATATCGCGGCACCGAGTGCCGCGATATGAGCTTGTAGATCTGCTATTTTTGAAAAATCGTGAAAACTTGTGCAAATCTTTGAATATATATTTTTTAAAACATTTGTAAATATTTTGTTCCAGGGACCCCCCCAGAAGCAAAGATTTGAGTTACAAATGTTCGCTTTAAAAATATATATATTCAAAGATTTGCAAAAAAACCCCAAGATTTTTCCAAAAATATCAGATCTACAAGCTACGAGCTTGTATATCTGCTATTTTTGAATAGCAGAGACATTTTCCACCAATGCTTTTTTACAGCTGTTGTGTTGTCTTGGTGCCGCGGCAGCGCTAATGCTGAGGATTGTTGTTGAGCCATGGAGCTTCATCCCTCCTCTTACCCTGCATTACTGAGCAGGAAACGTACGGCCAGAGGGCTCTGTTACCCTGCATTACGGAGCAAGAAACACATGGCCTGAGGGGAGGCATGGAGGAAAGATAAAGCAACCCTGACTGACCCCCCAAAAAATAAATAGGTCAGTTTTTCTGTTTGATGTGCTGCTGGGCCTGGGGGTCATTCTCTTTACTTGGATACACACCTGCTCGAAAAACACACTGAGTACTGAGCGCCCGTATTTATATATATATATATATATACAGATTATACACACGCGCGCACACACACACACGCATGCACGCGCACACACACACACACACACACACACACACACACACACACACACACACACACACACACACACACACACACACACACACACTTACACACAGATGTGCCAGATCATTATATAAAGCATATTAAAGAAGGGATGTACAGTAGGAAGGAAGGAAAGACAAGAAAGTAGGGAAGTGTTCTGGTCTGGTTTCTCTAATCCATTGGTTCTCAAAGTGGGGTCCCCGGACCCTCAGGGTTCCTTGAGGGGGACCCTTAAAGGTAGGGTAAGTGATATTCTTTTGTTAAAATAATTGGTGTTAAATTAAAAAAATATTCTGATAGTAATATAGTGTTTGTTCAGTAACTGGAGTCTCCCTGTCTCTGTTCAGGTCGGGATACAAAGTTTATCCAATCATGAGAGAGAACTCACACAGCATACAGATTAAACAAGTGAAATTGGAAATTGCGACACAAAAGAAGTGAGCAGACAAAGTTGGAGCTGTAACACTATAGCTAAAACCGATGCTGATAAATGGGCACTCCCTCCTGGTTTGGCTGAAATCAGGAGATGGCAGCCCACCTGAAAATGTATTTTCTGTTCATTAAAGAGCTGGAAAGACAGGGAGACCCCTGTTACTGAACTAACACTCTGTAGCAAATAATTACCATCTGAATGTAGAGCTTTGATTTTTTAACACTTTTGATCTTAACCAAAAAGTATCACTAACCCTACCTTTAAGGTCTGTAACTCTGAGAGAGAGTGTAGAAATGGAAACGCTCGCTCCAGCTGAGTGGGTGCCTGGAGCCCCGGTCCGGTCCGACCGAGGCGGCGAGTAAACATTCGGAGAAAACTGTCACAGATGGAGGCAGAACCCAGGGGCAGGTACACAGTACACTGACAAGCAATTAAGCCAGGTGAAAAGAAGGTGCTTTTATTAATACCAGACACAGTGGCAGGCTGGCGTTATAGGGCTCAGATAGGTGGATATATCCAGGTGGTGGCTGGTGAAGCAAGCAGGCAGGCCTTATATCGAAACCGCCTATCTCCATATTTGAGATTTTTGCGTTTTTTCGTAAATTAACGCCCTACTTGATCATACTACAGCGTCACACAAATGCGTCAAAAGTAGCAGATCCACAAGCTCGAAACGCGGCGCGAAGCGACGCGTTTCGAGCTTGTAGATCTGCTACTTTTGATGCTTTTTGGATTTGAATTCTGAAAAGTCATGTTTTTTGGACATGTGAGGTTTCCACCCGACAGAGACGATATACTGGCTCATGATGTCACCTCTATACCCAGGCAGCCCTGACGTGAAGATGAATCCTGGAGACAGGGAAAACAGGCTAACTGGCAAGCAAACAAACAGACTGGCAAACAAAATTGACTGGCATCAGCGCCTGAACGTGGCGCACAGACTGGCAGACCGTGAAAATGTCACAACAATCCATTCCAGACTGTCTGGGTGTTGGTACTGGTACTAGTGTAGCAGAGAAGACTTGATGATAGCCAGGTGTGCTGATTGCTGATGAATCTGTAGAGCAGTGGTTTTCAACCCTTTTCATATCAAGGTCCATTATTTATTCGGCGTTTGAGCCGCGGAACCACCGTTTCATGAGATTTAGCCTCTCAGAACCAAAACGTAGAATATTTTGTTGTTGTTGGATAAGATATTGACAATTCCATGCTGTATTGATGTTTGTACCATAGGAGAAATAACAGGCAAACGTTAATCAAAATACCAATTCTTCTAAACTCTAAATGTGTAGACTTCTTGTAAATTAAGTAATGCAGATTACGGGTCCATTAGAGAGAGAGAGAGAGAGAGAGAGAGAGAGAGAGAGAGAGAGAGAGAGAGAGAGAGAGAGAGAGAGAGAGAGAGAGAGAGAGAGAGAGAGAGAGAGAGAGAGAGAGAGAGAGAGAGAGAGAGAGAGAGAGAGAGAGAGAGAGAGAGAGAGAGAGAGAGAGAGAGAGAGAGAGAGAGAGAGAGAGAGAGAGAGAGAGAGAGAGGCAGAGAGAGAGGCAGGCAGACAAAAACCACAACAACGGCAAGCACACCACACTCATACTAAAAAGGTTGGAGTAAATAAGATAAATGAGCTTCTGACAGGCAGACAGGTGTCTCAGAGGAGGGGTCGACACGCACACACACACACACACACGCACGCACCCACGCACACACACACACACACACACACATCGTGGGCCCCAAGTGAACCTCTCTATTTTCTAAAAGGTAATGGTAGAAAAAAACCTGATTTCACTGCTATGAAAGGCCATTTATAGACGGGGGTCATAAAGTCATATGACATGGTGGATACTGGCTGTATGGGAGTGAGGGAGGCTGAGCGAGAGAGGGGGAGAGAGAGAGCCAGGGAGAGAGAGAGTGAGACAGACAGACAGGCAGAGAGAAGGGGAGAAGGAACTGTGTGTGTGTGTGTGTGTGTGTGTGTGTGTGTGTGTGTGTGTGTGTGTGTGTGTGTGTGTGTGTGTGTGTGTGGGGGGGGGTTATAAGTTCTCTACTTGTCAAAGCACCTTTCCCAGGAAAGTCTCTGAATTAATGGGTTGCTTAGCAACAAGAACAACTGGCTCATGTGCGCACGCGCGTGTGCGTGCGTGCCTGCGTGTGTGTGCGTGTGCGTGCCTGTGCGCGCGCGTGAGTGTGAAGGTGTGTGTGTGTGTGTGTCTGTGTGTGTGTGTGTGTGACGTGTGTGTGTGTGTGCATACCACATCTAGTCCTAATTGGCCTGATAGGTAGACAGTTGCTGTCCTGTTGGTGAGACAGGAGCTGCACACTAACTATGAACAGTATTACCATCTCTGCTTCCCTGATCTGACCCTGGTTATTCATTCAGTGGGAGAACACGTTGCTCTTATTTCTCAGCAGTTCAGTCTCAACGTTGTATTTGGCGGTGGTGGAAAGTAGCTAAGTACATTTTATGAAGTGTACTGTGTTTGAGTACAATTTTGAGGAACCTTTTACTTTACTTTGAGTATTTCCATTTTTCAATTCTTTATACTTCTATTCCACCACATATTAGAGGCAAATATAGTGCCAACCATGGTCAACCCTGACCGACGGAGGCTTATGAATACAAAATGTTGAATCATCTGAGCACTTTCACTTTGTAAGTATATTTTGATGGCAATACTTCTAATAGTTCTTCGACTCAAGTACAATATTGCACCGCGTTTCGAGCTTGTAGATCTGCTATTTTTGTTTGACGCTGTAGTATGATCAAGTAGTAGGGCATTAATTTACGGGGAAAAAAACACAAAAAGTTCTACTTTTACTTCTACCCCACTACATCTCAGAGGCAAATATTATACTTTTACTCCACTACAATTATTTGAAAACTTTAGTTACTACCGGTAGTTACTTTGCAGAATTATTACATTACAAAACATACATTAACCACTTTAGTCCTATTTTATACCTAGGCTATTTGAAAATAGACGATTTATAAGCTCACAACGCGTCGCATCGCATCGAGACGCATCCGAACATTTTGTACATGTATTTTAAGTATATTTTGATGCCAATACTTTTGTACTTTTACTCAACTAAGTAACATTGTGAACACAGGCCTTTTACAGAGTATTTTTACATTGTGGTATTGCTACTTTTTCTTAAGTAGCAACCACTTCCACCACTGGTGCAGACTAATCTCTCTCTCTCTGTCTCTGTCTCTCTCTCTCTCTTCTCCCGTTCTCTGTTCTTTACCTCACACTGGCGTTAACACCAGTGCGTTCACCAGTCCAGCGTTGGTCACACTACAGTGGCGGTGGGAGGCTATAGCTTTTCCATGTGGCGTTCATGCGGTCCCGTAATGCATGCAGAGCGGTACGGCGATACCCAGCCGAGAGGGAAGGGTTTACATTTTAATGACTTCTGCAGGAGGAGGACGTTATTCCATTGGAAACACTTGGGTGCGCAGGGCAAAATCTATAATCCCCCTCTTATTAGGGGGGTGTCTCCACGGAATTCCTATGGGAACCCTGCCTGTATAAGTCTATGATTATGTGAGTGTGTGTACTTGTATTAATATACTTGTGAGGGCCAGTGGTGGAAAGTAACTACAGTAAGTACGTGTACTCAAGTACTGTCATCTCAGAGGCAAATATTGTACTTTTACTCCATAACTATTATTTGACCACTTTAGTTACTAGTTGCTTTGTGGATTTAGCTTACAAAACATACGTACGACTTCAGTCCTTAAACTTTGGCCATTTGAAAATAGCCGATCTACAAGCTCACAACGCGTCGCGATGCGACGCGTTGTGAGTACATTTTATATACTTGAGAAATGGGACCTTCTGCATAATGAATACTTTTACTTTTGGTACTTTAAGCACATTTTGATGCCAATACATTTGTACTTTTACTCAAGTACGTTTTGAATTCCGGATTTTTACTTGTAACAGAGCCAAATGTCCCCCACAAGTATAGTAGACTTTGAGAAATAGACATTTGTGAGGACAATTTTCCTGGTTCTCTCACAAGAGAAATGGTTGTTTTAGGAAATGTCTTGCGTTGGGGTTAGGATTAGGTATTTAGAGGTCATGTTTAGGGGTTCTATATTCAATACTCAGCTTCGAAGTCTCGCTGTGGGAGAGCGGCCTCTATGCGTGAACACAGGCGCTCTCCCATTAGTGAGACACCTCGCTTCGTAATTTCATAGAACCGGGGTTACGGTAGTAACCTATAATTACGCTTTGAGTTATGGCTGAGTTGTTATTCGTAGTCGTGGTGTCGTGCCCCGAAAATAGCCGATCTACAAGCTCACAATCCATCGTGCTGTGATGCATTTTGAGCGGGCAGATCTGCCATTTTCGGCATTAGATTATTTATTTTTTTAAATGCCATCCTAAATGCCAATATCCTCACAAGTATAGTTAGGCAAACGTGTGTGTGTGTGTGTGTGTGTGTGTGTGCGTGTGTGTGTGCGCATAGCGCTGATGTGAGAATTCCTTTGTTCTCGTCTCGAGAGTCTTTCCATTTAAACTCACGGGACATAATCAAAGATGTCATGAGTCTCTTGGAGCGAGCCAGAACCTCAGCAGTAATATATAATGGGAACATCGCTGATGGCTTACTTTAGGATTGGAGTGGAGAGACGGACATCAAAAGGTGAATTGTTTTCAACGAGGAGACCTGTCATTATGATCTATTATAATATGCAAAGGAGAGGGGTGGGGCAGGCGAGCGGAATTTTCTATAATTGGACATGATTAAAATCAACTGTGCGTTCAGCATTATACAAGATTGCTCTACAGCGTAGATAATATAGTATAATAGTATAATTTGACACATTTTTTATGATCTGCCACACTGTGTGTGTGTGTGTGTGTGTGTGTGTGTGTGTGTGTGTGTGTGTGTGTGTGTGTGTGTGTGTGTGTGTGAGGGAGAGAGAGAAATTTATTGTACAACATTATGTTTAGACTGCAGTTATAAAGCTTCCTACCAACAGTTTCTTAGAGTCTGACATTTAAATATTCACAGCGTGGTCCGTTAAAACAACTTAACCTCTATTTTCAAAAGTAGTGAAAATAGTGGATTTGCACTCACATACAACACACCATCATTTGCCCAAATTAGGGATGCCTGGTTGCAAGTGGCTAAGCATTGTGCTCCATGGTGGCTGCTTGCTTGTTTGTTTGCATAACATCATCATGTATTCATCCTCCCACTGTTAGTGGACTAAAAATGAGAGAGAGAGAGCGAGAGACACAATGACTGACTGACTGAAAGAGACGGAAAGATGAAGAGAAATGCATAGAGGATTTCAGACGAGGATCGCCTATGTAATAATTTTTTTTATTTTTTTATCCCACGATTTTGTAACCCTTTTTCACCCGGTGCCAATTATCTAAGTGATCCGGGGCGCTACACTCCCCCCGCCAGCCTAGGGAGCCCAGAGCCGAGCTCATGCCTCCTTCAATGCATGAGAGCCAACTGACCTTCTTATCACCTGACAGGGGAGAGTTTCCCCGGTTGGACGTAGCGCGTGGAAGGAACATGTTATTCCAACCAGTTCCTTCCCCCTCCATCAGGCGCCCCGGCTGGCCAGGGGGAGGCAGTATAGTGACCAGGATTACTGCATGTTTTTGTGAGTTTACCTACCCTAGGAGACACGGGGAGAACATGCAAACTCCACACAGAGAGGCGCTTTCGCCAACCCCACCTAGGGTATGGGCACTGATGACGCAGAGGAGAAAACACGCCCCCAGCGTCCCCTGCGGTAATCGAACCCCGGACCTTCTAGCTGTGAGGCGACAGCGCTACCGACTGCGCCACCGTGCCCCCTATGTAATTCATTTTCAATGAGAGGCGGGCGATTATTTGGGACACGCGGAGAAGTTGAAGGGCGGTGAGGCGAGCGGGCGCGGTCCCTTGAACTTTTCGCACTCGTTTTGTGCACGCGCACGGGTGGCAAGAGCTGGATTGTGGCAGGTCAGCTTTTTTTCCCCCGCTACGCGCAGGACGACAAAACAACAGTCATCGCCGAGCGAGACTGCCTGCGTCCTCCACCGCTCCCCTTCTACAGGAGAGAGAGAGAAATGGAGATGATAGAAGGAGAGAGGGTGCTCCTTCCATTCCGACATCTCGCCACTCCGACTAGTGGCTTCCGCGTGCGGTTAGGGTTAGGGTTAGGTAGGTACTGTATAGGGTTCGTTAACGTCGGAAAGGCGACATGTCGGAAAGGCGAAATGCACCCGAAGGAGAGTCGTGTAGAGCAGTGGTTGCTTGAGGGGTCATCCAGGGGGTCCCCAGCAAACTTGAGTTAATATATAGCAGTGGTTCTCAACCAGTGGTCCTTGAGGGGGTTCCAGGTGGTCCCCAGCGAAATGATGGAGAGTTGGTAACCAAATGAACCCTTATAGATCTTTAGCTCTTGAGAGCGTAAAATGAAACCAAATGTCCATTTCGTTTTCAGTTTACGCTCTCAAGAGTTAAATTACTGTTAAACATCTGCATGAGTTAATTAAATAATAGTTATTTTGATCAACGTTTGCCTGTTATCTCTCCTATGGTACCACCATCAATACAGCATGGATGGAATTGTGGACAAAATCTTATCCAACGATTACAAAATATTCGAAGTTTTGGATCTGAGAGTCTAAATCTCATCAAACGGTGGTTCCGTGGCTCAAATGCCCAATAAATAATGGACCTTGATATGAAAAGGGTTGAAAACCACAGATTATATATATCATTCAAATTTCTAAATTCAGTCAGACCGCTTTATAGGATTTTTTGTAGGAAAGTCTTGAGATTTTTTGACAATTCTTCACACAAATCGTCTCTTACGGTGGTCCCTGGCACAAAAATACTTTCAGATGGGGGTCCGCAGGGCCATATCCATATCAATTTTGGTGGTCCTCGACATGAAAACGCTAGAGAACCCACTAGCCGTGGCAGAGCGGTTAGATAATGTTGTAACTAATGTCTGTCATTGGCCCAGTACGCTTACAGTTCCATCACTGACTGTGGAATGGAAAGCAGAGAGAGAGAAAGAAAGAAGAGTGTGTGTGTGTGTGTGTGTGTGTGTGAGTGTGCGTGTGTCTGAGTGTGCGCGTGTGCCTGTGCGTGTGTGCCTGTGTGTGTGTGAGTGTGGCTGTTACTGCGCCGGCGGAATATAAATGTCTCTTCTCACTTTACTATTTATACTCCTTCCAAACAAACACATGACTCTGTGCTGCTGAGCTGCAGAGAGAAGGAAATTACCCTTCCTTTCCTCCTAATGCATTTTCTGATTTGGACGTATGAGAGCTTTTCAGAGCAGAGTCATGGAAAAGTAAACATTACTGAAGAAAAGTCACACACAATCTGCCGTGTACGTGTGCGTGTGCGTGCGTGTGTGTCTGTGTGTGTGTACCAGGTATTGCTGCATTTATGAGGTCCAGATGTCCCTACAAGTACAGGTATATCATTGTTGCCGGGCGGAAACCTCTTATCTCCATATTTTAACTTTTGGGGGTAAAGGGTAAAGGAATGCCCTACTTAAAGGGATAGTCGAAATGACTTTTTTTCCTATCGATTACACACCCCGTGGACACTTGAATTAATTGAGATTCTTTTGTTTCTGTTGCATTCCTAAGCCAATCATTTGATGACCGGCGGCCCCGGTAGGAGACTCAAAGTGTCAACTTTGAGTCTCCTACCGGAGACATTAGCATCTTTCCGCCGGTCATCACATTATAGGCTCAGGAATGTGACAAAAAATAAAACATCTCCATGAATTCAAGGCTTCATGGGGTGTGTAATTGATAGAAAACAAGTAATTTTTTGGGTGAACTGTCCCTTTAATCATACTACAGCTAGCGTCACACAAGAGCATCAAAAGTAGCAGCTTGTAGATCTGCTACGTTTTGCCATTTTTTTACTAGAAAATCCTGAAAAGTAACAGTTTTGGACATGTGAGGTTCCCCACCCGACAGGGATCATTATACCGGTAATACAATTTGTAGAAATAGACCTTGTGAGGAAGGACATTTTTTTCCTGGACCTCACAGGAGAAACGGTTGTTTTCTTGTTTTAAAGGGCTAATGCTACATTTAGGAAAAGATTCAGGTTGGCGTCAGGTTTATGATTTAGGGTTACGTTTAATCCATTTAGACGGGAAAGCATCTGTGTCACTTTTTAGATTTATTTGGCTATTCAACAATAGCAGATATACAAGCTCATAGCGCGGCACTCGGTGCCGCGCTATGAGCTTGTAGATCTGCTATTTTTTTTTTAAATCGTGAAAATGTGTGCAAATCTTTGAATATATATTTTTTCAAGCGAACATCTTTAACTCAAATCTTTGCTTCTGGGGGGGATCCCTGGAACAAAATATGTTCAGATGGGGGGTCTGTGGCCAAATACATATACTTTTTTATGAAAAGGTTTCAGAACCACTGATATTATAGCAACATACGTTTTTTCAAAAAACTGTGTTAGAAGACATTTGTAGAATCCCCAGAAGCAAAGATTTGAATTACAAATGTTCCCTTTAAAAAATATATCTTCAAAGATTTGCACACATTTTCATGATTTCTCAAAGAAAGCAGATCTACAAGCTCATAGTAATCATATTAAAAAATGACACAGATGCTTTCCCGGTCTTAATGGGTTGCGGTATAGATTTAGGGCTAGATATTTAGGCTTAGGGGTTAGAATTCGGGGTTAGGGTTGATAAAAATGACCCTCCAAAAAAAGTTACAACATTTCATTCATATAGCAAAACAAATAGCTCTCCTAAAATGTTGCTGTCCTCACAAGTATAGTAATACCAACGTGTGTGTGTGTGCGTGTGTGTGCGTGCGTGCGTGCGTGCGTACGTGCATGCGTGTGTGTGCCTCTGTGTGTGTGTGTGTGTGTGTGTGTGTGTGTGTGTGTGTGTACGTGTGTGCCTGTGTCAGTGTTTCCTGGAGCCTCCCAGCAGGTGGGTGTATCAAGCCATCTGTTTTTGTTTTGGAGCTAATGACGGGTGGAGGAGCGTTCATGGATGTGCAGTGTGCCTAAAACCCACACCACTTACCTTCAGTGTGTGGGTGTGTGTGTGTGTGTGCGTGTGTGTGTGTGTGTGTGTGTGTGTGTGTGTGTGTTCTGTATGGTAACTAGGAGTCATGTCTTCGCCTCTCCATCACGCAGCAGAAATCAAAGCAATGAGCTATATCAAGTAGACTTTCAGGACATTTCAAATTAGCTACAGTATTAAGAAAGGTTTATGATTAACTAAGGTGTACCCGGTGCTCCCAACAGTATTTAATCAGTCCATGAATGCACAAAAATGTTTCCCCTGCAAACTTATCGCAGAGGTCCTGACTAGAGTGAAGCGCCGTTGGTCAAATTGGCGATTTGGCGGTTGTCTGGAATTATCAACTGGTGTGTGTGTGTGTGTGTGTGTGTGTGTGTGTGTGTATATACTGTATATAATGCATAGTGCATAATGTTTGGGCATTGACACCATAATGGTTCCCTGCAGAGGGTCAAATTCCTGAGGAGTTTTGCAACATATTGGCAAGCGTTTTTCCTTTCTTCTTTTAAGGCGTGGTTTTGTAAGATGCTAGCTCTCTATGGACAGGGTGTGTGTGTGTGTGTGTGTGTGTGTGTGTGTGTGTGTGTGTGTGTGTGTGTGTGTGTGTGTGTGTGTGTGTGTGTGTGTGTGTGTGTGTGTGTGTGTGTGTGTGTGTGTGTGTGTGTGTGTGTGTGTGTGTGTGTGTGTGTGTGTGTAGATTGGCTATTTTCACTATTTATGCACACCACCATTGTACAACAAAGTCCTGTATAACACAGGGCTTAAGTGGTTAATGACACTAATTGATTTAGTCGATTATTCAAAATCTATTTGTATCGATTCGTTGATATGAGAAATACAAAAATATACATAGAAAATGCTGCTTTTCGATTAATTGATTAAACTATACTGAGTCGCCAAGATTATATCGGTTTCGATATATTTTTGGTTAATTGCCCTAATTTGTATGTAACTCGGTCATCCACCTGGACTGAAACCCACTTACAGCCAGGATTTCAATCGTTCAAAGCCATAACGGACCAACAGTTTAGGCAGGTCATTCAGCCAGCCAGCCAGCCAGCCTGCCAGAAGAGGGGGGGTGGGGGGGGAAGTGGGAGTAACGGCGCGTTGTGGGATTGCCATTTACAGAACAAACCTCCATCTTTTAACATCACATCCAATCAGCAGGTCTGCCCGTACCCATTTCACTGAGAAACCAGCCTTGATTTGAGCCTATTTTCCACTGGCACTTGCTATTTAAGAAAAGCGCCGTCTCGCTCACCGGGGCTAATGCTCTGCTGGAGAAATGGGCTTAATGGTTGAAGGGAGCGTTCTCTCTCTCTCACCAGTTCAGCCCTGATCCCTTTCTCAGGCTCTGTGCATGGCTTCACACAGACTGATGGAGCAGCGTGGAGGAGAAGGCAGAGAGACCGCAGGAGGCAGGAGTAACTAAGTGAATTTACTCAAGTACCGGTACTTAAGTGAACAATTCAAGGTACTTTTACTTTGCTTGAAGTATTTCCATTTCCTGACGCTCAATACTTATATTGTGCTTTTTACTCCACTGAAATTATTTGACAGCTTTAGTTGCAAGTTACTTTGCCAATTTATATTATGAATAATTAATCAAATTATATTTAAAAAAAATATTTTTTTTTTCGAAAATAGCCGACCTACAAGTTCACAATGCGATGTGACGTGTTGTATAAAATAGGGCTTAACCGGTTAAAGACAATGATAATAGGCCAATAACATCATGATAAATATGGACATTCTGCATAATGAATACTTTTACTTTAGCTATTTCAAGTATATTATGATGCTAATACTTTTATACTTTGGATCGAGTAAGGTTACAAAGGCAGGACCTTTTTCTCTTATAACAAAGTATA